>NC_034009.1:13175317-13338244 GCF_000346465.2 Prunus persica
GTAGTAGTTACTCTGTGGTTTGCTTGAGAAGTACTTTCCCCTTCATTCTTTGATATCATGGTTCATCTAGTAGTACATCTTGTCAGAGAAGTTCGTCTATGTGGGCCAGTATATTTTAGGTGGATGTATCCGTTTGAAAGATATATGAAAGTGCTGAAGGGGTATGTTCAGAATCGTACTCGTCCCGAAGGTTGCATTGCTGAGCGGTATATAGCTGAAGAAGCGGTAGAGTTTTGTACTCAGCATTTATCTGATGTTAGTACAGTTGGAGTGCCTTCAAGCCAAAAGATGGGAGTTTCAAAGCCATTATCAGGTTGCACAGTGAGCGTAGTTGATCAGGACCTGTTGAATCAAGCACATCTATATGTCTTGGAGAATACGGAGGAAGTCCTACCTTATATCGAGTACGTATGAGTTTTATTCTTTAAGTTTCCATTTAAAATTATTTCTTATGTTTATCTTATATATTTGGGACCGTAATGCTTGAATTTTTCGTGTCATGTAGGCAACATATGATCCACATCAAGACTGCTTATCCAAAATTTAGAAAGAGAACAAAGTGGCTGCAGGATAAGCACAATAGCACTTTCATTCAATGGCTACGCTTCAAGGTATATGTTGTTGAATAACGTATTTCTCTTTTAATTTTCTTCTTATTTATATGTTAGGATGAATTAAGATATGATTAATTTGCAGGTTCAAAGTGAAGTTGAGGAAGACAATCATGGCGTATCAGAAAATTTAAGGTGGCTAGCAGCTGGTCCAAACATGTCAGTGCCATTATATAGGAGCTATCTTATTAAAGGTATTAAATTCAATATCAAGGCACAAGATGATGTGCGGACAACTCAAAATAGTGGAGTTTATTTACTTGCACATACCATGCAAGTTGCTAGTGCCAAGGATAAAAACCCAATTCTCTCAAATATGGGTTTCTATGGTGTCATTCAAGAAATTTGGGACCTTGACTACCAAAAGTTTACAATCCCAGTCTTTAGGTGTGATTGGATAGATAGTTCTGGTCTTGTAGTCGACGAACTTGGATTTACCCTTGTAGATTTGAGTAAAATTGGACATAGGAATGACCAATTTGTTTTGGCTTCTCAAGTCAAACAAATATTTTTTGTTGACGACCCGATGCATCGTGGTTGGTCGGTAGTGTTATCAATGCCTAGTAGAGAATATAATGATGTTATTGGTGATGAAGTATTAGGTGATGTGATAATTGAGTGTGAGCCATTTACTAGAGGGATGCCAAATGTTGACACATTTGATGAACTGGTAGGTGAGTTAGGCGGTCAAAATATTCGAGATGGGTGTGAAGATATATGGATTGAATGATGCTTATGTAATTGGCAGTGTATGACATTAATTTTGTAATATATTGTAATGTGATTTCTTCACTTTCTACGTTCAAATAAAACACGACGTTATTGTGAATCAGTTATTCAGCATATTTACCGACGTCTTAAAGCAACGTAACAATGAAGAACCACGACGCTATTGTGAAGCAATTATTCAGGATATCACGTCGGTGAAGGATAAAGAACCGCCATGTAATTCAAAATAACACGACTCCAATCCCATAATACCGACGTCTAAAAAACGAGATATGTAATCTGAACGTTAAAAAATACGACGTCATCATACATTTTCCACGTCGCAAGTTCTTTTATAAACGAAGAGGAACGAAATTAATTCCGACGGAAATTCATTATAACCGCCGTCTAATAACAATTAAACGACGTTATTTGTAATACGGCTCCCATCATAATCTACGCCGTCTATATGTTCTGTAATACGGCTCTCATTTATTTGGAACCGACGTTGTTTAGACGTTCAACATCGTCTATATTATTAAGTGCGTCGTGAGTAATGAATACATATAAATACAACGTCGACTATATAAATGTATACGTCGTAAATAATGACACTGACAACTATTTCCACGTCATCTTTTTTAGATAAAATCGAAGTGGAAAATTTATTTCACGACGGTTTTTTGTAAATAAGAGACGTTGTAGAACTTTAGCAGACTAAACACGTCTGTTTTTATTGTTTTCCGACGTTGTTGTATTTAACAACGTCTAATATTTATGGTCGTTGTTTGTTTCTGAAAATAGGACGTATAAATTTTTTAATACGACTCTCATATATTTGTAACTGACGTTGTTTAGTTTTTCAACGTCTACTATAGAAACACATACGTCGTAAATAATGACACTGACAACTATTTCCACGTCATCTTTTATCAAAAAATCGAAGTGGAAAATTAATTGTACGACGGTTGTGTTTATATGTGCGACGTAGTAGGTATCAATAACGTCGTCTTCTAATGTATTTAAAGACGTCATATTTTTTATTGTCGTGAAAATTATATTTAACGTCGGCGTATTTTTATTGTCGTCGTTGTATGTCTATCTTGCGGCCTTGTTCTCTTAATATGTGTCATATTTTCCCTTTTTAACGACGGTCTTTTTAGAGAATTGGTCGTCTATTATCATCATCGATTGCTTTTTTTAGATCTTTTGCAGTACAAAGACGTCGTTTTGTATTTTTTGATGACGTTGTATTGTTTAACAACGACGGTTATTTAGCGTCGTGGTTTATGAGGGAAAAGATGACGGTGGATTCCACGACCATTGAAAAACCAAATACACGACGGTGATTTACCGTCGTCTTTTTGCTTTTTTGTAGTAGTGTGTCTTCATCAAGCCAACCACCGCAGGCACCATGTGTGACGCAGGCTGTCCCACCATGACTAGAATCTTCGACAGGAGAAATTATATAATAGGACTGTATCACCATATCAACTTGTAATACTCCGACAGGCAGGCCCAGGGCCGCTGCCAGCCATCGAAAACCAGCACAAACGACAATACACACACCCATATCCCTTTATCAAAATAATTGTCTATAGAATCTTCATCGTATACTGACTTGACCAGAGTTGTTTTTCCCAAGCCCGACATTCCCACAATGGCCATAACTGAACGATTTTCTTGCTTGTTGTTGGAGTTGGCTAATAATTGTCTAATTCCTGGAGGTGTTGTATTTGTTTTCTTTGCAACTAATCCGATGAAAGATGCAGCGCTCCGCCAGAGAAGTGTTGATTTTTTTAATTCTATGTGCCATTTTATGTCGAAACAAAAATGGGATTGGAGGCAGAAAGGAAGTTTACATTTTTCCCCAAATAACCATTTATTAAAAGAAAGTTAATGACAAACAATTTTTTTCGACCAAAAATAATGACAAAACAATTTCATTTGAAAAAAAGGAGAAAACAGTAAAAACAAAATTACAAAGCAATTTAGGTTATGGGTTGTCCTCTTCCTTCCTTCGAGTGGTTGGGCTCCCATTATCGTCTGCTTTCTTTTTTGATCTCTTTGGGTCAGTGTATCAGAGAGGTTTCGAATCCTATCAAGTATAACCACAAACGACCTGATCAATAGGGTTGGCCATGTCCACGTACAAGGGTGCATGTTGGGTCGCACAAATTAGACCAATAATCTGCGTTTGTATTTTGCAATATATTGGCTGTCAATAGTTTGAGAAGTACTCTTTTAGAGGGAAAGCCAACATAGAAACATAGGTCACAAAATCTTTGTGGTCTATAAGTTTGTTCTTTTGTTCATGAATTATTCAAATAATATTTACTTGAATTTTGTCCATTACATTTCTTAGGCCTTGCAAGATAGTAAATGATTGGTTAACGCTCTCCCTCCCCTTAACTTTTTGTTATCAAAAAATAATAATTAAAAGTAATGCATATGTGGGTTAAGTCAGTTAGCAAATGCAGTAAATTCATTTGCACATATATACATTGAAAATATCTTGAAGTTTCCAGAAATTGTTAGGTGGTTTGGTGTTGCTTACTTTGCTGGGGGGGACTTCACTTGAGCATTCTAGAATTCTCTAGTTTTATTTGTGCATTATTATTTCTATTGTAGCCCATTAGGGCTTGTTTGGTAGGCCTCACTGGGCTGGACTGGGTTATATAACACTTGAAACCCATGTTTGGTAAGAGGGGGTACTAAATTAAATGGGATTGTATAGGACAACAGTAAAAAAAACACCTCACTCGCTATTCTAATATTGCGAGGCTGAAAAGGGGTTCGCAAAATAACACCCACTCTATATAGAACAAGCGAGTCTTAAGTCCTCTTTCTCTCTCGTTTCCTTCAGCATCGCCTCTCCTCTCTCTCTTATTTCCTACTAAGGTAAGTTTTCTGGCCTTCTCTGGAGATGACCCATAACTCCTATACCAACCTCCATAACTTCTGGCCTTCTTTGGAGATAACCCACTCCGACTCCAAGGCCAGCCTTCACCACAGTCAGATCCTTGGCTTGAATCAAACTGCTCAACGCCATAACCTCCACCATAGCCTCCCTCCACCGTCACCACCCAATCTATAGAACAGTAATAGCCACCACCGACCCAATTGAACAAATCGAGAGTTATTGTGGTGGTTTGAATTATGTGCTTCAGTATGATTTTGTTGCTGTTTTCACATGAGTTATATAAAACCAAGCAGCACTAGCACTCATGGGAGGAGAGGATGTATGAAGAGAGATGAGAGAGTGAAAAAATAGGGGACGCATGTGGGTGGTAGGGAGTCTGAGTTGGGAGAAGAAAAGTCAAGAAGAAGGTGGAAGGAAAAGTGTGCTAACATTTTTTTTTTTATATAATCTTGTTTTAATTAAACATTAGTTTCAGATAATTTTAGGTTTCCTTTTATAATAAACATTAAAATATTAATGAAAAAAATAAAAGTTGAAAAGAAATGACACTTCATTGTTTATCTTATTCTCATATCCTACTACAATCTGTATTTATTTTGGAAAAGAAAAATTGTATGTATAAAAATAAAAAATAAAAAATAAACTATTATTAGATGCATACTTGTTCGGTTTATCAATTAACCAATAAAATTCAACTTTTTTTCTCTATCATTTTCACTTATTATTAAAGATAATTCTAGATTTTTTTTTTCTCTATTTTGGGACTACCTAAGCTAAAACCTTTTTTAAAAAAAAATTTTAAATACCCAAGTTAAACCTTGGGCTTTAAAAAGAGGGACTTTTTTTTTCTTTTTTCTTATAATTTTCTTTGGTAATTCTTATTTATATTTATACATCACAACAACACCTAATAAATTTTTTGGTGTCTGCCTGAGTAATTAGAAATAATTAAAAAAAATTATTTTTTAGTCCGACACAACACCAAACATAGGTCTTCACTATTTTTACAATCCAGCTTCTTAGTCCGACGCAACACCAAACGTAGGTCAGTACTTAATCCAGCTTAGGCCAATCCGAGCTAATCCAAGTCAGTCCCAGAATTTAGTCCAGTCCATGACTGTCCGCCGTACCAAACGATCCCTTAGTGTATTATCAACCATACACAAAAATCTATCTACTTCCTTGTTTCCCTATTTTGGAACTTATCACGGCTAACACCACATGCCCGCATTAAAACACACACTAATGCCTATGTCACATATCCTAGATATTTTTGGGGAAAACATTATTGTTTCAATTTCTTCTTTTCTCACTTTGGTTTCTCTTTTTCTTTTTTTCTTTTTTATGAGAAACATTATTGTTTCAATCTCTCTTTCCCCTTCTATTCTCAAAACCAACCAATGTAATTAGTGTGTCAATATATAAGATTGAAAGCTGACCCTGTAATGCAATTGGAAATACTGGTAAGTATGTAAAATGAAAATGGATCAGCAGAGTACTGAAATTGAGACCACATAAGATAAGCAAAGCACTATGTTTGAGAGAAAAAAATTAGAATTGCTTCAACGTAGACCACATACCAAGAAGCATTGCTTGTCTACGTACACCATAAACACCTATATTTGCTTTACAACTATATATAATAAAACATACAGGTATAAACATCTTGCAAGAGCTGAATTGTCCTCCCCTGTTCTTCTATAAACCCAAGAAAGTCTTTGCCTTTTACAAACCAAACAAACCGATCAGTTAAGTATTTTATTGCAATGCATGATATTTCCACTTTCTCATCCATGCCCTTGTCACTCTATCAGCTCGCTTCAAAACTCCAAAAGCAAAAACAAAAATACCACTTTCAATTCTAGAAAAAGAAAAAAAGAACATTAACATTTCTTCATGCAAAAAGCACTTGATTCCAGATCTCAACAGTTGAAAAGTACTAGATTTGGGCCACACAGTGTATGGTATGATGCAGACATGAGTTTCTACCTGAATCCCAACTCTGCCTACAGGTCAAATATAACACCAAAACAACTTAGGAAAAAATATATAGAAGAAATTCCAACTTTCAACATATCATCATAGTACAAAGCTTGCAACTATCATCTATAAATTGCAACAAAAGGTTATATCAATTACAGACAAGAAATGGGTTGACATGCCAACCAACAAAGGTTATACGCACATCCTGGCCTTAAAGAACAGGGTATGTCGGAAGAATGTTGGTACTGAAACTAATGCTTAAGCCGTAAATATTTGTCAACGGTTATGCTAAAAAAAGGAACTCCGCTCCACTTCATTTTTTGTCCTTGGAGATGATGAATATGCTAAAAAATGTGAAAAGTCCTGCATGTTTGCATCAATTACATGGAGCAACAGAGATGGCCCCTCAGTCCCTGAAAAGAAAAAGCAAAAATGCTCAGCCTTATCAACTTCATATAACAGAAATACTGAAATTAACAATGCACAAGAATATTTACTCAGACTAGACACATTACCTCTAACCAAGTGGAGATAAAGAATCCACAAATACCGAGAAGCATTGCCTTGAAACGAAAGGGTACCTGCTCAATGACAAACGGCATGCCTAAGAAAATATTCATATGCATAAATAAATACCAATCATGGAGTAATAAATACCTATAATTGTAATTCTAATCAAACATACAAGTACAGAAATCATGCTAGAGCTGAATTGTAATTTCACTCTCCCACTTAAAAAGAAAGCCTTTTATGCTATAAACCCAACAAACTACCAAGTTAAATTTCAATTTTTTTTTTTCTTTCTTGTCATGTTTTCTAGTTGTAGTGGATGGCCTTCCTATGAAGAAACGTAGTCCGTGAACCCATCTACAGCGTATTTTGAATATATGCTTAATAGAATTGGAATAGAATCCTGAACAAAAGTGAAAAATGAATGCAGATAAACTCCTGAACAACATATATTACTGAAACTTGTAGACGAAGACCAACATCTGTGTCAAAGCAGAAGTTAAACAACTTAAGATCAACTCATTGGTAATACTTCTCTGAGCAGCTAAGAGAAATTACTAAAATCCTGTTTACTTGATACTTTCCGCAATTCTTTATAAAATCAGCAATTAAAAAACATCTTACAGCTTCCCTTGAAGTCTTTCCCCAAGAGACGAGGCCATTAGAAGACAAGTGGAAGTGGGAGTTTGAAAAGCTTACATTTCTTCACTGTCAAAGTTGGAGTTCTTAGGAATTCATTGTACGCATAGAGTCAATTTGTCTTCTGTCTAGTCATCGAACTGACAAGAAAAAGGAGAAGGATAAACAAGTCTTATTCCTTTGAAAAATGATTCAGAATTAATAAACTCTAGTTAAACCGAAAGGTGAAGAATGAAAAGGAAATTTGATTTTAGGAAAGAAGAAAATACTTTTGATATGTGGAATGTGAGAAATCTTGGGCCATTCTGGGCCGCTGTCCTTGGTGCATCTTTCCTTCAGAAGGGGACATTCCCAAAATTCTAGGGTTTGTAATTTGGTGAGGCGTTGCATAGCTGTGACACTAGGTAGATACATCAATTTCTTGCATCTCCAAACCTCTAGCGTCCCAAGGGATGTAAGGTTACCCAACCAATCCTCAAGAGCCTCCACTCCATCGAAACACTCTATCCACAAATATGTCAGAGAAGTGAAGTGTTGAATTTGGTGAGGCAGAGACTTGAGCTTGGGCCACCCGTTCAACTCTAATTTTTGAAGTTTTGATGATCCAGTTCCAAGATGGAAATCAGGGAAGGAATCGAGCTCCTTCCAGAACCCGCCAAGTTCCAATGTCTTCAAACTGGTGGAAATCAGGGAAGGCAGATATTTTAATTTCCCACAATTAACAATCACCAACTCAGAGAGAGATGTGAAGTCGTCTAAACTTGGAAGACTCTCTAAATTAGGGGCATCTCTTATTTTCAACTCCACAAGGAAGAGGTTTAAAGCTGGAATGGATCGAAGACGCCAACATTTAATTATATTCAACTTCACAATAGAGACGGGCTCATTACTCCCCAAATTTCTTACTCCTCGACAATATTCAATGCTCAATTCATGGAGGGATGTGAAGAAATTTAAAGGTGGAATAAATTGTAGACCACTACATTTAATAATACTCAACTCCACAACAGAGACGGACCCACTACTCACCAAATTTTCTAATCTTCGACAATATTCAATGCTCAATTTATGGAGAGATGTGAAGAGGTTTAAAGGTGGAATAAATTGTAGACCAATACATTTAATTATACTCAACTCCACAACAGAGATGGGCCCACTACTCACCAAACTTTCTAATCTCTCACAATTTTCAATGCTCAATTCACGGAGGGATGTAAAGAGGTTTAAAGCTGGAATAGATTGTAGACCACTACAAACTCTTATACGCAACAACTCCACAATAGAGACGGGCCCACTACTCACCAAACTTTCTAATCTCCCACAATATTCAATGCTCAATTCACGGAGGGATATGAATAGGTTTAAAGCTGGAATAGATTGTAGACCACTACAAACTCTTATACGCAACAACTCCACAACAGAAATAGGCCCACTACTCGCCAAACTTTCTAATCTCTGACAATATTCAATGCTCAATTCACGAAGAGATGTGAAGACGTTTAAAGTTGGAATAGATCGGAGACGCCAGCATTTAATTATACTCAACTTTACAATAGAGACGGGCCCACTACTCACCAAACTTTCAAATCTCCGACAATATTCAATGCTCAATTCACGGAGGGATGTGAAGAGGTTTAAAGCTGGAATAGATTGTATACCACTACATTTAATTATACTCAACTCCACAATAGAGACAGGCCCACTACTCACCAAACTTTTTAATCTCTCACAATTTTTAACACTCAATTCACGGAGGGACGTGAAAAGGTTTAAAGCTGGAATAGATTGTAAACTAGGGCAATTCTCTACAACCAAGTTTCGAAGAGATGCACAACAACGAAAGACATCGGGGGCAATACAAGTTAATTTTTCACAATCCATTATCTCCATACCTTCTGTCTTCAACAACATCCCTTCTGGCACACATGTAAGCTCCTCATTACCTTCTATCATCAAATTCTTCAGAGATGGAAAGTGACTAGGAACCTTTCTCAGTTTGATACAATTCTCGATATCCAGCTTCTCCAGGCAAGGAAACACCATGACTTGTTTTGGTGCTTCCATCCATTCAATTAGCTCCTTGCAATTACGAATGCATAATTCTTTCAGTGCTGGAAATACGTCATTTCCATAAATCTCTTCTCCAACACATTTTAGATTATCCATTCCTCCAATCCAAACAACTGTAAGATGAGGTAGATGGCCGAGTGTTGGGACTTTTTCACATCTATTGCAACCCTTAAGCCTAATCTGCTTTAAATTGTCAAGCTTAATCATCCATGATGGAAATTCAGTACCCATGAAATATCGAATCTCTAGCCTTTCCAACTCAGAATGCGGCTGGAGGCCTTCTAGTACATCCTCTTCATTATTATTGGTTGTTGACCTATTTTTCGTCCATTTAAATAAAAAGTGGCATACGTTTTTCTTGTCCTTTAATTTAGCTTTCCTTGCCTCATCTCCATTCCTTACATGTTCCAAATTACAAATAATCAATTTACCCTTCAATTGATTCAAGACAGCCAGCTCCTCAATTTCCCTACCCATTACCTTATAATCCTCATAAGAGCAAGGTAATTTTCGAAGGCTAGTTAATCTCCCCAATACCCCAACTGGAAATTTCGTTCCCTCGTCACAATAAACATATCTCAAGTTGATCAAGTTTTGCACGTCTTTTGGAAATTCTTCAAGACCGCAGTATGTTGCTCTTAATGTCTGTAGGTTATACAGCTTGCCAATAGAATTTGGGAGTCTTTTGATTTCTGTAAAGGAAATGTCAAGATATCTCAAGTGTTTTAGCTTTCCGATTGAACTTGGAAGCTCCTCAATATTTTCGTCATATAATTTTAAGACACGTAAAGCTTTAAACCCTGGCAACATGTTTCGAGGTAGTGCTTCAGCATTCAAAAACAGAGATCTCAATTTCCCACTACTTCCTTTTGGAATTCTTTCTATATTGGGAGTTGCAACATCTTGATTCTTGTGGAAGTCTCGCATCATGCTTCTAGATTCGGATGCACGTTCTGCAAGATCGTGCACTAGATCGTGCATCTTGCATTCAGTAACAATGCCATCATCATCCACTGTAGCATTTTGAAATAAGGAGCTTTGGAATAGAATATCAAAATATTCATTACCTATATCCTCCATCTCTAAATTACTTTTTTCAGGAGAAGGATGGAGGAATCCTTGAGCCATCCAAAGTTGAATCAAGTCATCTCTTTGCATCTCAGCATCTTTCATGAATGCTGAGCAATATGAAAAACATTGCTTTAGTGCTGGTGATTCTAAATTATCGAAACTCAACTTCAAGACTGACATGATTCTATCTTCTGCCTTTGGTAAGTCCCATATTCTACTGTCTTTAATTCTAGACCATTCAGAAGTACTCTTTTTAGAATGCAAAATGCCTCCCAAAACCTGGTAAATGGATTAGAGAAATTCTATCAAATTATTAGTAGGGTAAAATTAGCAATAAAAGGAGTCATTCAGATATAACCCCTTGCAACTAAAATAGTCTAGACAAAAACCCACATACTTCTAACTAAAACCCAAAACTAAATTGAACGCCAAAATTATCCATTCATATTGATTTATTAACAATCCCATGCCATACATCCCCAATGTTTTTGCACCGAACATATTCTCCCTTTTAAATCCCTTATTTTCTGAGACAAAAAATAAAATAAAATCCTTTTTAAATCCCTTTTGTTAACAATCCCCGGCCCGCAAGACCATATGAAATTTTTATCGTATATAATATAGGTAGCCTATGCATTAAAAAAAAAGAGTTTTGGATTTTAAAAAAAAAGAATTTTTATCGTATATAATATAAATCCCTTTGGATTGAATGTTTTATTGTATAATAATCTAAAAAACGAAGGTGGTTTCGATGGGAATCTCTTGTATTGTTGTTGACCGACATATCATGTTTAATTGATTTTTCAGTAGTTTAATATATTTTAATAGGAAATTGAACTTTGTAAATCAAACAGAACCCAATGATCAAAAAGGTTTTTAACCCTTAATTTTATATTTGTTAGGTAAATTAAAATTAATTACTAGAAGCAAGGTTTTTAGCAAATCACCACACCAATAGGCAATATTTACATATATCAATATTGAGGTTAATTAAGGGTGTGGAGACTGATTCCCAAGTTGCCATTAAGATGGTGAGGGGGAGAGGGCAGTGGCTGTGGAGGTAGATAGTATTCTCTTTGACATTCAAATTGCAATTCGAAAATTCCAGGAAGTAATTTTTATTTTTGCATCTCGCAGTTGCAACAAAGCTGCTCATGAGGTTGCTACTTTTGCGTTTAGGGTAGGTGGTAGTTACTATTGGGAATCATAAAGGGCTTTACCGGTGGGGTACTAATGCAAATGTCTTCTAGAACATCTTTGTTAATTTCTATTTAATAAAGTGATTGTGAAGAAAGAGATTGTGGAGAACGGGCATGATGACATGAAACTAAAAGAGAAATCGACAATCTTGTAATTTCCTTCTACATGAAAATTCATCAATGCAATTCAAAATAACCCGTTTATGATATGATCGATAAATTCCTAGAAATCATCCAATAATCTATAAAACTCTAAATAAAGAAAAATTAATGCCTGATGTAAGAAATGCTTGTATAAAAAATATATATATGTATGTATATAGTACGTGTACCTTTGCCATCAATGGTAGACCTTCACAATTTTTAGCGATCTCCCGTCCAATTCTCTCTAAATGAAGAGGTATATCAGAACTACCATTTGAGCAAGCTGCATGTTTCAATATGGACCAGCATTCATCTGTTGATAGAAGTTCCAAATCCTGTCGTGGAAGTTTTTTCTCTGAGATTGATGCAACTTTGGCACTGCGGGTAGTGACAATAATTGTGCTTCCCCGAGCAGAATCAAGCTTTAACAAGCGATCCATCAAGTCATTCCATTGTCTTGAATCGTCATTCCAGACATCATCAAGTACCAGCAAGTATTTTTTTCCTTTCAGCTCTTCTTGAAGGTGTTTAAGAAGTGCATCCAAACTTTGTTTTACAGCGGCTTTTAATGGGCTAAGAGATTCTAACATGGAAATTAAAATCAATTTGACGTCAAAAGGATCAGATACGCACACCCATACTTTTGGATCAAAATACCCTTTTATAGAATTATCATTGTATACAGACTTGGCCAAAGTTGTCTTTCCTAGGCCTGCCATTCCCACAATGGCCATAACAGCAATATTTTCTTGATTGATGTTGGAGTTGGTCAAGGTTGTAACTATGTTTGACAGAACATCCTCCCTGCCAACGATGATTCCATCTTTTTCAGGAAATGAGTCGGTTTGTATGCGTCCTCTAATTCTTTCAGGGGTTGCATCTTTTTCTTTGGAAACAAGTCCAATGACAGATGCTTCACTCTTGAGATCCGCCAAGGATGCATTGATCTTCTGAATTTTATGTGCAATTTTAAGGCGGAATGCAACCGGATTGGAAAGTGAAAAGAAGTTGAGTACCTTTTTCTTCATATGATTTCGGATTTCTACTTTGCGCCGGAGAAGTTCATAGTTGAATTCATCCAAGACATCATCTGCATCTTGAGCTAGGCGTTTAAGATTCGTCACCCAATCTTCTACGGACTTGCTCCGACCTTGTGGTCCCTGGGCAACGTCGGCTAAGTAACCTTCAATGGTGGACAGTGTTTTGCGAAGCCTGTTTAGTTCAGCTTTGAATCCCCAGGCAAGACTGATTTCTTGAGCAGCAAGGGAAATCAGCTTCGTCAGTATTCCCTCGGTCGCAAAAGTAAGCACAGATTCTACAGCCATATCTTAGTTTCCTTGTGTAACCCTGCGCAAGACAAACAGCAGATCATATTAATGCTAGTTAATTATTATTAGTTAGGAAACGAGAAGAAAAGACTGAAGATGGATGAAAACGCACACAGGCACAGAGCTTCTCTCGTAGGTAGAAGGAGAAGGAGATGATGAATGCAGATTTGCATAAACAAGAGAGCAATAGCACGCAGAGACAGGCAGAGGAGAGGACCTTCTTTAACTCTCAGGAGGAGACTTAAAAGTCTTGCTGGGCCCTACCATTTTCATATTTGTGGACACATGCATTTCTCACTAACTGATCATTAGATACCTCCAATCTACATTATACAGTGATTCTGCATTACCACCATGGCATTTGTCTGGTGGTGGTACAGACGAATAATGAGACGACACCTGGACTGCTGCCACCATCTTACTTTATACCACCATGGCATTTGTCTAATGCTAGCCTTTCATCACAGCTGACCTCTTTAACAGAGAGTTGTTACAAACTGTACAGCTGTCATTTGTACAGCTATATTATTACAATTGTCTATAAACAATTCAATGTAATTATTGTTTAATGAAATGAGAATACAATTTTAGTTTTCTCACAGGGACGAATAATTAGACGACACCTGGACAGCTGTTACTATCTACTTTATACCGTGGTGCTTGTATTACCACATGCATTTGTTAGCATTTGTACCAACCAACGAATAAGGAGCAAACAATTTCATGAAAAAACAATCAAATGTTACAGTAAGTTCATGAGAAAATAACTTCATTTTTAAAAAGGCAAAACAGGAAAAATAAACAAAGTGTAAAAACAAATGGGTAAAAAACATTTTTGGTTACTAGAGTTAGGCACGAAAACAATTTTTTACAACCCTTATGATATGATGTACATTAGGAACATACAAGGGGTCATAGTCCCCCAACTTCTTCTTCCGAAATATTATCCTTATTCCGCCCTTTCTTTTAGATCTTGGAGCACTTTATCCAAGATCTATAATATAAGTATTATATTTACCTACCTACTAAGAAACTACAAACTAAGTCAAAATAATTATAGATCAAGTTCCAACTGAAATGGAGGTAATCTTTTACAACTGGGACATCTTTCTCTTTAATGGTCTCTCTGTAAATTCCTATTAAAAATGCTTCACAAAAGACAACAATAAACACATTTTGTTCCTTTTTAATATGATTTAGAAAGCTGTTGCAAGCACAATGGGAGTCGTTTTTGCTTGGCCAAAATATGTCATCTAAACGATTTGTTGGCGAGATATCCTAGTTCTATTAGGATATTTCCTTCTTATTCTATTAGGATTTTTATTTATTTCCTTTTGTATAAATATTATGTGATTAGGACTTTTTTTATTTCCTAGTAGGGTTTGTAACCTTGTTTTATAAATACCTCCTTTCGGAGAATGAAATACGTATGAAAATATTCTACCCATATTGTTTGACTTGACATTAGAGCCGGTTTTCTGATGACCTATGTGTGTTGTGCCCACTCATGTTCTATTGTGTGCCCTGATTCCTTTTAGGGTTCTTGTGCCCGTGCTTGTGCTGTGTTTGTCATATCTGCTTCGTGTTGTGGTTTTTTTTTTCGCTGCTATCATGGGTGATGATTTCAAAGTCATGGTGGGTGCCAGTGCGTCTACAACAAAGGAGGAACGTCCCTCGCGTGATTACTCTACCCTGATTACTTCTGACAAATTGGATGGCTCCAATTATGCCTTTTGGTCTCGTGGTGCTCGTATTACAATTACTAGTCGTCGTATGGCAAGTTGGATCGGTGGGAAGAAGCCTGCTCCGTCTAAAGATTTTGCTGCCTATGTCGAATGAGAAGAAGATAATTATCTGGTGTAGTCATGGCTTCTCAATTCCATGACTAAGCCAATTTGTTCCCTATTTGAACATGATGATACCGCTTTTGATATATGGGAGGCTGCCCGGAAGACCTATATTGTGACTCAAAATAGTTCTTGGCTGTTTCAACTCCGACGGCAGTCCATACTTACATGTCAGAATGGTGAATCTGTCAAAGTGTTCTATGAAAAACTCCATGCTATCTGGCAGGAGATTGATTGTCTGCGTCCACATGAGTCTAGTTGTGCAGATGATGGGGCTCGTCGTCTAAAAGAAGTTGAAGTCGATCGAGTTTATGATTTTCTTAGAGGACATGATCCACCGTATGATGGTGTCCATAGTCGTATTCTTGCTCTTAGTCCTGTCCCGGCCCCTCTCGAAACTTGTACCATGGTCATGGAGGAAGACACCCGTCAATCCACTATGCTTGGAGGAGGTTCGACATACCGTAGTACAAAGCTTGCAACTATCATCTATAAATTGCAACAGAAGGTCATATCTTACAGGACCCGACCCAAATTTCACTTTAGAATCCGAGTCGAACCATGTTCATGTCCAACACTTGGCGGTTGCTGGGCACAATGACTAAATTGCCTTTCTAGTTAAAATTCAAGTTTATTACAATTTCAACTTCTACAGAAAATTCGGCAAAGTCTCCCCTGCAATTTGATCATTTCCTAGAATTTCCACCTGTCAAAAGCATAAATATACATATCCCAACTGCCAGCATGCTTCCAATTTAAGATCCAAATAGTTCTGATAAACTAAACGGCCTTAGGCCACACAGAAAGTCCTAGGGCAAATCATCAGAGCAACTAATTCAGGAATATACAACAGAACAATTTGATTTCAAAAGAAAATTATATATAAGAGGAAGAGTGGAGCAGATTGTGGAATCTGCCCGGTGGTGGAGCTCTGGTGCACGTCTATTGCCTGGGGCGCAAAACATTCAAAAATGTGAGTGGACAAAAATAAAGATCTAGAAAATAGCATATGAACATACTAACCCCACTGTAAAAACAGTTATGCAAAACTGAATTTTCCTCTTCATTATATTCGTACTAAAATCAATGCATTCACATATTTATATACGTATATACCAATCATATTCAAGGTCAATAAAACTCTCTTAAAAGCATTGAAATCAATTTAAAACTACCACCTAGGTGTACCCCTTTAATTCTGTCAATTCCTGATAATCCGTCAATTCCCCTGGCAGGTCTCGGTGACACAAAGTCAACTCGAGCCGCATACTGGCAGGATTCAGGGGACCATAGTCAGCCTGATCCGCATTCCTGGCTCCCACAGTCCCGGCGTCCCCAAAACTTTAGAGGCAAATGTCAAGTGCGGTGACAAAACTGAAGGCAACCTGGATGTCCGTGGACATCGTCATATCCGAAGGCAACATATACTGAAGGCAACCTGTTTCTATAATTGGGTACCTAAGGTGGCTTAAGAGAATATAAAATTTCTGAAAGGTCTGATGAATAACTGAATTTTTGTTAAATCTAGAAGTCTGCTGCCATTTTTGGATACACCCCCTTAGACATGTCATATGATGGTATCCAATCCATATCAATTTCATATGATGGTATCCATATGCCTCAAAACCTCATAAATAAAAAAAGGGAGATTCACTATTATACCCAATATGGGGGCCCAAATTATAAAAATACCCTACATAAAATGGACTTTAGAAACACACCCAAAGCCCATTTACAACATAACAAAAAAGCTTTTAACTTCTTATAAATTACAAAACTGCCATCAATTTCTTAAAACAAGCCCAACCCCAAAATCTCATAAAAATACCCAAAGCACTCAATAGGGCATCAAAGTAATTTAATAATCAATATTAAATTCAATAAGGCCAGCTATCATTTTTTGGGTTTTTTTTGGGTTTGTTTATAGGAATTCAATTGTGTAGGGTTTATTTATAATATTAGTGCTAGAAATGGGTATATCACTAAATATCTCATAAAAAAAACTCCAAAACACTCAATAGAGTATCAAAGTAATTTAATAATTAAAATTGAATTCAATATGGTCAACTGTCATGTTTTGGGTTTGTTTATAGAAATTAAATAGTATAGAGTTGATCTATATCACTAATGCTAAGAATGAATGTATAACTAAATATCTCTATTTTATTTCCTTCACACGTAGCTTACAGCATACGTGCCCAACCATTTGCATTTTATAATAAGGAAAGCTGGTGCCTGGTAAGTCACTGAGTCATTATTTAATCAGTTTTGTTTAGATTCATTCAGTTTAGCTTGAGAACGGCGAACCCAAAGTTTCAAGCCGGTTAAACATTATAAATATGAACAAATTTTATTTTTCAGAACGACGAACCCAAAGTTGCAGTAATCTGGGTCACTACAACTGAATAAAATTGATCAGGTATGGTTTTTTTTTTTTTTTTTAACACAAGTTCACAATTGGGCACTACCTTCATCTTCATTGATAATATTTTTTTTAATAGAAAAGTTAATATAAATCCAAAAATTCAATCAAAAATTGAATTTAGTCTACACATTTATTGTCATTGATACAAGTCCTTTGACAATCGGGCACTACCTTCATCTTCATGGACACTTTTTTTCTTATAAAAAAGAATCACTTCATTCACAACTTTCATTAATAAAAGAGAGAGAGATTGTTTACAAGGGAGGGCGAAAAAGGTGGACCTTTTGCCATAAAAAATACCTTCATGGTCATGTTGAATCCTCGGTTTTGAATTTAAATTTAAAATAATTTACTAGTTTTGTAACCACACCAAGAAAAAAAAAAAAAAAAAAAAAAAAAAAAAGGGCAGTCAACCCTCTTTTTATTTTTTATTTTTTTTATTTTTATGGAAAGGAAACTTCCATTTAAACGCACAGAAACAGCCACAGACCAGGAAACAGACAAACTACACTCCGTTGGGCATTAAACTACTCTAGACACCCAAAGAAAAAAGCCAAGAAAAAACGAAGTAAAAGGCTACAAAAGACAAAAGGAATGGATAGGAACCAAAACGTAAATAAACAAAAGAAATGCTGGAAAGGAAATTCAATCCATTCATTCTATGTCCTTAAGGATAAATGAAAACAGAAAGGCTAGAAGCTTCTAACCAAACTGGAAGCATTCAATAACCTTTCAGCCGTTATACAATAGCCCGTTTACACAAAGACGTGGCGAAAAGGAGAAACGTTAGCTCCTAGTCCAAGTACCTAGTTTGCTTGTGGGGCATGGAAGCCCGTCGTTGTCTCGTTTGTTGCTAATCTGTGTCAACATTAGGAATAATTAGGCCTGATCACCAACATAGGTTTAGATCACAATACCAATGGGATTACAAGCTTTGCTGTGCAATTATTGTATAACTAACATATTAAAAACTAAAAAGTTAAGGAAAAGGCAGAGCCTGGGCTAGAGAAGAGTACAACAATGCATTGATCTGCCATCAGAACTGGTTGAATGTAACTAATGAAGTAGGAACATTAAACGGGAAGGGGAGGCGTGGGAGTTTGAAAAGCTTACATTGCTTCACTGCGAAAGTTCGAGCTATTAGGAATTCATTGCACACATGACTAGAAAGATGAAAGGTGTAGATCATGAATATCGAACTGTACATAAGAAAATCAGTTTCAGTCATAACAGATTTATAAAAATGAAAAATAATAAATACAAAGATGTATGGTCAATGACGAGCAAAGGAAAAAGAAGGATAAACAAGTTGTCATTCCTTTGAGAAATGCTTCAAAAAGCTTTTCTGGCTAATAGAATAAACTGTAGCTACACCGAAATCTGAAGCGTGAAAACGAAATTTGATTTCAGGAAGAAGAAACTACCTTTGATATCTGGAATGTGAGAAATCTTTGTCCATTCTGGGCCACTGTCCTTGGTGCATCTTTGTTTTAGAAGGGGACATCCAGAAATTTGAAGGGTTTGTAACTTGGTGAGGCGTTGCATAGTGTTGACACTAGGTAGATACATCAGGTTCTTGAAATTCCAAATCTCTAGCCTCGTAAGGGATGTAAGGTTGCCCAGCCACTCTGGAAAAGCCTCCATTCCATCGAAACATTCTATCCACAGATATGTTAGAGAAGTGAAGTATTGAATTTGTTCGGGCAAAGACTTAAGCTTGGGCCAACCCGTCAATATTAATGTTTCAAGTTGTGATGATCCAGTTCCAACATGAAAACCAGGGAAGGAATCGAGCCCGTCCCAGAACCCACCAAGTTCCAATTTCTTCAAACTGGTGGAGCAGTGTAGCGCTGTAGGCAGATCTTTTAATTTCCCACAATTATAAATCTCCAACGTAGAGAGAGATGTGAAGTTGTCTAGACTTGGAAGAGTCTCTAAATTGGGGGCCTCCCTTATTTTCAACTCCACAAGAGAGACTGGCATTTGTAGCCCACTACTCACCAAACGTTCTAGTGTTTCACAATTTTCAATCGTCAGTCGACGGAGGGAAGGAAAGATGTGTAAATCTGGAATAGATTGTAGGCTAATGCAATTGACTACACACAACTCCCCAAGAGAGACAGGCATTTGTAGCCCACTACACACCAGCCTTTCCAATCTTTTGCAATCTCGAATGCTCAGTCGACGAAGGGATGTGAAGTTTTGTAAATCTGGAATGGATTGTAGATCACTACAATAATGTATAGACAACTCCACAAGAGAGATGGGCATTTTTGTAGACAGCCCACTCACCAAACGTTGTAATCTGCCACAACCTATAACCACCAGTGCACGGAGTGACGTGAAGCTATGTAAATCTGGAACAGATTGTAGACTAGGGCAATCGCATATAGACAAGTGTTCAAGGCTACTAAGGATCGTACTCTGTAGAAGATTTTCATGGCTTATAGATAAAGCGGCAGCAACAGCAGCACATTTAAAGTCATGGTCATTGTCATGGAGTGATATTGATGAAATGGATGTTACCTTTGGGCAGTTAGTGATATGCAACTTTCGAAGAGAAGGACATTGTTGTAGTGCAGGCAAGCTTGATAATTCATCGCAAGATACAATTGTCATTTCTTGAAGACAGGTGAGGGACATGTCGTACGTAATTCCAATTGATGTGAGATTACTGCAATCCCATATCCACAATTCCTGGAGAGAGGCACAGTACTCAAGCCCACTCAGTCGGCCTGATAATCCTGGACAACATCCAATCCTCAATTTGCAGAGTGATGCGAGGGTGCGCAATTGAATGGATGTTAGATTCTTGCAATTCTCTATACTCATCACTTGAAGAGACGTGCAGTACTCTAACACACTCAGTAGGCCTGACAAACCTTCACAATGTTCAATCTTCAATTCGCGGAGAGATGCAATGCCACTGTGTCTAATTGGAATCAACTCTAGACTAGGACACTCCTTTATGGTCAATCTCTCAAGCAGAGGGAGTGTGTCTAGCCCATCAGGTAAATGTCTCAACTGTCTACAATTTCTTACATCCAGCTTTCCAAGAGATGCGCAACAACTAAACACATCAAGGGCAATACAAGTTAACTTGTTACAATCTCTTATCTCGATAGATATGAGATTATTTCCGTTCTTCAACAATATCCCTTCCGGCAGACAAGTAAGCTCATCATTACCTTTTATCTTCAACTTCTTCAGAAAGGGAAAATGGCTGGGAGCCTTTCTCAATTTGGGACAGTTATTGATCTCCAGCTCCTCAAGGCAAGGAAACGCCATTACTTCTTTTGGTGCTTCCATCCATTCAATCAGCTCATTGCAATTACGAATACATAATTCCTTTAGAACAGGAAATAAAGCCCTTTTTCTTGTACCCGATGTAGCCACATGATAAACATTGTTATAACCATAAAAATCTGCTCCAACACATTTTAGATTATTCATTCCATCAATCCAAACAACTGTAAGATGAGGTAGATGGCCGAGTGTTGGGACTTCTTCACATTTGTTGCACCCGCATAATACAATCTTCTTTAAATTGTCAAGCCATAACGACCTACTCGTCATCCACGATGGAAATTTAGCACCCATGAAATATTTAATCATTAGGCTTTCCAACTTTGGATGCGGTTGAAGACCTTCTAGTGCGTCCTCTTCATTATTGTTGGTTGTTGGCCTATCTTTCGTCCATACAAATATCAAGTGGCGTAAGTTTTTCTTCTCCTCTAGTTTAGCTTTCCCTGCTTCATCTCTGTCCCTTACATGTTCCATATTATAAATAATCAATTGACCTTTCAATTGATTTAAGCCAGCCAGCTCCTCAATTTCACGGCCCATCTCAGTATCCACATAAAATGGAGGTAATGTTCGGAGGCAACTTAATTTCCCCAATATCCCAAGTGGAAATTTCGTTCTCTCGTCCCAATAAATATGTCTCAAGTTGATCAAGTTTTCCACTTCCTTTGGAAACTCTTCAAGAGCACAGTTTGTTGCTCTTAATGTTTGTAGGTTATAGAGCTTGCCAATGGAGTTTGGGAGTATTTTGAATCTTGTTTCGGAAATGTCAAGATACCTCAAATGTTTCAACTTTCCAATTGAAATTGGAAGCTCCTCAATGTTTGCCTTAAATAAATTCAAGACACGTAAAGCTTTAAATCCTGCAACATGTTACTAGGAAGTTTGCCATCTGAAAATAGTGAGTGCAATCTCCCAACACTACTTTCTCGAATGCTTTCTAGTATGGAAGTAGAAACCAGAGCAACATGTCGAACCTCAAGTGTATGACCATACTTATCTTGTGTTGAGGTTTCGGATTTGGATACAAGTTCTGCAAGATCGTGGACAAGGTCGTGCATCTTGCATTTGCTAATAATGCCATATTCATCCGTTCTAGCATCTTGAAATAAGGAGCTCTGCAATAGAATATCAAAATATTCATTACCTATATCCTCCATCTCTTTACTTTTGTCAGGAGAAGGGTGGAGTAATCCTTGAGCCATCCAAAGTTGAATCAAATTATCTCTTTCAATTTCAACATATTTTCTCAACACTGAGCAATATGTAAAACATTGTTTCAAAGACGGTGATTTCAAATGATCATAACTCAACTTCAAGACTGGAATGATTCTATCATCTTCTTCTGGTAAGTCCCATATTCTACTGTCTTTGATTGAAGACCATTCAGCAATACTCTTTTTAGAGAACAAAATGCCTCCCAAAACCTATTGCATGACAAGTAATGAATACAGTAAAATTAGCAAAAATAACAACGAACTACTAGTAGTTTATCATCCGTTTGGATCTATACAATAATGCTCTCCACTATGTGATTTTTTTTATTTTTTATTTTTTATTTTTTTTATAATAGGTTAGAGCTTACATGCTATTTTAAAGGGAGATTCACTATAATACCTAATATAGGAGCCCAAATTATAAATAAAAAAACCTATATGAAATGGACCTTAGAAACACACACAAAACTCATTTACAACATAATAAAAGCTTTTAACTTCTTTTAAATTACAAAACTGCCATTAATTTCTTAAAACAAATCCAACCCAAAAATCTCAACAAAAAAAAGCCCAGAACAGTTAATGGGGCATCAAAGTAATTTAATAGTTAAGGAGGGGCATCTGTTGGGTTTTTTTTTTAAATCAATTTCACCTTGTTCATAGGATTATTTTTCTTGTTATTAGTTAAGGAGGGGCATCTGTTGGGTTCTAGAAAATTTAACAAATTCATATGTCAACAAATTTGTTCACTAAATTTTATCACCTAATCATGTGGCAGGGTTTGATTAATTCAAATATGAGTACACTTTAAATACTCTAGAAACCCACCTATTTTATTACTTCTAAATAAAACCCAAATTTTGAATTAGAGGCCATGTAAGATCAAAAGTGTATGCATTTGACTAATTTACAAATCATGACATCAACCCTTTTTTGTTGCTCGGAGTTTTTCTTAAACAATCCCTTAATTTTAGCATTTCAATCATTTGAATTTTTGTTGGGCATTCAATGTATTCAACATCCCCGTCTCTTTCCTGTCTTTTGGGATTGTTTACCAATTTTTTGGCTGGATTTTTTCATTTGGTTGCGTTGGTGATTTCGTTGGCGACTATTGTGGTTTTGTTGTCTTTGGAATCTTTGGTGACAACAAACTAGCAATGCGCTGGTGGTTTCATTGGCGGATTTGGAGTCATAAGAGGTGGTTGAGCGACTTTTATTGGGTGTTTTTTTTTCTATTTGTGAGAGGTTAAAAGTTATAGTTGTTATATTGCTAATTTTAAGCACTGCGGTTCATATCTGGCTTGTTCGAGCTTGCATGCATGTATAAGGGCTCATTTGAGAGTGCTTCTTTCCGAAGTCTTATGCTAGTAGTGCTTATGCCAGCAGCACTTATGACATAAGCGCTTTTACAAAGAAGCAGTTTGTCATTTGGATGTCATATTTAAAAGTGCTTTCCCAAAATATTATAATAATATAGGAAATAAAAATTCACCCCCAAAATAAAAACCCGACTTTAAAAAGTTGTGAAATGTAAAGATAATGATGGATTAATAGAAGCTTAAGGGTTTCCATGGGTGTTTTGTCTTCTGATAGGTTTTGGTGTATGTTGGCCTTTTCGCGGGTAGTGTTTTGGTTTTAATAGGAGAGAAAAAGAGAGAAGAAAAAAAAATGGTGTTTTGGTATTTTCGGCATTTTAAAATATTCATTAAAGGGAGCCAAGTACTTCCCTTGTTTTTGTCCTGCAACGCTTTTAAGAAGAAGCACCTCTCAAGTGCTTCTTCTAAAACCACTCCAAGTGCTTTTGGATCTCACCCAAAGCACTTTTGTAATTTTTGTCAAACACCATTTTTAAAAGACAGAAGTGCTTTCACCCATTTAGAAGCGCTTTTCGCTGCTCCATAAGCACTTCCAAACGAGCCCTAAATGTTTTACATACAATTGGTGACTTATTTACTCTTAAATTCCAAGAAGTTGCAAGACCTTTTGTGTCTTTTGTCTCTTTCGGTTGGTATGTGTTTTGTGCAGCTTTGCCTGTGATATGTGGTTTCAGTATTACCTCTCTCTCTCTCTCTCTCTCTCTCTCTCTCTCTCTCTCTCTCTCTCTCATATGTGACAGTTTTATGAACTTTTTCAATTGAATTTTATTTTCTCACTTTTTGATAGGTACAATGCTAATGAATCCTTGTTAAATACAAAGTGTTTAAATTCCACCAAATACATTTAAACATAACGAGAGCATTAGGAGGAAAGAAATCAATACAATAAATAGAGGAACTTTAATAAGGGTATTTTTGGAATCCAAAAAGTATAATAAATCATATTTTAAACTAAATTGGGTGACTTGATAAGTTTCCTAGTCGTCGGGTTTTAGTTATAAAAATTGGGTTTTAGTTGTAGAAAAATAAGGTGATAGTTATAAAAATTGGGTTTTAGTTGTAGAAAAATAAGGTGATATGCTGCATGTTGGAAAAAATTAGTTTGAAGAGGAAAAGCCAAATTTACTATTATTTCTAACAAGTATGACATTGACATGTGGAGGTAGAACCAATGACTTATATTTAGGGGGTAAATATACATGTGTATTCTCGAAACTTTCCAAATCGCTACATAAATTGGTAAACTTCTTTGAAGAAATGAAGATAGTCCTATGGAGGTCTTGGAGCCTAAGCAGGCACGGACCCAGCCCTGTCTAGGTAGGGCTGAAGCCCGACCCAAATGTTAGAATATTTTATTAAACCTAGGTAGCATAGTTTAGCACTTCTAGGAGTCGTTTAGTACGGCGGATTGTCATGGATTGGACTAAATCCTGGGACTGTCTTTGATTAGTTCGGATTGGACTAAGCTGGATTAAGTATTGACTTACGTTTAGTGCTACGTCGGACTAAGAAGCTGGATTGTAAAAGTAGTGAAGACCTATGTTTGGTGTTGTGCCAGACTAAAAATAATTATTTTAATATTGAACTTAAAGAAGTGCCGCACCAAACGTGGGTTAGAGGTGTTATTTAAGCTAGTCCAATCTAAAGAGGCGTACCAAACAGACCCCTAAAGGGCAAAAGTTGCTCAACCACTATTCCTTACTCAGTCTAGTTGTATTATCCAAGACAAAAGAAAAAAACTAAACAAAAAAACAAAAAACGAAGACTCTCTCCTCCTCCCTCTTGTCAAGCTTGTGACTCTCCAGCCCAACTCTCTTCATTTCTCTTCTTTTCTTTTCTTTTTTTCCTACACTCTTCTTTTTTTTTTTTTCTTGTGACTTATACTCTTATTTTTCTTGTGATTTTTCCTAAATTTTAATTCAGGGATTTAAAAATTATAGGTTTTTGCTTCTTATAAAAATAAAAAATAAAAAATTAGAGGTTTTTAAAAAATGATGTAATCTAGAGATCAATGGGTGATACTATTGAGTAAGTTGTTTGTTTTTAATAAAAACTGTGTTATTTTTAAGTTATTAGTATCTACAATTTACTAATAGATATGCTTGTTATATACCGTTGGGAAATAACAAGCATATCAATAACAAGAGTTCCACATCCTGCCATGCACCAATAAATTAGCACCTTCTGCCATGCCAAGAGTCCCACATCAACCAAATCACGAAGGTTCCCACACCATTTTGCCTATAAATGAAATTTCGCAGTGTGTTGTTACTTTGTCGAATTACTTCGTCATCACATCATACTTGTGGTACCTTAGGCATCGGAGTGCCTAATGCCAATTTCATCGGAGTGCCTTATGCCATTATCACTAAAAACAATGCTCCCTACGTTGATTCCATTTTCAGATATCAACAATATTTTCTTTATTCACACCTAAATTTGAGAAATTACTATATCACTTGTCCAACATGTGACTGTTTTCAACTTTTATTTTCATATTTGGGGCTTATTCTTTTAGCTTGTTTAGATTTTTATTATTTACTATTACACTTGTTCTTTTATAGACTTAATTAAATCGTACACATCAATTTCCTTTCTACGATTTGAGTAACACTTCAAAACAAATTAGAAAATATCATATCTAACAAATACGATTTGGAGTTTTTAATGGAATTAGTTTGTTTTGGTCGAGATTTTAATCCTTTGTACCCTAAGCAATCCAATCGAATTAAGGAAAAATACACCACAAATCAATTTCAATTGGATTGGATCAGTTAGTTGCCGTAAGATTTGCACCCTACTTATAGGTTGGAAATAATTTATAAATAGTAAAACATGAATCATAAGAAGCATGTGTAAATTCAATGTTATAACATAATAGTACGTACGTACCTTTGCCATCAATGGCACACCAGCACAATTTTCAGCAATCTCCTTTCCAATTTTTTCTAAATCGGGATCCATAGGAACTCTACTATCTACAAAAGCTCTATCTTTTAATATGGACCAACACTCATCTGTTGATAGATTAGCCAAATTATGCCGCGGAAGTAGTTTTTCTGAGATTGATGCAACTTTGGCACTGCGTGTAGTGACAATAATATTGCTTCCTCTAACAGAATTGAGTTTTGCCAAATAACTCATCAAATTGTTCCATTTTCTTGGATCTTCATTCCAAACATCGTCAAGTACAAGCAAGTATCTTTTCTCTTTCAGCTCTTCTTGAAGATATTTCAGCAGTGCATCTACATTTTCTCTTACAGTGGCTTTTGTTGGGTTAAGAGATTCTAACATGCATATCAAAATCACATTGATGTTAAACGGATCAGACACACATACCCATATCTTTTTATCAAAATACCTGTCTATAGACTGCTCATTGTATACTGACTTGGCCAAAGTTGTCTTTCCCAGGCCTGCCATTCCCACAATGGCTGTAACATATAGATTTTCTTGATTGTTGTTGGAGTTTGTCAAGGTTGTAACTATACTTGACAAAGCCTTCTCCCTTCCAACGATCATTCCATCTTTTTCAGGGAGTGAGTCAGTTTGTATGCTTCCTCTAATTCCTTGAGAGGCTGCATCTACTTTCCTGGACACTAGTCCAATGACAGATGCTTCACTCTTGAGATCCGCCAAGGATGCATTGATCTTCTGGATTTTATGTGCCATTTTAAAACTAAATGCAACCGGACTGGAGAGTGAAAAGAAGTTGAGTACCTTTTTCTTCATATGATTTTGGAGTTCTACTTTGCGACGCAGAAGTTCATAGTTGATTTCATCCAAGACATCGTCTGCATCTTGAGCTACGCCTTTAAGATTCGTCACCCAATCTTCAATGGACTTGCCCCGACCTTGTGGTTGGTGGACAACGTCACCTAAGTAACCTTCAACGGTGGACAGTGTTTTGCGAAGCCTTTCTAGTTCAGCTCTAAATCCCCAGGCAAGACTGATTTCTTGAGCAGCAAGAGAAATCACCTTCGTCAGTATTCCCTCGGCTAATGTAAGCACAGCTTCGGCCATCTTAGTTTCCTTCTGTAACTGCGCAGGACGAACAGCAGATCATATTAATGCTTAATTATTATTAGTTAATTAAGAAACTATAACAAGGTTGAAGACCGATGGAGACGCACAGTTGCAGTAGCAAGGAGATGATGATTGCAGAGTTGCAGTAGCAAAAGGAGAGAAATGCAAAAAAGGAAAAGAAAAACATAAAAGAAGGGAAAGAAAGAAAAATGCAGATCAGAGTAGACTTAAAAAGTCTTGCTGGGCTCTACACTTATTTTCCACACATCAAATCTTTTCATATCTGCCACACACTTGGATATTTGTGAAGAGATAGGTAGCGCACACCTTTCTCACCAAATATTACATTAAAGTTTCTGAAAAAAAAACAATTTCATTTTAAAATAGAAAAACAAATTTGTGTTGTAAATTATAATGGTGGAGCCCACATGTTGGAAGGCTTTGCCTACAAATAGAACACATCCCTCCTGTAATATACATACTGATATACAGAAGGCAGAGAACAACAATTCTCTGCTCCGATATTCTCTCCTCAATTCTTCAGTTTATAACACGTTATCAGCACGATTTCGCTCAAACATACTGATATACAGAAGGCAGAGAACAACAATTCTCTGCTCCGATATTCTCTCCTCAATTCTTCAGCTTATAACACGTTATCAGCACGATGAATTTACCCTCATACTTTATGAATTTACTTTACCGCACATTTAATTTTATTTAAGATATGGTGCGGAATTAACGTCCATATAGCAAAGTAATTTATTTTATCGCACATTTACTTTTACTTAAAGTATGATGAGGAATTAACCCTCATACTTTATGAATTTACTTTACCGCATATTTACTTTTACTTAAAGTATGATGAGGAATTAACCCTCATACTTTATGAATTTACTTTACCGCACATTTACATTTATTTAAAGTGTGGTGCGGATTTATCGTCCATACCAGTAATTTATTTACCAGCAATTTATTTTATGGATTAAATGTGCTGTATGATGAGTTTTTTACAGTATGCAGATCAGGACTAGAAGTTCCTTGATCCTCATCATACAATTACATCAGGACTTGAAGATCCTTGATAATGATGTTAAAATGAGAGCTGGCAGTCTCTCCGGTACTATATTTGTAAACATGTGATTGTACTTGAGGGTCCTTGATCCTTGACATGTAAATAAGGACCTGGGGTTCCTTAATAATGTAACAGTACCGTATTGGTTCATAATGCCATACACATGGATGATAACTGTACTGGCAAATGTACTGTACACATGAATAGAACCGGATATATGAATAGTGACGTATACATAAATATTAACCATTTTGGGTAAACCGTCACTATATACAAAAGGGAACCTGTAGTTCCTTAAACTCATGGATGAGCAATTAAATGAGATGCCAGAAGTTCCTCAAGATATGGACAATTATGTAAGGACTTGAAGTCCAGAAATATGTACAGAAAATTGTAAAAATGTCCATACCATGAGAATATGTGATTTTGGCTTAAGATTCAAAATCTAACAGTGTTGAGAACCTGAAGTTCCAACAATTAAATGGACAACCCAGGTATTATTGTAAATTGTGGTACGCCACATATTTCTTTGGCATAAGAGAATAATGAATTGAGGCTCCCCACATATTTTGTTATATCTGAGCCGGAAGCTCATGAACCCAAATATATGAGATATTAGCGTGGCTTTTACTCAATCCATATTTCATGTTCATTTGAAAAGGGCAAATGAATTCTGAGTTTGTGTTTATCACAGGCCAAAAGTTCCATACATTGAAATATGAAATTTGGGAGAGTCGATGTGGTTACTTGAACCTATAAGGCACAAGGTTCCAAACCGTCATTTTAAAAAGACGTAAAAAAAAAAAAAAAAAAACCACAGGTGCAAGTTTAAGAATGTGCGCAATTATTATAACAGGAACATACAAATAGATTTTTTCCTGCAATGAAGGTGCAGGCCCTGTAAAATCTATAAAAATACATTATGTTCCGGAAGCCTCTGAAGGAAGAGGACGACGCCTCTTAAGCTTAGCCATGAGCCTCTCATGGTCTCCCAAAATTCTTTCATTGGAGACCTGCAGCATGTCTAGCCTTCTCAGTGTATCAACAGAGTACGAACTCACCAGTTTCAACAAGGCATTATTCTCTCCTTTAAGTTTCTCAACCTCCTGTTGAGACTCATGAAGCATTCTTTGGAGAGACGAATTTTCAGTTGTTAAATTCTCAACCTCGCTTGCTCTGGCATGCAAACGATCAGCCATGTTAGAAACAGAAGCAGCACTCTGAATGCTAAAAGCCATTGAGTCATTAATAGCATCTTCCTCTGATCTCCCTGTCAACAACATTTCATCCATTGGAGTAATGAAATTCCTAGCTATTATGACAGCAGTAGCATCATTCATCATCACAGAATCATTAACTGTGAGATGACGATTTTTGGATACAAAGGATGGACGCCAAACTTGGGCGTCACTGGTTGTTGTGGGAGTATCATTTAAATTGAAATAATTTGGGTAGGAAGAAGAGGAAGCCATTTTTAAGAAGGTTTCGAAGAAAGCCTTAAGAAAACTAAAGTTTCAGAAAATGAAGGAGGTTAAGTTTGAAACGCAGTTGCTCCAAATCAAGTTTTGCAAAGGCAATATCTATAGGAAGAAATATGGCTACAGTTTTTTCAGGATCCCAATATCTTTTCGAATCCCCATATTTTCTTTTTCTTTCCCAGATTCCAAAACTTCACGTGGCCTCCATTAATGTTTGTCGGCACTTTCGGCGTTTTTAAAGTATTATTTTTCGTCAAAAGCCAATCTTGCTTTGCGAATTTCACGGAGCTACTTTTTCAAAAGCACCCCGAGAATCTCGCAATTTTCCTATGGTTAATTTGAAATTCACCAGTTCTACCTATTCATTGTATTTGTGTATAAATGTGTTATTAACGAAATTTTCTTTGCAGAAGACATCCAGTTTACTCCATACATAGTGATGCGATATCTACTTATTTTTCTTATCAGTGAGCACTCAATGTGCCCGAGAAGCAAGACTATCTCTGATCATCCATTCAGAAAGCGAGACTATCCCTGATCACGTTTCCGCCACATCCGGGAACTGTGAAGGCAACCTTATGCTCTAATCTCCGGAAGTTCTTCTAAACTAGAAGAAATGAGAGCTTGTTGTTTGCTCCCACCAGCTTCCTTCCTTGATTGCTGAGCTTGTTGTCTGCTCCCACCAGCTTTCTTCCTTGATTGCTTACCTTCTCTTGCAATCCATATCACAATTTTTTTGCATTTTTTCTCTTTTTTGTAACTCTGAGGGTTATTTGTTTTTGACAGAGAAAAGAGTTGTGATTTTGCTCTTGCAGGATATAACTAGATCATCAAGCGCTACATTATATTTACTGGGCCGATACGAGCTTGAATGATACTTGAGAAAAATTTCTCCCACCTAAGGATGTAAGCAATATTTGTGTTATTAAATGCTTATATACTTATTTGATATTTTATCTTGAAAGGTAACCAAATGGGGAGATAAGTCTGTTCCAAAAGAATGGCTTGTATATATCCATGAATTATTAATGCAAATTTTACAGATTGCAAGTTGGATACATTGATAATACACTGCACAGATTAAAAGTCCCATAAGAACAGAATATGGGTATAGCAGTGATCAATATGATGCACGCCTGTTGCGTAGCAAATGATGTGGATTGAAGTCCCGAAAGGACAATCCTTTGACATGTCAATATTGATATTATGCACGCCTAATGCGTAGCAAATTAAATGGGTTAAAGTCCCATAATATGGGTTAAGGTCCCAGATATTAATTGACATGTATGTATTAATCTGTGGCATGCCTGCAGCATGACAGATATATGAGTTCTAAATGTTCCAACTCCCTAAATGGAGATTATCCACGCCCTACTGCTAAATAACGCACTAATGGAGGTTATAATCCACATTCTCACATAATAAAAGCCCCATGAAGTGGCTTGGGTACCCAAAAGCAAAGAAATGCTTATAATTGATGCATGCGCATGCACATGAGAATTGTGAGATCATGAATTGATGAATGACAATTTTTGGTTTTGGAGTAGCTGCTCAAATCATCAATGGGCTGTGTTGATTGGAACCACGTTCAATTATTAAATGTCGACAATATCATTGGCCAAAATGGAACGAGGTAATTCCATTATAAATGAGAATGAACGTGAAAGAACAAACCCACAGTACGAACCCCAAAATTTGTTAATACTGAAAGTTATACTTGGGTGTTCGGAATAAAAGGGAATATACCTACTTTGTATGACACACTGTTTCTGGCAGAAACAAGGAATGTTGGGTTTTCTCCATATTTACAGATTCAATTGTGTCCCCCCCCCCCCCCCCCCTTTATTACACAATTACGGAGACCAACATATTATCTTTAAGGGTTATTAAATGCACGGAGCATATCGCCAGAAGCGATTTCCTAAAGATGTATAAATAGCTGGGTTAAAGCTATATAATGTGTCATAAAGTTTAATCCCTTTTAAACAAAATCCGTTGAAAGGATTGACATTGTATAAAGCAAGTCCCTAAAGGACATGTGCTTGAAGCACAAAATTTGTACTCAATATTAATATGCATAAATTACCTCAGTGAGTACATTGATTATAATGTGATTGCAACACATTAAAGCTTCTGCAGAATTCATGAAATATTTGTCTCGATCGAGCATTATACCAACGAGATTCTTGCTTATACTAAGAGAGTCTTATCTGTTGGTCCTTAAATGTTTTTCCGGAAGTATACTAGACCAGATAGAGCTCAGCTCCACACTGTACTCTTTTCCCTTCATCCAGGTTTTTATCCCATTGGGTTTTTCCTGGTAAGGTTTTAACGAGGCAGTGTCGCTCAAGGGTTTAGGGTATACTATGAAAATTTTTATAGTCGCTTACTGGACAAAAACTAGTCCTAAATTTTTCAAGGGGAGATATTCATCAGGGGGAGCATGGTTTTAATAAAGACCTTCATACACTGTACTCTTTTTCCTTCATCCAGGTTTTTATCCCACTGGGTTTTTCCTGGTAAGGTTTTAACGAGGCAGTGTCGCTCAAGATTGACTCACAGAAGCAGTGTCAACTACGATATTCAGAAAGCTGATCAACAGTATGACTTAAAGATATTTTGCCAAGCATCAGGGGGGAGCGCGCTATCAATAAAGATCTTCAAACACCGTACTCTTTTTCCTTCGTCCAGGTTTTTATCCCACTGAGTTTTTCCTGGCAAGGTTTTAACGAGGCAGTGTCGCACGCGCGTCAATATACATAGAATTTTATGTTACACATGATTATGTACTCTTTTTCCCTTTGACCAGTTTTTGTCCCACTGGGTTTTTACTGGCAAGGTTTTTAACGAGACATATTTCATATCATTTGTGGTCTCCAAGGGGGAGTGTTGTAAATTATAATGGTGGAGCCCACATGTTGGAAGGCTTTGCCTACAAATAGAACACATCCCTCCTGTAATATACATACTGATATACAGAAGGCAGAGAACAACAATTCTCTGCTCCGATATTCTCTCCTCAATTCTTCAGTTTATAACAATTTGCACCTTAAAATAAAAGCAAACACAAATTACAGCCCAGAAAGAAGCTTACAATTGACCCTTGGAATATGAGAAATCTTGGGCTACTCGGGCGTCTCTTCTTGTTGAGGTGTTCTACAGTTTCCAATGTGCAGCTAGATACTTCAGATATCCATAACTACAAATACAAATACACAGTTTTTCAATACATGAAAGGTAGGTTCGTCAACTTCTCGGGTAAACCCTCCAATCCATTGAGAAAGGAACATGACAATTTGTAGCATATTTCATGATAGAACAGATTTTTCCACCAGGGGTTCGAGCGAGAAAAACGAGTTGCAAGATTCCAGCCAGGACGAAAGGGAGGTTCAACCTCTTAAATGTTTTCCAATTTGCCTTTGAAAGTTAGTACATTTTGTTGATGTGTAACCCTTAAGCTGAAAATCTTGGAGCCAAAGTCACAAAGTCTGTTTTGATTTCTTTTTTTTTATAAGTTTTTATTTTCCTGATGTAATCTGAGCCATTGGATCATAGTCCTAGTGGTCTCACTTTCTAGCCTAAGACTTTAGTGCCAGCTAGTGACAAATGTAAGCATCTCATAGGATGATAGAAGCAATGGCTAGGATTTAATCTCTGTGAAAATCTGTTAGAGAAGTAGCTCACTTCTCTCTCTTATACGAATACATATGAACAGTGAAATGAAATGAAAAGTTATCTCCAGCTTTCTTTTCAGAGCAACGTTCTTCTCTACATTTGCTTACTGTGATTTCTTTCTTCCTCCCAAATATCCAAAATATTCAAAACTAATTACTGAAACTATGAATTCTAACATGGCCTCAGAGCCAGGTTCGATTGCTTGAGCTGGGCGTGAATTTGTGAACAGGGAGTCAGAATCGATTCGAGCTGGGTCTGAGCTTCTTCGACGATCGCAGCTGTGATTTCTTGAATCCAATGTCTAATATGGAAGGATCGAGCACTACTGAGCTTCGCACACCAGTTGTCAATGGAGAAAACTATGACTTTTGGAGCATTCGGATGAAAACCATTCTGAAATCTCATGGATTGTGGGATTTGGTTGAACATGGTTTCGATGCTTCAGATCCAAAGAAGGAGAAGGAGGTAGAAGAGACTAAGGTTGCTGAGAAGTCTACGATGGCTGAGCTTCTGATGAAGGACGCTCGTGCACTTGGGTTGATCCAAAGTGCTCTCTCATATCAGCTCTTCCCCAGAATTGTGAACGAGGAGACCTCAAAGGGTGCTTGGGATATTCTGAAGCTGGAATTCCGAGGAGATAAACAGGTATGAAATGTAAAATTGCAAGGATTGCGTAGAGAATTTGAATATACTCGCATGAAAGACAGTGAATCCCTATTTGTATATCTTGCTAGATTGTTTGATATATTGAATCAAATGAAGAGTTATGGTGAGGAAATATCTAGAGAGAGAGCTGTGCAGAAATTATTGTTTAGTTTTCCAAAATCATATGATTCTATCTGCTCTGTGATTGAACATTCTAAGGATCTTGAGACTCTTGAAATTCAAGAGGTGGTTGTTTCTCTGAAGAACTTTGAGCTCAGATTGGATCGACACACTGAGAACTCTACAAAAAGGGCCTTTACTAGTCTGAATATTGAGGAAAAAAATCCTAAGAGTGGAGTTTCTTCTGGAGATCAAAAATCTCAGAAGAATTGGAAATCCAACGAAGGGAACAAAACGGCTTGTAAACACTATGAGAAATTGCATTTTGGCAAATGTTGGTTTGAAGGGAAACCTAAATGCAAAGGGTGTGGGAAATTTGGACATATGCTCAGAGAGTGTCATGGAAATAAAAATGTACAGAAATTAAACTATGCAAATCAAGTTAAAGAAACTGGAACCTTGTTCTATGCATGCAATGCTGTGACAGATGTGAAGGTAAATCACTCTTGGTACATTGACACTAGTTGTAGTAACCACATGACAGGTGATGAGAGTCTGTTAGCCAATATTCAAAGGAATTTGACTTCTAAAGTAAAGATGGGTACTGGAGAAATAGTTCCGGTTGCAGAAAAAGGGACTCTTGTGATAGAAACCAAGTTGGGTAGGAAGCACATTCAAGAAGTGATGCTTGTACCGGGTCTTGAAGAAAATCTGCTTAGTGTTGGACAAATGATGGAGCATGGGTACTATCTTGTGTTTGGAGGGGATGTGGTGAACATTTATGATGATCGGTCACTAGACCATCTGATTATTCGAGTTCAAATGACAAATAACACATGTTTTCCTCTTACAATGATGCGTGCAAGTGATTTGGCCTTAAAGGCAAGTGTTACACACTGCTTGCAGACATGGCACAAGAGATTGGGGCACTTAAATGAAAGAAGCATAATAATGTTTGAGAATCAAGACATGGTTCATGGCTTACCTCACTTGGAGCAGATTTCAGTAGTGTGTGAAGGCTGCATGCTAGGAAAGCAACACAGAGATTCCTTCCCATTGGAGTCCACTTGGAGAGCTACATGTCCTTTGGAATTGGTTCACACAGATATCTATGGACCAATGCAGACTGAATCCATTTCGGGAAACAAGTATTTTCTGCTATTTACAGATGATTGCACTAGAATGTCTTGGGTGTATTTCATCATAAACAAGTCAAGCACATTTGAATGTTTTAAAAAGTTCAAGGCTATGACTGAGCTGCAAAGTGGATATAAGATAAAAGGTTTGAGAAGTGATAGGGGTGGAGAGTTTTTATCAAGCAAATTTAATAAGTACTGTGAAGAGTTTGGAATTCAAAGGCAGCTAACCGTGGCATACTCTCCTCAGCAAAATGGAGTAGCCGAGAGAAAGAACAAAACAGTGGTGGAAATGGCAAAATCCATGCTGTATGAGAAGGGTATATTCCCTATGAGTTTTGGGCAGAGGCTGTAAACACTGTAGTTGATCTACTAAATAGATGTCCCTCTAAGTCTCTCAAGAAGGTAACACCATTTTAAGCTTATACTGGCAGAAAACCAGGTATTGCACACTTGAAGATTTTTAGATCTCCTTGCCATGTGCACATCCCTTCAGCACTCAGACATAAACTTGAAGAAAACAGCCACAAGTGTATCTTTGTGGGTTACGGAATCTGTGAAAAAGGGTACAGATTATTTGATCCAAAATATAGAAAGATTATTCTGTCTAGAGATGTGCATTTTGAAGAAGATGCTTCATGGAAGTGGGAGAACACTGATAAAAGTGAAATGAGAGTTCCAATGGCAGCTGAGAGTCAAATGGCAGATTGTGGTGAAAGACATAAGCAAGTTGAAGTCTGTGAACCAAGTCAAATCTTAGATACATCAATTCAAGCGGACGGAGGTATGACACTACAAGATGAGGAAATGCTTGAAGGCTCGCAAGCTATTGACCACACACCAAAGAAATAGAAAAGTATCAACGAGATCATGGCTCAATGTAATATGTGCATAATGGAACTTGAGAATTTTGAAGAGGCTGATCTAGATGAGTCATGGAGAAAGGCAATGGAAGCTGAGTTGGAAATGATAGAGAAGAATAATACTTGGCAGCTTGTTGAGAGACCGTTTAATAAACTTGTCATTGGTGTCAAGTGGGTCTATAAGACCAAACTTGATCTAGATGGTACTGTGCAAAAAAATAAAGCTCGATTGGTGGCTAAAGGCTACTCACAAAAGCCTGGGATTTATTACAATAAAACATTTGCCCCAGTGGCAAGGTTAGACACCATTAGAACCTTGATTGCTCTAGCTGCACAAAAGAAATGGAACTTGTATCAGCTGGATGTTAAGTCTGCGTTCCTCAATGGAGTATTAAAAGAAGAAGTGTATGTTGATCAACCACAAGGTTTTGTGAAATAAAATGAAGAAACAAAGGTGTACAAACTGCACAAGGCACTGTATGGATTGAAACAAGCACCAAGGGCCTAGTATGATGAAATTGATGCATATTACAACAGTGCTGGTTTCAAGAAAAGTTCAAGTTAAGCAACTTTGTATGTTAAAACAAGTGAGAATTCAAATATTATTATTGTCTCCCTATATGTAGATGATATTGTATATACTGGTAATAGTCCACAAATGCTTGAAGAATTTAGAAAAGACATGATGAAGCACTATGAGATGATAGATTTGGGATTGTTACACCACTTTCTTGGAATGGGAATATTACAAACCGAGAAGAGAATTTTTATACACCAAAAGAAGTATGCACAGAAGTTGATTGAGAAGTTTGGATTAAAAGATTGCAAAGCGGTAGCTACTCCACTTGCAATGAATGAGAAATTGAGCAAGATTGATGGAAGTGAAGCTGCAAATAAAGGAGAATACAAACAGATTGTGGGAAGCTTGCTCTATTTGATAGCAACTAGACCTGATGTGATGTTTGTAGCAAGTCTCTTGGCAAGGTTCATGCATAATCCTACCAAGAAACACCTGGGGGCAGCAAAGAGAGTGCTGAGATACATTGAAGGAACACTTGATTTTGGAATTGAATTTTATAAAAGAGAAGACAACTACTCTAATCGGTTATTGTGATAGTGACTGGGCAGGAAGTGAAGATGATATGAGGAGCACTTCAGGGTATGCGTTTACTCTAGGATCTGGTGTGTTTTCATGGGCATCGATTAAGCAAAACACAGTGGCATTGTCCACTGCGTGAGGTTCGTACTTGAGGACTTTGGAGAAGAACAAGTTGAAGGAACTCAAATCATGTGTGATAACACATCAGCCATAGCAATGGCAAAGAATCCAGTTCTCCACCAGAAAACTAGACATATCAGTCGAAAGTTTCACTTCATTAGAGAAGCTATTCAAGCAAAGGAGATTGAACTTATCTACTGCAAAACAAAAGATCAGATTGCAAATATATTAACCAAGGCTCTGTCTAAGGATCGATTTGTGTATTTAAGAGAACTACTTGTGTGATATTAGCTGAACGGTTAGAAGGGAGTGTTGATGTGTAACCCTTAAGCTGAAAACCTTGGAGCCAAAGTCACAAAGTCTGTTTTGATTTCTTTTTTTTTTATAAGTTTTTATTTTCCTGATATAATCTGAGCCATTGGATCATAGTCCAAGTGATCTCTCTTTCTAGCCTAAGACTTTAGTGCCAGCTAGTGACAAATGTAAGCATCTCATAGGATGATAGATGCAATGGCTAGGATTTAATCTCTGTGAAAATCTGTTAGAGAAGTAGCTCACTTCTCTCTTATACGAATACATATGAACAGTGAAATGAAATGAAAAGTTATCTCCAGCTTTCTTTTCAAAGCAACGTTCTCCTCTACATTTGCTTGCTGTGATTCCTTTCTTCCTCCCAAATATCCAAAATATTCAAAACTAATTACTGAAACTATGAATTCTAACACATCTCCCCTTGCCCACAAAAAAAAGAAAAACAGTTAGCACATTTCCCTGCACCTAGGCATTTCAATCCAAATCATAACTTCGCCTCTCTCATCCATGCCCCTCTCACTCTATCAGCTCGCCTCAAAACCCCAAAAGGCAAAAACAAAAATACCACTTTCAATTCTAGAAAAAGAAAAAAAGAACATAACATTTGTTCATGCAAAAAGTACTTGATTCCATACCGCAACGGTTGAAAAGTACTAGATTCGGGCCACACAAGGTTCAAAGCAAGATTTGTTGAGACGGAAACAAGGTGTATGGCACGATGCAGGCATGAGTTTCTACCTTAATCCCAACTCTGCCTCTAGGTCAAATATAACACCAAAACAACTTGGCAAAAAATATACAAAATAAATTCCAACTTCCAACATATCATCTATAAATTGTAACAGAAGATTGTTTTACCTGATTCCTGTGATACTGCAGGTACTCAAAAGTCCATTAAGAAAGACTTGGTAAATACTCTAGGAACAGGGGAGGGGGCCTCTCTGCTCTCATTGAACAAGAAAAATGACAACGGTTCAACACTTTCAAGATTCAAATTAAATTCCACACTACTAATCGAGAAAATGTCCATGATCCCACATGAAATCCCGTATGTTTCAAATTACTTGAAGGTTATATCAATTACAGACAAGAAATGGGTTGACATGCCAACCAACAAAAGTTATACACACATTCCGGAATTAGAGAACAGGGTATGTTCCAGTACCTTGGAGATGATGAATATGCTAACAAATGAAGGTTCAAAATCTGAAAAGTCCTGCATGTTTGCATCAACTACATGGTACAACAGAGAGGGCATTCCTTCATTTCCTTCTTCTTTGTTCTGTTTCAATTAAGTTGTTACGACGCAAATAAAATCCTCTCTACATCAATATCTCTCTACCCACCCCCTCAGGCCCTGAAAAGAAAAGGTGAAAATGCTCAGCCTTATCAACTTCATATAACAGAAATACTGAAATTAACAATGGTGATAAAGAATATTTACTCAGACTAGACACATTACCTCTAAACAAGTGGGGATAAAGAATCCACAAATACCGAGAAGCATTGCCTTGCAATGAAAGGGTACCTGCTCAATGACAAACGGCATGCCTAAGAAAATATTTATATGCATAAATAAATTACCAATCATGGAGTGATAAATACCCAACAAACTATTGTAATTTCACTCTCCGAAAGCTTTTTATGTAATAAACCCAACAAACTATTGAGTTGAATTGTATTTTGAATATATCCTTAATATAATTGGAATAGAATCCAGTGGTGAGACGACCAATGCTGAATAAACTCCTGAACAACATATATTACTGAAACAATAGTAGCAATATTATCAAAAATTAAGTAGCCAAAAACCTCTCTAGGTACTCGCAGCGATAAACTATGCTAATATAATTAAGATTGAAGAGTTTAAGATAAATCTGGATGCAGCTAAGAGAAATTACTAAATCTTGTTTACTTGATACTTTCCGCAATTCTTTATAATATCAGCAATTAAAAAACATCTTAAGGCTTCCTTTCAAGTCTTTCCCCGTAAAAGAGAAGATTATATTCGAAATAAGAGACGGGCCCATTAGAAGACAAGTGGAAGTGGGAGTTTGAAAACCTTACATTTCTTCATTGCGAAAGTCGGAGATATTATGAATTCATTGTTCAATATTGATCAGTCTTACGAAATCATTTACCTGAAAAAGGAAAAGGATAAACAAGTCTTATTCCTTTGAGAAATTATTCATAATGAATAAACTCTAGTTAAACCGAAAGGTGCAGAATGAAAAGGAAATTTGATTTCAGGAAAGAAGAAATTACCGGTGATATATGGAATGTGAGAAATCTTAGGCCATTCTGGGCCGCTGTCCTCGGTGCATCTTTCCTTCAAAAGGGGACATCCAGAAATTCCTAGGATTTGTAATTTGGTGAGGCGTTGCATAGCTGTGACACTAGGTAGATACATCAGCTTCTTGCATCTCCAAATCTGTAGCGTCCCAAGGGATGTAAGGTTACCCAACCAATCCTCAAGAGCCTCCACTCCATCGAAACCCTCTATCCACAAATATGTTAGAGAAGTGAGGTGTTGAATTTGTTGAGGCAGAGACTTGAGCTTGGGCCACCCCAACAACTCTAATCTTTGAAGTTGTGATGATCCAAGATGGAAATCAGGGAAGGAATCGAGCTCTTCCCAGATCACACCAAGTTCCAATGTCTTCAAACTGGAGCAGCAGTGTAGCCCTATGGGCAGATATTTTAATTTCCCACAATTCACAATCACCAACTCAGAGAGAGATGTGAGGTTGTCTAAACTTGGAAGACTCTCTAAATTAGGGGCATCTCTTATTTCCAAGTGCACAAGAGAGGCAGGCAGTTGTAGACCACTACTCACCAAACTTTCTAACCTCCAATACCTTTTAATGATTAGTTTACCGAGAGATGTGAAGAGGTTTAAATCTGGAATAGATTGTACACTGTGTCCAAGATGGAAATCAGGGAAGGAATCGAGCTCTTCCCAGATCCCACCAAGTTCCAATGTCTTCAAACTGGTGTAGCAGTGTAGCCCTGTGGGCAGATATTTTAATTTCCCACAATTAACAATCACCAACTCAGAGAGAGATGTGAGGTTGTCTAAACTTGGAAGACTCTCTATATTAGGGACATCTCTTATTTCCAAGTGCACAAGAGAGGCGGGCAGTTGTAGGCCACTACTCACCAAACTTTCTAACCTACGACATCCTTCAATGATCAGTTTATGGAGGGATGTGAAGAGGTTTAAAGTTGGAATAGATTTTAGACCACTACATTTAATTATACTCAACTCCACAACAGAGATGGGCTCACTACTCATCAAACTTTCTAATCTCCCACAATTTTGAATGCTCAATTTAAGGAGTGATGTGAAGAGGTTTAAAGTTGGAATAGATTGTAGACCCCAACATTTATCTATACTCAACTTCACAACAGAGACGGGCCCACTACTCACCAAACTTTTTAATCTCTCACAATTTTTAATGCTCAATTCACAAAGGGATGTGAAGAGGTTTAAAGCTGGAATAGATTGTAGACCCCAACATTTATCTATACTCAACTTCACAACATAGACGAGCCCACTACTCACCAAACTTTCCAACCTTCGACACCCTTCAATGATCAGTTCACGGAGGGATGTGAAGAGTTTTAAAGCTGGAATAGATTGTAGATCCCAACATTTATCTATACTCAACTTCACGACAGAGACGGGCCCATTACTCGCCAAACTTTCTAACCTCCAACACCTTTCAATGATCAGTTCACGGAGGGATGTGAAGAGGTTTAAAGCTGGAATAGATTCTAGACCACTACATTTAATTATACTCAACTCCACTACAGAGACAGGCCCATTACTCACCAAACTTTCTAATCTCTCACAATTTTGAATGCTCAATTCACGAAGGGATGTGAAGCTGTGCAAATCTGGAATAGATTGTAGAGCACTAGAACCATCTATAAACAACTGCACAACATAGACTGGCCCACTACTCACCAAACTTTCTAATCTCTCACAATTTTCAATGCTCAATTCACGAAGGGATGTGAAGAGGTTTAAATCTGGAATAGATTGTAAACTAGGACAATTCTCTGCAACCAACTTTCGAAGATATGCACAACAACCAAAGACATCGGGGGCAATACAAGTTAACTTCTCACAATCTCTTATCTCCATACCTTCTATCTTCAACAACATCCCTTTAGGCAGACATGTAAGCTCCTTATTACCTTGTATCTTCAACTTCTTCAGGGATAAAAAATGACTGGGAACCTTTCTCAGGTTGGGACAATTCCGGATATCCAGCTTCTCCAGGCAAGGAAACACCATGACTTGTTCTGGTGCTTCCATCCATTCAATTAGCTCCTTGCAATCATGAATGTGTAATTCTTTCAGTGCTGGAAATACAACCACTTCCTTTATACCTGTCTTATTATAAACAAGATCACTTCCATAAATCTCTGCTCCAACACATTTTAGATTATTCATTACATCAATCCAAACAACTGTAAGATGAGGTAGATGGCCAAGTGTTGGGACTTTTTCACACCCCCTAAGCTTAATCTCCTTTAAATTGTCAAGCTCAATCATCCATGATGGAAATTTAGAACCCATGAAATATCGAATCTCTAGCCTTTCCAACTCAGAATGCGGCTGGAGGCCTTCTAGTACATGATCCTCTTCATTATTATTGGTTGTTGACCTGTTTTTCGTCCATTTAAATAAAAAGTGGCGTACATTTTTCTTATCCTTTAATTTAGCTATCCTTGCCTCATCTCCATTCCTTACATGTTCCAAATTACAAATAATCAATTTACCCTTCAATTGATTCAAGGCAGCCAGCTCCTCAATTTCCCTACCCATCACCTTATAATCCTTATAAGAGTAAGGTAATTTTCGGAGGCTAGTTAATCTCCCTAATACCCCAACTGGAAATTTCGCTCCCGCGTCACAATAAACATATCTCAAGTTGATCAAGTTTTGTATGTCTTTTGGAAATTCTTCAAGATCACAGTATGTTGCTCTTAATGTCTGTAGGTTATATAGCTTGCCAATAGAATTTGGGAGTCTTTCGATTCTTGTTTCGGAAATGTTAAGATACCTCAAGTGTTTCAGCTTTTCGATTGAACTTGGGAGCTCCTTAATATCTGCCTCATATAAATTTAAGACACGTAAAGCTTTAAACCCTGGCAACATGTTTCGAGGTAGTGCTTCAGCATTCGAAAACAGTGATCTCAATTTCCCACTACTTCCTTCTGGAATTCTTTCTATAATGGGAGTTGCAATATCTTGAATCTCTTGGAAGTCTGGCATCATGCTTCTAGATTCGGATACACATTCTGCAAGATCGTGCACAAGATCGTGCATCTTGCATCCAGTAACAATGCCATCATCATCCACTGTAGCATTTTGAAATAAGGAACTTTGGAATAGAATATCAAAATATTCATTACCTATATCCTCCATCTCTAGATTACTTTTTTCAGGAGAAGGATGGAGGAATCCTTGAGCCATCCAAAGTTGAATCAAGTCATCTCTTTCCATCTCGGCATCTTTCATGAACGCTGAGCAATATGAAAAACATTGCTTCAATGTTGGTGATTCCAAATTATCGAAACTCAACTTCAAGACTGACATGATTTTATCTTCTGTCTTTGGTAAGTCCCATATTCTATTGCCTTTAATTCTAGACCATTCGGAAGTACTCTTTTTAGAATGCAAAATGCCTCCCAAAACCTGGTAAACGAATTAGAGAAATTCTATCAAATAATTAGTAGGGTAAAATTAGCAATAAAAAGAGTCATTCAGATATACCCCCTTGCAACTAAAATAGACTAGACAAAAACCCACATACTTCTAACTGATACCAAAATTTGAATTGAACAGAAAAATTCCCATGCCATAACCCCCTATGTTTAGCACCAAACAGATTCTCGCTTTTAAATCCCTTATTTTCTGAGACAAAAATAAAATAAAATCCTTTTTAAATCCCTTTTATTAACAGTACCCGGCCCGCAAGCCCGTATGAAATTTTTTTTGTATATATAGGTAGCCTGTGCATAAAAAATAAAATATAAAATATAAAACTTTTGGATATGAGATGTTTTATTGTATAATAATCTAAAAATAAGAAGGTGGTTTCGATGGGGTTTGGATTTTTTTATTTATTATTTTTAGAACTTTTTTATTCTTGTTTAAGCTTTAAAAAGGGGGAAACTCTTGTATTGTTGTTGACCGACAGATGATGCCCGAGAAAAGCCGACCGACATATCATGTTTAATTGATTTTTTAATAGTTTAATATCTTTTAATACTAAATTGATGAAATCTCTATAAATTGTAAACTACAGTCACTAAATTGTCTTCTGGAACATCTTTGTTAATTTCTGTTTAATAAAGTAATTGTGAAGAAAGAGATTGTGGAGAATGGGCATGATGACATGAAACTAAAAGAGAAATCGACAATCTTCTTTCTCTTCCTTCTCCATGAAAATTCATCAATGCAATTCAAAATAACCCATTCATGATGTGATCCCTAAATTCCCAGAACTCATCCAATGATCTATACAATTATAAATAAATAAAAATGCCTGGTGTAAGCAATGCTTGTATATATATATATATATATATATATATATATACATAATATATATGCATGTATAATATATAGTACGTGTACCTTTGCCATCAATGGTAGACCTTCACAATTTTTAGCAATCTCCCGTCCAATTCTCTCTAAATCATGAGGTATATCAGAACTACCATCTGAGCAAACTACATGTTTCAATATGAACCAGCATTCATCTGTTGACAGAAGTTTCAATTCAGGCCGCGGAAGTGTTTCTGTGAGTGATGCAACTATGCCACTGCGGGTAGTGACAATAATTTTGCTTCCTGGAGAATTCAACTTTGACAAATAGCTCATCAAACTTTCCCATTTCTCCGAATCTTCATTCCAAACATCATCAAGTACCAGCAAGTATCTTTTCTCTCTCAACTCTTCTTCAAGGTATTTAACCAGTGCATCTTGATTTTCTCTTACAGTGGCTTTTGATGGGTTAAGAGATTCTAACATGCAGATCAAAATCACATTGATGTTAAAAGGATCAGATACACACACCCATATCCTTTTTTCAAAATACTTTATTACTGAATTATCATTGTACACTGACTTGGCCAAAGTTGTCTTTCCCAGCCCTGCCATTCCCACAATGGCCATAACAGCAAGATTTTCTTGATTGATGTTGGAGTTGGTCAAGGTTGTAACTATGTTTGACACAACCTCCTCCCTGCCAACGATGATTCCATCTTTTTCAGGAAATGAGTCGGTTTGTATGCGTCCTCTAATTCCTTGAGGGACTGCATCTATTTTATTGGAAACAAGTCCAATGACAGATGCATCACTCTTGAGTTTCTTCAAGGATGCATTGATCTTCTGAATTTTATGTGCAATTTTAAGGCGGAATGCAACCGGATTGGAGAATGAAAAGAAGTTGAGTACCTTTTTCTTCATATGATTTCGGATTTCTACTTTGCGCCGGAGAAGTTCATAGTTGAATTCATCCAAGACATCATCTGCATCTTGAGCTAGGCGTTTAAGATTCGTCACCCAATCTTCTACGGACTTGCTCCGACCTTGTGGTCCCTGGTCAACGTCGGCTAAGTAACCTTCAATGGTGGACAGTGTTTTGCGAAGCCTGTTTAGTTCAGCTTTGAATCCCCAGGCAAGACTGATTTCGTGAGCAGCAAGGGAAGTCAGCTTCGTCAATATTCCCTCGGTGGCAAAAGTAAGCACAGATGCCATATCTTTGTTTCCTTGTGTAACCCTGCGCAAGAGAAACAACAGATCATATTAATGCTAGTTAATTATTATTAGTTAATTAATTAAGAAACGAGAAGAAGAGACTGAAGATGGATGAAGACGCACAAGCACAGAGCTTCTCTTGTAGGTAGAAGGAGAAGGAGATGAATGCAGATTTGCAAAACAAGACAGCAATAGCACGCAGAGACAGGCAGAGGAGCTTCCTTAACTCTTAGGAGGAGACTTAAAAGTCTTGCTCCAATCTACTTTATACAGTGGTTCTGCATTACCACATGGCATTTGTTTGGTGGTGGTACCGACGAATAATGAGACGACACCTAGACAGCTGCTACTAGCTACTTTATACCGCGGTCTGTATTACCATGCATTTGTTGGCATTTGTTTGGTGGTTGTACGAACGAATAATGAGACTACAAATAATTTCATGAGAAAACAATAAAATGTTACATTAAGTTCATTTTAAAAAGGCACAACAGAAAAAATAAACAAAGTGTAAAAACAAAAGGGTAAGAAACATTCTTTCGCAAAAAAAAATAAAAATAAAAAGGGTAAGAAACATTTTTGGTTACTAGAGTTAGTTAGGCACGAAAATAATTTTGATCACCGTAATTCCAATTATCCCAATTAACCACCATTCCCTCTTCTCTCTCACCATTTTAACCTAAGTTTGAACATCATCAATCAATTTTTTTTTTTAGAACAGAAACCAACATATTATGCAACATGAGTAATTTGCATGTATCTGATATGGTTTCGAGAGACATAAATAAAAATGGACTAATATATATAATTTAACACAAAATAATCGAACTAGTTTGATAAAAAAAATTGGGTTAATCGTTTTATTAGTTTCTGAACTTAGACCCGATTTATATTTAAGTACCTTAATTTTCAAAATGGTTCCCGTGGTCCTTTAACTTCACTTTCGCTAGGACAAATGGTCCTGCCGTCAATTTTGTTAACTTTTTCCGTTAAATACAGGGGCAAAATGGTATTTTTATGTTAAAACCAAAAAAGTTAATAAAAAATCATATCTTTAAACTAGCAATAAAAGAAAATCAAATAAAAAACCAACCAAAAAAAAAAAGATAAATAAAGTTTGGGGGAGTAGAAATTGGGATAGAAGGGGAGAGTAAGAGTTTAATTTTAATTTTTTAGTTTTTCAAATTTTTATTCATATTTTAATCAATTTTGATACAAAAATACAATTTTGCCCCTACATTTAACAGAAAAGTTAACAAAATTGACAGTAGGATCATTTGTCCTAATGAAATTGAAGTTGACGGACCACGGGAACCATTTTGGAAATTGAAGTGCTCAAATGCAAATCGGGTCTAAATTCAGGGACTAATAAAACGATTAATCCTAAAAAATTGAATCCTCTGATTAGATTTGCTCTTATACGTGTTGTGAGCGAGTGGGTGTGGACGGAGCACTTGCCCCCACATGTTGGAAGAGATGATTGCACCTTCACAGATGGCATCCAAAGCTTATCCTATAAATAAGGCTTTCCCGCCCCTTGTAATAGCCACCGACACTTCAAGTCCAGAGAGAGAAAGAGAGCCAAAGAAATTCTTCAATATAGACAAAATAGTGAGCTACTTTAGTGATAGTATAAACACATGTGTATCCAATTCAAAATTTTAAAGATTTTTTAGAATTTAAAATTTTGGAGTTATCCAATTTAAACTTTTAATGATTTCATAAAATCTTAGTAGTATTCAATTGTTACTTTTTAAAATTATGAGTTAAATACTTTTTTGGTTATTGAGTTTTACACAAAAATTCAATTTGGTTACTCAGAAAAAAATTTAGCCAAATTGGTCACTGTGTTTCCCAAAATTTACAATTTATAGACATCATGTTATCTTTAATTAAATGATGTTTTTATTATTTAATTTTTTTTAGGAATTAACTTTATTCCTCTAACTCAGCTAGTTATGGAATATTGTGCTATTAGAGTTCAGCAAATTGAGGGAAATCTTGGGTTGAAATCAAAATTGTGAGGTATAAGGAAAATAAAAAAGCAAAACCAAATTAAAATGAAATCAACAACTTACCAATATATTTTGGTGTTCTATCACCTTGATTACATCTCCTTTTCATCTAAAGTCACAATACTGCTATCACTCAATTGATTCATGCTTCAATGTAACACCAATTTGTGACCTTATACCTCATCATTCGATTTCAACCAAGATTTCCCTTCATTTTTAAAACCCTTAGGCCATCTCCAATCCAAGGACCTAAACCCAAAATATTGCCCAAAACCTCTCCCAACCCAAGAAAATGAAGGACCCAAAATTTGAAAAAATCCAAATTTGGACCCAAATATGGGTCCAAGTATTGCTTGGACCCAACACTATTCAATGGAACCCACTGCACCTAAAACAATCCCATGTGCACAACATCTGACGTGGGCCCCAGCTGACCTGCTGGACTGTTGCTGTTTGGCTGCTTGTCCAGCCACTTGTCAAGCTGCTGTTTGTCTGCTTGTACAATTGAATTTGGTTTTTTTTTTTAATATATTCTAAATGTAACTTAAATCAACGATCTATATTAAATCTAAACTATTTTAATGGTAAAAAAAAGATCCAACGGCTGAAATTTAAATCCAATGGTCAAAACAATATTTTAAATTAATCTAGGTCAAATTATATTTGTGGAATTTCAATTTTTTAGGTCAAATTGTTCAAAAAATTTAATTATGAAGTTATTTAAAAAGATTGAATGAAGAAAAGTTATCCCTAAAAAAAATAGACTTAAACCATTCTTAAACAATTTAATAAAGTTGTGGACTTAAAATTTGAGTCCGGAGGGTTGGGAGAAAAAACGATTTGAGTCTAGGCAAAACCCAAATAGTTACTTTTAAGAGGGGAAAAATTTGGGTTTAGCCTCTCATGAGTTGGAGAATGCCTTATAGCACAATAACCTAACTCTTTGAGTTAGAAGAAGAAGACTTGAACATGCTTTGTGAAAATATAAAATAAAAATTGCACTTAATGGAAGTGAACGAAAAATAACGAAACGTCTATAAATTGTAAACTTCTGAAAACACAGTGATCAATTTGGCTAAAAAAAAATCTCAGTGACCATAAAGGTATTTAACCCTAAAATTATTAGCAAGTTTATAAAAGTTTAGTGGTATTCAATTCTGACTTTTTAAAAGTTTGGTGGAAAAGGTTACTACTACTGCTCTTAGGGAACGCAGGCACAACTTGCCGAACCTCGTTAAATATTGTGTCTCACTCAAGGGTGGGACCAGAAATTTCTTAATGGGTGGGCTAGCTATAGTTATTAGCTTAAAATTTAATCATCATTTTTATTTTGCTTATGGTTTCTATAGTCTTTCTAGAAATAAAAATATGCTTTAAATCTTATAAACCACTCAAATTTTCAATAAGCTTTAATATAAAACAAATACATATTAAAAATGCAATCGCAAAACACATATTATCAAAATAAAAATATATTCAACAATAGAATTTCAAGTGTACTTATTTTAAAGTGTATTTTTATTGTTCTCCTGCAACCAAGTTCATAAAAAATTAGATTTTTTATTTTATTTTTATGGATACTCATATGGAGGTATTGAGTAGATGCCAAAAATGATAAACTTTTTTTGTTTTGTTTTTCTTTTTCGGTTGTCCAAATCCAAAATTTCCTCTTGGGTTTTCTAAATAATTAATATTAAGGAGAAACTTAAATGGGATAAATGTGGCACAATATGAACCATTAAAATCCGAAGATTGGGAGTTGGTATGGCCAAGTATAATCATAGCCTGGTACTTTGAATAGACTGACCAACTGAAACGTGAATAAACTAGCACTTTGAATTTAATTTTGTGAAGCGGTGATGCAATATATCCTAACTTGATTATCTGGTCTTCAATCTAAAAACCAATTTCACAGTCAGTCTAGCAGATTTCCCCAAAACATCACTGGGCCGGAGCCTGGAGGGCTGCCGTCCATAGTGTAGTTCCGCCTTTGGTCTCATTTATTTTATGTGCAGCTTTATATTATACATTATTTGTTTATTTTACAACAATATGGTCTTTGCATCTTCTTGAATTTCATTTGTAGCTAGTTTTGGAAGTTTAGTGTCCACAATCTCATTAGTCAAGTCACCCTAAATTGTCCAAATGTTCCACTTAATGTTGACATGTAGAGGGTATATCCAATCCATATCAATTTCATATGATGGTATCCATATGTCCTTGTGGCTTATGGACATGGTGCCAAATTTATGAATATAATTACCGTTTTCCTCTATTAAAAAAAATGGATGAAGATCGTTGTGAAGACAGGTAATTACTACTATTATTTCATGGCTTTTGATGGAGAAGAAAAGACTAAATGTGAAGGTGGACATCCAACACATTCTCACTCTCTAATTCAGTAAACTCATTTAACATTTATGAGAATGTGAAGGGTTATAGTGCATTATACTTTGTTGTGCCATCATACAATGCGACTTTAATCAATGACACGTCGATTGAACGATTGCGCAAATTAGGCTGTGAAAACTTTTTATTTTATTGTCGATTGATAGTGTTTATATCACTTACTTTTTGTGACTTTCAAAAAGCACCAACTTTTTGGATCCAATCAAATTTTTAAAGACTTTTTAAAAGTCACAATTGGATACCATCAAATTTTTAAATACTTATAAAAATCACAATTGAATACCACTAAACTTTTATAAATATTTTAAAAATCTAAATTCAATACCTCGAGACTTTTAAACTTTATAAAAATCATTGAAAGTTTGAATTGAAAATTGTTCAAATGTGACTATCTAACTCAAAATTTATTGACATGAGTGGAATGGTGGAAGATCTTTTACAACCCTTATGATATGATGTACATTAGGAACACACAGGGGTCATAGTCCCCCAACTTCTTCTTCCGAAATATTATCTTTATCCCGCCCTTTCGAAACTTGATCTTTTAGAACTTGGGAGGGCTTTGTCCTAAATCAATAGTATAAGTATTGTATTCACCTACTGAGAAACTACAAACTAAGCCAAAATAAGTAAGAAAGGAAAAAGGTAGAGCAGAGCTTACGTTTGCTTCACTGCAAAACTACCAGCAGTCAGGGATTGGTTGTTTTTAAAAGTTCCAACTGAAATGGAAGTAATCTTTCACAACTGGGACATCTTTCTCTTTAATGGTCTCTCTGTAAATTCCTATTAAAATTTCTTCACAAAAAAAATAACAATAAACACTTTTTGTTCCTTTTTCATATGATTCAGAAAGCTGTCACAAGCACAACGGGAGTCGTTTTTGCCTGGCCACAATACGTCATCTAAACGATATCAATTCTTGTATCTTGGAAGAGACTTACAAGTAAAACTCAGTAACTACTAATAATCCAAAAATAAAAACTTGAGAAAAAAAAATGTAATCCGCGATTGTCTCAAGGGTAAAAAGAAATTTAAAAAAAAAAAACTTGAGTATCATAGCCAAAGTGAGCTAGACCCGATCTGGAAAATGGAAATTAAAGCAATTTTGGAAACAACAGTACGATGAACAAATATGGAAGGAGGCCAACGAACGAATGCAACTACTTTCCCTTTCCTTCTATCTTACATTTCTTGTAAATAAGAGTTCTATGTTACAAATCAAAATTGTGGCTAGTTTCTCTTAAATGCTCAATTAGAATGAGCTTCTCAGCTCCTAAGCAAATGAAAACAAAAATTGCACAAGCTTTTATATATCTATCTCCCTTTCTACGCAACCCTTCACTTGGTCGCACTTATGAAAATTTCCATTTTGAATGAATTAGCTGTTGGGGAAAACCAGCCCTTGAATCCAAATAGCCCGCCCGGTCCTGGGGCAAGCCATAATGTGTGAGTGACCCTTGCAACCTTTGCATTTAAGACTGTTTGAGAAGCAGACCATTAGTCGTACTCACTGCAACAGAGTGCAATCACAGCTGAATGCAGCTAGAAAACTCTGAATATATGTCCAAGGTGGCCAGATGCCTTTCTAGCTTTGGTCTAGCGTGGTCCTATCGAGGGTTGCCCGCATCAAGAGTTAGGAGGTGAAGCAGTGAAGCATGCCCATTTGAGTCAATCAATATGGAATGACATACGGTAGAGCGTGAACATCAGCAGACTCTATCCGCAGAGCCTCTGACCATACCTCAGGTGTCTCCTCAACCCCTGAAGATTCCACCTTGGGCTTCTTTGATTGGTTACCACTGCACCCAAACAACCAATCTTCATCGTCATAATCAGGCACTTCGTCCACCTTTGGAACCAAATAAACCTGGCTTAGATATCTGGAATCTGGATGGGGCGGTCTCACAGATGCTTCGGCAACAGGAACAGCCTGTGCAGCTGTAGAAGTCAGCTTTGCAGGGGAGACAGACAATGACGGAGATTCAACGATGCCATTTATCTTGCAGTCCTTATTGTCCACCTTAACATTATTTGCTGATCCCAGCCTATCTGAAACATACGGGGTGGAAGTTTGGCAAGGTTCCACTGTTCTTCCATTTACCGTTAATGGATGAGAGGAAGAAGAGGGTCGCGGCAGTTTACTGGGCCTAATGTCATTGGCTGTAACATCAGAAAAGGAAGCATCATTAGTCAGCTAAGAATAAATGACCAGAGTTTGAATCTGCTTGACAAAATTGATTCAACATCACTGCCAATTGACGGATACCAAAGTGAAAAACATTATTATTTGGAATCAAAAGGAAACAGTGGAGATCAGGATCTGACATTAGGTCCAAAAACTATACCTACAACCTCCTCCCTCAGTTGTAGGAAAAAGGGCCAACTCGTGTTAGACAACTATAAAGCATGATTGGGCTGCAATGATGATACTTTACATCATGAAAAAGAACTCACCATGCAAAACTCCATTTGTCTGCAAGTCCTTCCGTTTCTTAAGATTTCCATCAGCACCAGCACTTTTGTTGCTGTCTTTCGGAAGTTGGGAGGTTATAACGTAATGAGGGTCTATATGATCCTCTTTATTGCTCTTTCTTATTTTATCTGGCTCTGCATTCTTAGATTCATTTGTCTCCTTTGCTTTCTCTTCCTTTTTCTTCTCTTTATCCAGCTCTGCATTCTTAGATTCATTTTTCTCCTTTGCTTTCTCTTCCTTTTTCTTCTCTTTACCTGGCTCTGCATTCTTAGATCCATTTTTCTCCTTTGCTTTCGCTTCCTTTTTCTTTTCTTTATCCTTGTCCTTGTCTTTCCCTTGTTTTTTCTTCTCTCTATCTTTCTCCTTGCGTTTCTCCCTTCGTTTATCATCACCTTCCTTCTCTTTGGTCTTTTCTTTTCCATCAATCTTTCTATCCACGTTGCTCCCCAATGGTCTGGAAAGTCCTCCAACTTTAGTTTCAACCATACCAACAGGGTTTTGAACCATTGTGTTCCCACTAATCTGTGCTGCAACCCTGATGCCTTGCCCATCCGTCTTTCTGTCATCAACTCTCTTGTCCTTGTTCTTTTCCTTGACTTCGGCCAAAATGTCAGCATCCTTAGCCGCCAATCTGACCATCCCCTCATCCTTCTTTCGGTCTGATTCAGAAATCTTCTCAACCACATGGTTACCAATTCCTCTGGCCTCATCTTTAGTTCTCCTACCCAACTCCAACAATACAGAATTGTGGTTCTCCTCAGCCAGATGATGATTTTGACTGAGCTTCTCGGCCTGATAACCTCCAACTTGCCCAGTATATCTCTTGTCAACACAGTTATCTTTGTACTCTTTAGGAATGAATTTCTCTGCACCAAAACTCTCAGTTTTCCCCAGATTTCTCTTCTCATCTGAAGGACTAATTTTATCTTTAACGGGGTCCCTGTCTTTCTCCTTATCCTTCTTCTTGTCTCTGTTTCTTTCCTTCTTGTCTTTCTTTTCCCGATGCTTTCCATCACTTCTGTCTTTCTCACTTTTTTCTTTACTTTCTCTCTTCTCTTTGTCTTTTTTTTCCTTCTTATGCTTCTTTTCTCTGTGCTTCTCCTGTAATTTATGAAAATGTATAGAATAATAAAACATATGCATAAATACTCAAGAAACAGAAAAAATATATACTCAGAGAATTGTGTTGGAAGTTTATTTACAAGAACTAAAACTGAAAAACAAGTTTCAGGCGATCAATATGGATTAATATCAATAAGAACTGCCTTGCAAGACATGGCAAACAAAAATAACCATAACTAAATCTCAGTGAATTCCTTCGGTCATTAGACCCTAAACTACTAGTGATGTCTCTGAAGTATTTGGCCAATGAATTCAATTTAATAATCTTTCCATGTTCCAAAAGTACCACCAAACCCATGAAAATCCGTGCAGTCCTCTTTAAAAAATTACCAAAAACCAGAAAAGGACAAAATACAGCATCGCGTTGCAGATTTCACATAGTTTTTGCACACTTGAAGCCATCAAAAGCATAGTTTCTGAAGAAATACAACATTCTGTGAATTTACACCCAAAGGTAAATCTCTAATCAAACCATTATTCACTTGAAAAACCTTGTTTTATACGTAACAGAAGAGGCAAATAGAAAGCAACCCTGTTTTATAAGTAATAGAATTAATTCACAGGTATGGAAGTACAAAGCAAGTACTTTAGGATCACACCACCAACCTTCAATAAGAGTACATTTAAGAAAATATAATTTCGCGTATAAGAAGGAGCAGAAATAGGACATAAAACTACAAACGCAATCCACCCCAAAACAAAGATTCAAGACAAGCAAATCAGGAAAAACAAACAACAAAGAATATTAGAACATTTCAAACACAACTCAATAACATAAGAAGATCATCATAAAGCCGTCATCAGCAAGGTGAAGGAAATACAACAAAATAGAACTTATTTGTTTCGTAGACAACATCCTATGCAACGTCCACAACAAAGGTGAGCATGACAATAAGATAAACCCGTGTTTAAATACTCCAAAAGGTAACGACAGAAGCACAGTTAACAATTATCCATACTATCCAGTCTCCCACTCATCATAATATACCTACTGCATAAAAACAAGCAATCCAAAGGCATTAAATTACATTGTCAAATGCATTTTCAAAGTTAATACGCCTTTTTCTAACCTTAAATTTAATGTATGCATTTCAAAGTGAGGATTACACCTAGATATTTTCTACCTTATACCACTATAAGTAAACTTAGATAAAACACATTAGAAAAGATAAACATGTTACAACCAAATTCAAGGTAGTATGCCATAATGCCAAGTCAACTCCAAAAAAAGATGACAAGAAGTTAACGAGATCCATATATTATAAAAAAGATGGAGAGTGAAATATTCCCAAGCCATTCAACCTATGAAAGCAACTATTAAATTAGCATCAAATTATCAAACACTGATAGGAACACCTCTAATGCGAGAAGCCAGAGCGAATCAGAATTCAGCACCTGCCCCCACACTACATTGAGGGAGTAATGTCATGCTAATCAAATGCCAAATTCCACCATTAATGGTGTTTTGTCTCTTTGCACTCATGACCAAAAACTTCAGATATAGACTTCGCAACTCAAAAAACTAGATGCTCCTATAGGCCTTTAAACTTCAAAAGCCCCCTCTTCAATAGGTTCCATATTCTCTCTTAGTTTGAAGGAATGCAGCTAGAAAACTCTGAATATATGTCCAAGGTGCAACCTTGGACCATTTCCTTCTAACTTTCCATGTTAAAATTTCCATCTTCAAAACGGTCAAAGAACGCCTCTTCTTTGAAACCTCATTCTTGATCTTCCTATCACTGTTTCAATTCTGAAAGCTTCAAGCCAGAGATATATCATAGCAAATGAAACGCTTGTTGGCACTTGGTGAGTAATGTAATATCTTTTGATTGCAAGTGCTAAAACAAGGTTCATAATCTTATAAAATTAAGTAACAATTCCCAGCAAAGTTGAACCAGGACCAGAAAATGATAATTTTAAGACACATTGCATGTTAGAATGAATTGGTGCATCTTATTTAGAAAGGCGAACATCATGAACAAATAGATCATTAGCACCAAAAAGAGGAATTAGAAGCCAAAGTTTCTTTGAAACCTGTACAGGTCATGAAAGAAGAATTGTATAGCTAAATGGCAATCATTCTAAACGTCACATTCAATTGTCATATCCAAGGACATCAGTATAACTGTATTGAATATTACACCTTTTCCTATTTACTTTTAAGTACCTTTACTCTATTCTTTATCTCCCCAACAACAAAGCTGGTCTTATCTTCTGGTCTATTCTTTGTTCCACTTATAGAGAAACAAACCAAAAATTGTACAAAAGTTCTTAAAATAAGAATTTCTCATAAGTAAAATATGAATCCCTTGTCCCAGGAAATCACAAAGACACCCGGGTCACCCCAGTCAAACTACAACCACCACATAAATATTTTAAGGTCCAATCCATACTAGTTATCGCTCACCAAATCTACATCATATTAAATCCAATTTAGCAATTATAATAAAAATGTGACTCATTTTTGGCCATCTTCAGGAGATATCCGTCCTAATCAATCAATCATTGTCAAAAGTATACCAAAATAATTGTTTGAATATTAAAACAAAAAAAATAAGAAATTGGCGCAGCGCTATTTGTATAAGTAGTTCTAGTCTTTTTTTTTTCTTTTTTTTTTTGAGGTTGAAATATGTTGGAAAATGAAACTGCATTTGGTAAGGCTTCTAACACCTATGATTCTATGAATATTAAGTAAAAGTGACGATCATTAACCAGTTAAATGTTTTTTCTGCAATATAGCACATAATTCGTAGTATGATTACAAGGTAGTATGATTACAAGTAGGAACAAGAATTTAGAGCAATTTACCAGGGATACAACTTATACAAGACAGGATAAAGACTATATACGGATGCTAATAGACCATATCTTTGATAACAACAATTTGATTAAGAGACAGTACCAAAATAAATAAAAGAAGGAAAGAGAGTGGAATTCAGAGGACAAACAAAGGAGTATAAAGAAATCAAGACAAGCAAAAGGGAATGAGAAACAGAAAAGAAAGGAAGACTAACCCTCATGATAAAAGCTCCAAATCACAAAGTAGAGAAGAAAAAATAAATATAGCATTCCACATTTTGCTTAAAAGTAAATTAAGTAAAGCAATGGTAATGGCCACCAGCAAAGGCCATACACAATGTTAATTACTAATCATGAAATTGATATTAGAAAAGTTGTAAAGGGCTTGAGTTGACAGGATAAGCTCAGAGCAAGTAACTCAGGAAGAGCAACAAGAAACAGGCAGTAATTCAAAGAAACCCGATTGGCACCTTAAATGTTTTCCTCTGCGTCTGCTATAATTCAAGTGTTGAATTGCCAATATGCACTCTAAACTTCGGTCAACAACAATTCTCCTCTTGTGTCTGCTAAGGCTTTAAGAGATTATGCAAATGTCCAGCAACAAAAGATTGTGCTTACCAAACAATTATTGTCATCACTGTTTTAAGCCAAAACTGGTCTTCTTTCTTAATAAAACAAACCCAAATAAAATAAACTAAAAATTGTAGCCCATTAGTGTATTGTCAACCATACACAAATATCTATCTACTTCCTTGTTTCCCTACTTTGGAAGTTATTATGGCTAACACCACATGCCTGCATTAAAACACACACTAATGCCCAAGTCAAATATCCTAGAGATTTTTGGCAAAAACATTATTGTAACACCTCTTTCAATTTCTTCTTTTCTCACTTTGGTTTCTCTTCTTCTTTTTTTATGAGAAACAGAGAGATGTTATTAACATGTCATAGAAGTACAAAATATAGTGGTCAAGCTGTCCACTGGAATGCATAAAAGACCCATAACCAACCAGCTACTCAAACAGCATAGAGTAAACAACGTCCAATAGTAACCTGAGTGAAATAATTACAAAAAAAGCTAAGCTAGATAAAGAGAGCCTGAATGAATAAGGACAAAAGGTATTCTGCTGAAAATACAAGGAAATTTGAGCCCATTGAAGCCCAAAAAAGAAACCCTGTCCCACAATCAATCCATTTCTCCCCCAAAATTTTTAAAATCCTTTTATTTATTACACCCACACTATCCAAAAAATATCCATGAAAGAAATATATTAACAAAGAAAATCCACAAGGTTTTTGCCCTTTTGTGTTCCTCCAAAAACAAATTGCTTCTCAACAAACAGATGCATAATTTGGACATCATCAAAACCACATTAGCTTCCAAAGCCAGTTTGTGTGCTAAAGCTTTAATGTAACAGTGCTACACAAGAATAGATGATCTATACGTCTAGGTTTCTGCACATGATGCACCAATTTCGGGCTAGACTAGGCCTCGAATAATGTTACAAGTATTGGCTCCATCGTGATCATTAATCCAGCCCTATACGATAAAAATGGGGACTGGACAAATATGATGTGAATGCATGTGGCAAGTGATTGGTACTAAACCCGTAAACTAAGCAATACCAACACATTATGTAATAAGTAGTCACTTACACAGTACAACCCAGGTTTATGTATCAAAGATTCAAAACATATTATCCAGATATGGTTGTAATCTGATGGTCCTGACCCTAGAAAAGAAAAATCCCTCGGTACTGATCCAGCTTAGAGAGCAATGTAAACTATTGCTAATTCAACATGGCACCAGTGAGCATGAATAGTATAAACAAATCAACCTAATGGTCGCTTAGTAGTGGAAAAATTTATATTCCCCAACTAGCTCCTAACTTTCACATTGCAACAAACTGAACAAGTAGCTGTTAATCGAATAATTTGGTCACTTCACGACACCAGCAAGAAAAACATCTGACAAAAGGTACCTGAGTAGAAAGCGGGACAAAATCACCAGTTTTCCCAGCCAGTTCATCTATCCATAATTTTCACTGGCCACCTAAATCTTTACTTAAAGTCTTCATCTTGGATTGTTGGATTTTATTTGTTCCTAAACTACAGCATCAAATAAACAATCTTTAGACACACCAGACAAACACTTTGCATCTTTAGCTGGAACTGGAATATCCACTGAAAGTGGAGAAAGCAAAAATTTTACAACTTCTAATGTCCCATATAGATGTGTAAACCATGCTAGTTAACAGAAGGGAGCAATCATATCCATTCGCACGCTCCTAATAAATGATTATTTCTATTTTTCCTTGTTTATCTTTTTGATAAATTATGTCCCTAATGAATGCTATACGAATTAAAAGATATTGATGATCATAAGGAAAGTATTTTAACCTTTTTTAGCAAGTCCACATCATCCTTCCTAGCCTTTTTTTCATATCCAGGTGGAGGAAATGGAAAGCAGCGAGACATTGCACAAAATCCCACAATACAAAACACCAGTGCCTTCCAAGGAAGAAAACTCCTGAATTAGTTTCCAGTAGCACTGTTCCAGAAAGGGAACGAACCAGCAACTATGCTCCTGTCCATGCACCATGTCCCCGCATTCATTCCCAGCATCAAAAATCCTCCATGAGCTTCTCAGTCACTCCAACAGGCACTTGAACCAATCCTTAATCGTTTCCACACAGAAGTGCAGGCAGGCAAAGCAAAAACACACACAATTCACTTGAAAAACCAAGGCTCAGCAAAAAGCACCAGCTCAGTGGAAACAACTGCAACACAAAACTGAACTAAAATCCAACAAAATAAACTAACTACTTCAAAAGCTATTCTGGCAAGAACTTTGTTCAAACTAAGTTAAGCCAAACGGTTTTTTGAGAAACGAAAACGGTCCACTACAATCCAATCCTCTGTGTTGCCTTCTGGACCAATACAGAATCATCAGCTCCTCCTTATAACCCAAAACCAAATTCATTCCCAGCTGAAGATCAAGCACGCAAAAACAGCAAAAACCCAGAAGTCCTTTTGCTCCGAAATTCTGATCCCACAAGTCTCTGATCACTCATGTACCCAATTCAGTATGTGCAATCTTCTTCCATGCTCAGAAAAACAATAACTCCCATAATTCTATGCAATCTCAGAGTTCATGTACTCAACCCAGCTCTGGCAAATCCACAATTCCGTCCCGGGGAAAGATCGGAGCTTATGCTCATTCTATGAGCGGCCGCGATGATTCCAATATCTGCCAGTTCCTCAATTGTGCTCTGATCAAACCCTAATTAGTCCAAAACAGCGGAATTGGACGAGTACCCAGTTGCGATCCAACGAAACCCTAAAATATCCACCAAAACAAAGCATGCTCTGAGCAAAATACCCACTATCAAAAACCCTAATCCCACTCCTCAAAAAATTCTGGGAAAAAATCAAATTTTCTAAAAACAAAAAAACAACAAAAAGAAGAAGGACAATCGAGCACTTTACAATTTTAAGTTTTATTTCGTGGGTCGAAGCCAATTTAAAGAGGGTATCGATCAAAAGGGCTAAAGAGAGCGGATTCAAAGCGTTAATGGGAAAATCTGTGAAATCCAAATTCTGGGTATTTGAGATACAACTGGTGAGATTACCTTGTCCACTACGAAGTGGGCAATGCAGAATGACAAAGGAGATCTCTCTCTTTGTTCTTTCTCTCTAAAGATGAATGATTTACAAGAAGAATGGGATAGATGAGAGAGCAGTTTTCTTCTGTGTGTTTGCTCTAGTTTCTCTCAGAGTCTCGAGTCTTCTAGTGGTTGTATTTTTATGGTGGTGTCTGTCTCTCTGTCTGTGTCTGAGTCTGAGTCTGTCTGAGCCTCTCTCTCTCTCTCTCTGTGTTATTGTTGTTGTGTGGTTTTGGGGTTCTCTGTATTTTCTTCTGTGTGTGTTCTCTTCTCTCTCTCAAGTAGGCTAATTTGCGTTCGGAAGTTACACGCGAGAATTGAGAGAAAGAAAGGGGCAGTAAAGGGAGGTTCAAGCACATATATAATAAATTGGTGAGGCACTACACAACACATGGTTTCCACAGAGAGAAAATTGATATTTGAAGCTCCATCCAAATCTAAGTCCCACGCTCTCTATGCATTGTTTGGGTCCCAAATTTTTGCATTAGAGACTAGTTTTTGGAAATAGAGTCAAAGCCAAGCCAAGCTGTGTATTAAGGTGCTCATGTTTGAATTGATTTATTTAATTTGTCCAGCTTAAATTAAGTCCAAGATTTCATGAGTTGTACATAAGTTGGATGCCTCTTTCCAAACTTGAATTTTCATTGGTTTAGCTTTGTTTGTGGCACAATTTCAACTCTTAAATAACGAACATTGAGTTAAAAATTCAAATTTCCATTCCAAATTATGATAAATAATAATATAAATTATATGCATACATATTAGAAATATAAATATGTAATAAAGAAATAAAGTTATTATAACTTAAAGGGTTAAAAGTATTCATTATTGAGGTAAGTATTATGAATAAAGTTCAAATAATTCGAGCTCAAGTATTCCTATAACAAACAAATACTTAGGCAAAGACAATCGTCAATTACTACCTCCCTTACATAATGTTGAGAGTGAGATTAAATATGGGAATCTATTTTTCAATTAAATATGAGATGAAATACACACACACAAAATTGATTAAAAATTATTCTTCCTATGTATATATACATGATACTTTTGACAAGTAAATTTTGAAGTATAACCTAATAAGCCTAACACAAACAAGCTAAACCTAAGGCCTAATATTATCTTTATTTCTTCAGGGGTCTAAGTGAAGTCTAAATAGTCCTCTAAGATAATTCTTTTTTTAATTTATCAACCCTCTAAAAAGCTAATTCAAATCAATAATGAAATATTCTCACCTTTTATGTAGAGAATATTTGTCATGGTGGTGTTGTGTGAACGCAGCACGCGCTATGGACACGGGTATGGAGAGCAAAACCGCGGCTACAAAAAGGAGGAGTTTTAGTGTGAGAAGTTATTTGGGTATTTGCCTAAGCAGTAAGCACATGCAGTTGGTTCCCTCATCATCTCCCTCTCTCTCTCTGTGAGTAGTCTACTGCTGTTGCATCTCCACGTGGCACCACCCTAACCTATCACACCTCTATCTGTCCATACACGTGTCACTCCATCACTCCCTTCCTAAACCAGAAGATAATGACCGTCCATGGCTACAAAAGGAGTATTTCCATGAAGCACACGCCAGCCAAATTGATATGCCTTGCCACTGCCAGTATTGCCTGCACGGGCAAATGGGCAATCCCATGCTTTGAAGCCAAAAGATTTTGCTTGCCAAGTGACTTTTCACTTGCTTAAGCACTTGGTATATGCCGATGTGGGAATAGGGTTTTGTTCTTTAAGGAACAGTACCCACCCAGTAGCCCTTAAGCTGATTTTGTTACGGTCAGTTGTGTAACCGCATGAGCAAATCCTAATCATAGATAAATATAGGACTAGTAGTTTTCAATGGAATTTTGTTGAGTTCATTCGTGTGTGATTGCATGAGCAAATTCTGACCACATGCATTTACGGTCAAAATGCACTCAAGCGCAATTGATTGTAACACTTTTTATTTTTATCATGAACTTGTTTAAATTGGATATGTAAAAGAAGAAATTGAATGAGTTGGAATGGTAACAATTTGGATATAGGTGTGTATGGAAATTGGAATCTCTGTTTATGATTTAAGAGATAAGGTACTAAGGTCATCATGTGAGCAGGAGGAGTAAAGTAATTGAGTTACCAGTAAGGAATGAACTGAAATGGCATTTAGAGAAGATAATATACCAAAAAGAAGATGTTGCCAAATGAAGAGGTTGATGCCCCCAATTATTGTGAAGACATGCATGTGGGATGAGCTAAGGTGAGCTCCGTAAAGTGTGAAACAATGTCCTAAAATGTTGTCTCAACATAAGAGTGAGTGATAGTTTGGTTTTTAAGAAAGGAATTGAATTTGGAGTCATGTAATTTCTCATTGGTAATTATAAATTGGGATTACATTTTCTTCTGGGAGATTTTCCAATAAATATTTAAGTTAAAGGTTTGTTACATACATCTAATCTCGACCGTTAGATTACATTTAAGAGACTACCAACACATTTAATGAATGCAATCTCACGCTCAAGATTAGAAATATGTAACAAATCCGTAACAAAATACTTATTGGAGAATCTCCATTTTTCTTCCAACCGCCTCTTGAAGATTTTTCCTTCTTTTTTTTCACTTGATTTCTCTTAAGATTCATTTGGACTTGATGTCCTCCAAGGTTAATGCATATTCTTTTGGTACATGAAGTATGAAATATGTGTCATTGACCAGAAAACAATGTGTCAATATAATTTTTTTTTGAGCTTTTCTTTGTAGATCTAAGTCCACATATAATTTATTTTAAAATTATGGCTCCCTACAACTAAATTTATGGTTCCATCCATTGAGAGAAATATCACTAGAATACTAGTTAGTAAGTTACATACAACCCTTAAATGGAGATCAAAATCACTTGATTAACCAATTTGAAGTGGTTCTTGTAAGGTATTCTTTGATTGAGCTTTTTTGCTTTTAGATTGATTAGGAATTAGTTTTGTGTTGGTTTTGAGCTCGATTTTGTTGATTTTGTTGTGATCTGAATAATTATTGATTAAACATGTAATTCATGTATTCTGCTATTGAGGTTCTACTCTTTTGTTTAGTGTTTTTTTTTTTTTAGTATTTTTTTGAGGTTGATTTTGTTGTGTACAAATAAGGGTCTGCCAATGTTTTTTTAACACCATTTTCGTAAAATATTTCAACAACAAAAAATGAGAAAACAAATTTGTATTCAAGATTAGAGAATGTGTATGATGCTTGATTGGAAAATAATTTCATAAGAAAAAATAATGAAATTTATCTAGGGTACTGAGATGTGAAAATGACATAAATAACATTAGCATTTTGAAAACCATTTTCTAGAACAAAATATTATCATACATGAAATATATATAACATATTTTTCTTAGTCTTGGTAATGTACCAACCATATTATATATAAACTCACTCAAATCAATTTAATTGTACAAATAAAGTAATTAGGAGGAAGGTCAAATTAGAGATGCTAGAGTACGTAGAAATAATGAGGCTGAATGGCTGAAACGATTTGCTGCCGATCTTGGAAAAGGTTCAGTTTCGCAAGCAAAAGATGGATGGGATTTGTATTAAAATAGCTAATGAGTCTAAACTGTTTTCAAACAGCTCCTAGATCGGTGTTCTCACCCCTTCTTTTGTCTTAAGTAAGGTGAGGGCTCCATAAGGTTTTATGAATGAAGGATTTTATTTAGCCCAACTTGCTTGAATTAGACTCAATTTGGATATGGGTTGCCATATGCTTGAGTCACATTCTTCTAGTATCGGTAGTTTAGTATTTGCAAGAGGGGATTGAGGGCCTAGTATGGTGGTTTGACTAATGTTATGGCTGCTATTTAATGAAGGTATAAATGTTAGAGCTAAACTTATTAAATTAGATTATAGTTTAACATACTTTGTCATACAAGTCCCGAAACTCTTAAGAATTGACTTAAACTCAATTGAAATTTAGTTTAGGCCGAGCCATCAAACGAGGCTTATAGGGTCAGGTTAAGAGTGGGACTAGGTCTAATGTTTTCTCATATAGTCACATCTTTAATATGGGAGTACTGTTAAGTTCCATCTTCCATTAAGTTAAGAACACGAAAGGCAAAAAACCCTAATCGCACCCTGGTCCTCTTTCTTCTTGTCAACAACCAACTACAAGGAAGCTTGGGGGAGGGATGGTAGCCACTGCCCCTCCTCTCCTCTGCCCATCTTCCCATTTCTCTCATCATCTCCCCTTCTTTTTCTCCCATCTTTTCCCTTCCTCTTATCCCCTCTCCCTCTCCTCTTCCACTCCCTAGATAGTTTAGATCTGTTTGGATCTAGGTATGTTTGTCTGTTTGTTTTGTTTGATTTTTTTTTTTACAGCGTTCTAGGTGACTGGTGTTTGGTAGGATTTTTAGAACATGCGCAATAGGTTTAAAATCACTGAAAATACTTGCAAGAATACAAGGTAATTGTAGTATAAGTGCTCATGCAAGGTCGTTGTCCCCAAAGATTGTTTGACTAATTTGTAATTAAACTAACTCTTAATTAATAACTAAAATATATTTTATCAAAGATTTGAAGTTTATGAATTTGAAAAGATTAAATTAACAGTAAAAGAAATCTAAAAGTTGGGAAATAATAACAGCAAAGAAGAAAAACGTTTTCTTTTTAAAAACTAACAATTTAGAAAGAAAAAAAAACTAGGGTTTAGCCATCACCGTCACAATCCTATGCAATTCTATTAACTACTTATGAATTTTCACATACATGCTTTCAAGGTTAGGTTTTCCTAATGCATATTTTCCGTGTGATGTTCAAGCGAAAACATATATCTAACATGCAATCCGTCTGTGATGTTCAAATCAAATATAAACATGCAAGACTCATTAAGTTTTGTGAAAACCCTTTGATAAACCATGCAATGCAACCCTTAAGAGCGTGATGTTCGCTTTAAGTGAACTTACAACTACTAATCACAAGAAGCCACCCTCAATTTTAGGGTGATGTTCCAACAAAAATTGCATCAAATTACTTGTCTACATATCCTAATGGTGATCAGTCATTAAAATAGATAGATAGTTTTAAACGCAGTGATTAATAATTCAAAGCCAACATGCATCCATTCATAAGCAAATTAATAAAATTACATATTCATGCTAAGGCTTATGGCCTCGCCCTGGCAATTTGAATTAGTTACGCATACTCATAACTAAAATCAAAGAAAATATCATTCGAATGAAAAGGAATAAAAACACCTTGAAGTAGAAGCTCTTCAAAAACCCTAGCCAAAGTCTCTGTCTTCCCCAGAATTACATAAAAGAAAAGTCCCCAAAATTGCGGTGAGAAAGAACTCAAATACCTCCTAAAACCTAGCTGCCCAATCCCTGCCAAGAAACTAAGTTAAAATAAAATGATAATAGGATATAAAATCCAAATTGGATTAGGAGAATCTGCCCACAATTTGCCCAGCCACGTTTTGGCCCCAAAACTCCTCCAAATCCGGCCCAAAATAGCTTTTTCAAAAGATAAAAGCATTCTGAACACTTCTCCAGAAGGCCACGAACCCATCCGAGGTCATTTTGGGCTCCAAAACGCAATAAAAGCCCAAAACGTCACTATTCTAGCACCATGCACTGCTCCTTTATTTTATTGCCAGAAAATAACCGCTTGGTAGAAAAATCTAAAATTTTGATATGATCAAGCTAAGTGACTCACGTACGTCCTCCAACTAGAATTACTCCAAAATTTATCCATTTGATTATGTTTTTCTCCAGAGAGAGTCGAAAGTCCTATATTTGAAATATAATTCAAAGTATCAAAATTCTTCCAAAATATTAACCAAAATATACTAAGAATATGGTTAAATATATAATATAAAATCGACTCATCAGTGTTGTCTTTGTCTAGGCGGCGGGGGCAGTAGCGACATTGGATTATGTCTCTCATCGGGAGAGTTGTGATACCTAATGGCTGATATTTTGTCTCTGTTTCAACGGCTGTGGCAGCAGCGATGCTGGTGGTAGTTGTTGGGATATGGTTCTCTTCTCTACTCTACCCCGACTGAAGAACTATGCTTGGTCATATGAGGTTTTCTTTGTAAGGTTCTGAGTTGAAGTGGAGTGCTTCTCAAGGGTCATTTTATTGTTGTTTCTGTGTTCCTCCTCCATGTTCTCTGATGGTTTCTTCTATGGTATGCCTTGCAATTTGTGTGGATGTCAAAGGACTATGATTTTGCTCATAAAAAGCTTTTTTTGACAGTTGGGATGTTCTGCAGTCCTCTCCTGTGGGTTTACTATTTGGGGTTTCTGCAATCCTCTTATGTGGGTCTACTGTGTTTTGATTATCGTCGAAGGTCTTTGTGTTAGTTTCCGTTTTTTTATGGGTTAATTACAGTTTGGTACCTGTAGTTATAACCTTAAGGCATGTTACTCCCTGTCTTTTCAATTTTTACAATCACATACCCTTAGCTTGTAAATTTGTTCCAATCCGATTCCACCGTTAGGGTTTCCGTCAGTTGTACCGTTATTTGTTGATCTGGCACTGATGGGGCCCATTTTTCTGCTAGTTTCGAAGTCCTTCCAAGGGCATTTTCAAACTTGAATTTTTTCCTTTCCCGCCCTTAAGCCCTCCAACCCTTGTCTTCAGATTAAGCTTACGTGGCATGGGCCGATTGGCTTGCAACTCAGAAATTTTTAAAATTTCTATTTCAACTCGTCGTCCATATAACTCCATAGGAACAAGAACCCTAAGTTCCCAAATTCTCTCACACCAAATATCTCCAAATCCTCAACTTTTCTTCGTGAAGTTAGGAAATCTAGAATGAGTGAGACGCGTCGATGCTTTTGTGGTAGGTTTGCTCGATTGGAAACCTCTTGGACCAAAGATAATCTAGGGAGAAGATTCTGGGCATGCTGCCGCTAGGTAATTTCAGTAATTTCTTTGTTATTTTGGTGTAAGGGTTTCAAATTGTAAGAATTTTTGAATTGGGCGATTATTTAAGTTATTTACCTCATGTTGAGCAGAAAGGGTGTTGGTATTTCGACTGGTTCGATCCTCAAATGTGTGCCCGGTCAAAGATGATAATTCATGGGTTGTTGAAGAGGATAGATAAGGCTAATGATGAACTGAAGAGGTGGCGCAGGAGAGAGAAACTACTTTGGTTTTTTATCGTTATTGGCGTCCTTGTTGCTTTGCTCTTAGTAAATGCAACTCAACATAACGGTTCAAGCGGAATGAAGACAGTACTGGAACTTGTTTGATGGTTTCAATTGCTTTTTGTGTACTGCAGGTTTTTGTAAGACCATTAACTAGTTGTAATGAAATGGGTTGTATGAAATTGGTTGTAATGAAATGGGTTGTATGAAACTGTGGGTTGTATGAAATGGGAAATTCGAAATTCACGTTCCTTTTGCAAATTGGCATATCACATTCGTTTTGCAAATTTTCCAAAATGAATGCATTGATCTTAGCCTGCCAACATAGTCCTTGATGATACAAAAGAAGAGAAAGAAAGACAAAATGCATTGATCTTAGCCTGCTAACAAAATAATAAGAGTGCATTACATGAAGCATTTCATACCCAAGTCAAAACAAACCAGGCTCTAATACAATTTGTCCATAACCAAAATACAATTATACCAAAGGCAGACAACAACTGTAATGTAGTTTCTCCTTGGCCAAAATACATTACCAAATATGATTCAGACCAAAGCCAGCCAACAACCACATATGTCTGTCCATACAAAACCCTAATTGATCCTATACACCTTCCAATACAGTCTGTCCATACAAAACACATTGCCCAAAACACCTTCCAATATTATCTGTCCATGTAAAACCCTAATTGATCCTACACTCCAGTTTGTGATTCTTGGACAGAAGCATAATTGCTGTATCTGGTGTTGCTGCGTTTAGTCCTTTTCCTCGCTCTAGTTGGATTGTTTGAATCTACTGTAGACGTTGCTGCATTTTCTGCTTTCTTTTTGTCTCTCTTTTCCTGAAAAAACAAACAAAGATAAAATGCTATCACCTATTTCATAGAATCATCATTTCAACAAGCAAATACAATGTGTAAAGTGCAAATTACCTTCAGTACTTGAGCTCTTTGCTTTGCCTTCTCTCTCATTTGATTCTTCCTTCCCATCTCAACATCATAATTGTCAGGTTTGGAAGCTGGGATAGAACTTCCAACTGCAGACTTAGCCTTCTTTTTCTTTCCAGGTTGGTTTCTTTCATTTGGTGGCTTATGTCTATGACATGTTACTGAATTATGACCCTTTTGGCCACATGTACCATATTTGAGAGAGTCTTCGTATCTTCTGAGCTTCTTCCATCTGTCTTGGTCTCTTTTTCACCAGCCTCTTTCCTCCTAACCTTGGGTGGTCTGCCTAGTTGTCTATTATACATAGGAGGTAATATTTCAGGGAAATCTGTTCTTTCCCATAGGTTCATTCCATTCACAGGTTGTATAATGTTCTCATATGCCTTTAGGAATGTCTCATTCATGTAACACTTGTCTATATAAGTGTCAGACCCATTCCATCTCTATGGTTAATAGCTGACACTACATGCTTACATGGGACACCAAATAAATCTCAATTCATGCATGAGCAAGTCCTATCATCCAAATCAACTATAAACTGCCCACCAGTTGCAGCATCTACTTGGAGCTTGAGTTCTCCAAACATAATAGCAATGCAATCAATAACCTGTTTTTTGCTAGTTTCAAGCTTTGCTAAGGGCTTGGGACATATTGCACGATCCCATCTCATCATCAAATCTCTTCTCATCTGTATCCTTCTCATCAACTTAACCCTAATATCCTCAATCATTGAAATTATTGGCTTACACCTAGCTGCCATTATCCAGGAATTAAAAGACTTACATAGATTGTTAAATAGTATTGGACACTTCAAAGTAGTGTTGAAATGTGATCTTGACCAATGTCTTGGTGGTCTCTTTGGAGCTATTTCACATAAATAACATTTAAATTAGTAAATGTACATTGAGTTCAATTACAGAAAAATAATTGTGGTTGCAAATGCTCTTAAAACATTACTTGTTAGCCATGTATAAGCTTCACCATCTAATGTCCTCAACACTTCCATTGCCCTTCTAAACTTTGGAACTGTGGTTGCAAATGCAACCCTCCACATTACATCCTTCAATATTTTCCCCTTGTATACCAAACTGAAGTTTGTAGATAAGTGCCTTGCACAAAATCTGTGATCACAATTAGGCACGACTTCCTCAAAAGCCTCCACCAAGCATTTCTACTTATCACTTATGAATGCAAACCCATATTGGTTTGCCAACTCAATATCCTTCACCAGCAGCTACAAAAACCATATCCATGAATCCTTGGTTTCCATTTCCAGTTGAGCATAAGCAATAACCCATGTCATATTATTGCCATCTAGACCAATAGCTGATAGCAACTGGCCTCCATAAGGACTCTTCAAATGGCACCCATCTAGTCCTATTACAGGTTTGCATCCAGCCTTGAATCCCTCCTTACAGGCACCGAAGCAAATGTACATTCTTTGGAACACAGGCCTCTGTAACAATGCATTGAAATCATATTTGATTTGCACTATTGTTCCAGAATTTGTGTTCCTCAATTCTGTAACGTAGTCCTAGAGTCTAGCCTATTGTGTTGTAATGGTACCTTCTAGGATTTCACAACTTTATTCTTTGCCCTCCTAGCCTTGGAAATGATATTCAACTGTTATTATTCCTCTGCATTGTTGCCTTCAAGGATACCACTGGTACAATGGGGTTTGTCTTCACCTCTTTCACAAATGTTTGAGCCAAACATGAAGATCTTATCCCTTTGTTTTCCCATACCCTGCTACAAGTGTGTTTGAGATCTAGTCTCTTCACTTATAGTGTGTCTTCATGTTGCATCTTGGATACATAAATCTTAAAAGGACAGTTCTCAGTTGCACAAATTGCCATAATCCTATACTTCTCATACTTCATCCAACATATTTCCCATCCTTCTTTTATTGAAATGGCCTTCAGAGCCTTTCTGAAGCTAGAACTATCTACAAACTGCATACCAACTTCAAACTCGACAATTCCCATGTCACAAGAATGATTAAACTCTGGGAATCTATGACTAATAATCTTCTAATCTGATTGTGGTGCTCTCCTAAGGTGCTGCTCATCATCAGTTTCTGCAAACATGTCTTCATTATCCACAAAGTCTTCCACAATTGAAGGCTTTGGTACTAATTGCTGAGCATTTGCTCCACCCCACTCACCATCTATGTCAACCTCATGTAAGAAGACTTCATCATCATCATCCTCATCACTACTGTATTCATTATCCACAAAGTCAGGGTCATTCTCATCACCAGTTTCTGAAGAATCATCAGCATCATCAGCTTCTTGTTGAATTGAGGGGTTCCTCTTCCTAACAGATCTTCTTATTTCATTGATCTCAGCATCTACAAACCTTTCACCAACTTATGTCACCTTTTCTTTGCCTTTGGAAGTAGCTTTGGTGGTATCATGTTGTACACACCCTTCATCAACTTCTGCCACATTTTCTTTCCCTTTGGAAGTAGCTTTGTTTGTCACACGTTGTACACTGCATTCATCAACTGCTGCCACCTTTTCTTTACCTCTGGCAGTAGCTGAATTCATTGATGGAGTTGGTTTCCTAGTCTTGTGTGCCTCATTGGATGTAACTTTATCCAACCTATCATATACAACAATTGCTTTATCAAACTCGGGTAGCTCTTGAAGGATAACACCTAGACTGTAACACTCCAACTCCAAATTAAATTCCCTATTTAAATTTAAATATGAAATTACGAATTTAACCTTGGGGTAAGGGTATTTTGGTCATTTTCTTATCCGAAAGAGTTTGGGGCAGTGACTGGTATTGTTAGGTAGATCATACTGAGATGAGTCTACAGATACGTAGTGGACTTAAATCGGAGTTGTAACGAAGAAGTTATGATCAAAACAAGCTTAGTGGCATAACCATAATTTCCTCGAAGCTGGTTTGATAAAAATCCAATTTTTTTTTCCTCTCTCTCTCTCTCTCTCTCTCTCTCTCTCTCTCTCTCTCTCTCTCCCAGTTTGTCGTCCCCTTCCCCTTACTGCAAAAATGAAGCCGCTTCATCCAGCCACCGCAGCCCACGGCGCCTGTTCCAAAGTGACCGGCCCAGCCCCGCCGACACATTCCAGCCATTTCCCAAAGTCAAACTTAAACATAATAAAATATTCTAAGGGCAAAATGGTCTTTTATTTGAATAAATTAATAATTAATAATTTATTTAGGACTAGGTCGTTACATCCTGGGTTTCGAGGAATCTGAGGTGGGTACTGTCATGGACTTCTCACATCATCAACATAATGATATACTTGTGAAGAATAATGGCAATACACGTTAGAATCAATCTGGCTATTCAGAACATCATCAAGGTTGTCCCGATGATCCATGTATGTGTTAATCATCCTAACCTCAGGCACATTTCACACATTTGAATAACTTCTGAGTCAAACTCCACCCTCTTCAAATCACCCTTATCTTCAACCCTATACCAGTAATCAATCCTACCAATGTGCCCCAAATACACAGCCATGCAGTCTATTTCAATTAAAGACATCTTGTCTTTATCAACATAATCAAAGTATGTAACAGTTCCATCCACATAGTACTTGTGTATCAGTCTTCCACCATGGTGCATTCAAATGCTAAATAAGCAATCATCGTCTGCATACATAGATAATCCAACATTAGGCTATTCTTACACATTGCATGGATTTATAGACATATACAAAAATCACCAACTAAACAATTACCACACAGAAAAATCCGAGCAAACACTTTTAGAATGCACTTTACTATACCACTGGATTTGAATTATTAAATATAGTAAAGTCACTTTCCACACCAAAAGCCAAACATCACATGGGTTACTGTAAGACCACAAACCAACTTTCCTTACATAAAGGCCATTGACAACATCCAGAAAACCCCAAATATGCGAATTGGGAAACCTTTATCCCCACAACTGTGAACTCAGAAAAAAAAAAAACCCCATATTAAAACCATGTTCCCCAAATATGCGAACTTTGAAACCATTTCCCCAAAAAATCGAACTCAAAATCCTAAACCCCCAAATAAATCACTATTAAAACCTTAATATCCAAATATGTGAACTTCGAAACCTTTATCTAGAAAAAAATTCAAATAAAACCTCTATCCCCACATACTATAAACTAGATCGTCCTCTCCAGGTGGTCGTGGATCCCAACTCATTGTAGCCTTCTCTCAATCAGCTCTGCGTCGTCGTCCTCTCCAGCGTATGACGGAAATCAAGTGGAAGATTTGCAAGTGTGGAAGATTTTTTTGGTAATCTGGTGCTTAATTTGTTGACACATTGGAGGGCGAAAGGGCGGGAGAGGCCGATTAATCCAAGTTCAAAAATGCCCTTGGAAGAACTTCGAAACTAGAGGAAAAGTGGGCCCCATAAGTGCCAGATCAGCAAATAACGGTACAACTGACGGAAACCCTAACGATAGAATCGGATTGTAACAAATTTACAAGCTCGGGGTATGCGATTGGAAAGACAGGGATTAACATGCCTTAAGGTTGTAACTACATGGTACTAAACCGCAATTAACCTTTTTTTGTTTATTGTAATGGTCCAAAGTGACATGAATTGGACTCTCTTATTAGTCCATGACATGTGTGGTACTCTTTCCTCCTCTGGGGTTTATCCCATACGGTTGTCATAGGAAGATTTTAACGAATCCACTATATCATATCGCTCTTTATACGTCTTTGGTTCTTTAAATGAATTCTTTTTCTCAAGTTAAGAACACGAAACATTCAACATGATACAATACTAGTTCCTTTTAGGGATATTTAGTTATATACTCATTCTTAGCACTAGTGATGTAAATAAACCCAATACCATTTACTTTCGACAAACAAATCCAAAAAAAACCCAAAAAATGACAACTAGCCGTATTGAATTTAATTTTGATTATTAAATTACTTTGATATTCTATTGAGTGTTTTTGGTTTTTTTATGAGGTTTTAGGGTAGGACTTATTTTAAGAAATCGATGGCAATTTTGTAATTTATGTGAAGTTTGAAGTCTCTTTGTTATGTTGTAAATTGACTTTGGGTGTATTTTTAAAGAAGTAATGCTACACTTACCACATTTTTATACCACATAATGTGACATGTCCATATTATATGCCACATCAATTAAATCAATTAAGTGTATTTTAGTTAAGAAAATTAGAAAAACAAATATTGGATAAATCATAAAAGAAAAGAAAATATTAAATAATTTTAATTGATATAGCTGTACACCTTAACTGCCACATAAGATAATATATGAATGTAGTATACAAATGCAGTAAAAGTAGCATTGTTCATTTGATGCGAAAAATTCAAAAAGAGTCAGGCTATCAAATAGTTAATTTGGGCCTTAGCCCACCATTTACACAATATATAATTTTTAAAAATACGAAAATGAGATACAAACTTTTAGGGGGGCCATTTCCGTAACTCACCTGTAATGATAAAAGCATATGCGGAAGTAACACCCGCAGGTGAACCAATCTTCCCCTTAAGCCCTACCCTATAAAACCCACAAGATAGTGACTCAGTCACAACCTCACTGCTTTTTGATTTTCGGCTTAAACCCTAGCCGCTCCGCTTCTTCTTCATCCTCATTTCTCTCTGAGGTAAACCCCTTTCCTAAACCCTACCGCTCTCTCTCTCTCTCTCTCTCTCTCTCTCTCTGAATGCATGTTATCAGATTGTATCAGTTTCCATGTTTTATTTGACCTGTTTTGTTACTGATTTTTCTTATTTGTTGTTCTTCTGGGAATGTAAATATAGGTGTATTCTGGGTTTTGGATTTTTTTTTATAAGTAGGAAGATGTATGACTCCGTGTTTTTGGGTATTGTATGTTATTTGTTTAGCTACCGATCAGCTTGAGGAAAATGGTAGTAACAGAGAGAGAATGTAGGTTTGAAGAATAAATAGACTAGAGGAAATGGAAAAGAGAGCGTTTTCTATCCGTTTGCATTTTAGAAAGTAGATCAAAGCAGCCAGGTGTGCGAAGCAGTGGGGGAACAAGGCTGTTTTAATTTCCTGTCTGACCCAAATAGTTTTTGTTTGGGGTGTATTAGGAGGTGCAAGACTCTTCATATTCTAGGTGGGAGATTCAGAGTCTCTGGCATGTACTTATTGAAGAAATATACCCAGTGTCGTCAAATATTTTTGCCAAATTTCTTTTTGGTTCTGTAAATAAACTTTTGTTTACCGAAGAGTTTTTTTTTAAAAAAAAAAATTTGGTGCTTTGTAATGGGGAAAGTAATTTCAATCTTTGATGACTTGTTTCTTGTCAATACACTCGAAGTCTTCCTGCTACTGGTTGTGTTGTTTGAATTTAAATAATGAAAATTACTTTTGTGTAATGACATTGGTTTATTTTAAATATGTTGGCTGTAGTATAGAGCAAGTTGTTTTTTATTGGAAGTGGTTTCTAACAATTTTTTGCATATTTGCTTTGGAATATATGTGTTCATTTTGAGTAACTCTTGTAGTTTCTAGCAATCTATTCGTGATGTTTTTGTTGCTGCTGTTGTTTTTGTTGTGATGGTGAGAATTGTTGCTGGTGCAGGTTCTTGGAACACCTGAGAACAGTGAACATTGGAAATGGCTTTCTGTAACAAAGTCGGGAGCCTCTTGAGGCATAGCATTTCCCAGAATGGACAAGCACCCATGGCATCTATGCTTAATGCTGCCCGCTGCATGTCCTCCAAGCTTTTTATTGGAGGTATATTATTGGACAATCTGTGTCTAAGATGACTAATTAGAGATCCTGTAGATTTATATTTGACATTTTGTTTCTAAATTGTGGTTTGTTAGGTCTTTCATTTGGAACTAGTGACGAGTCTCTTAAAGAAGCATTCTCTAGCTTTGGTGATGTGACTGAGGGTAAGTTTTAAATGTGGTGTTTTGTTATTGTAGGCTTGCTGAAAAGCTTAACTTCTTGCCATAAAGTATATATACCTGCAATTTCTTCATCGTACCAAAACTTTGTTTAGGCAGAGCATTACACTTGCATATTGCATCATGTGCTATATAATATACTTCACAGTATGGAGTTAGGCGAAATGAATATTTGGTAACCAAGACCAAAAATCTTGGTTTTCAATTGTTGCTATTATTACTGCTTCTGCTCAGCCTTCAATTACGCATCTGTTAATGATTTCCATCTGATGCTTTCTCTGTATCTAGGGAACAGCCTCAAATTCTCGAATGGTTTTAAACTTTGGGTTTACTTGAAAAGTATTGAGTAATGTATTTATTTTGTAAGTTTTTGTAGTTCAATAACTCACTTTGTATCTTCCTGCTATTTGGGTTGTCTCCAGCCTCTTAATCTAGGTTTTTTCTATTGCACCTCTGTAGGAGAAATCTATTGGGATCCGTGGGTCCGCTTCTTTTTCTAGTTGTCTTTGTTTTCTTTTGCATGCAGGATCTTGTGTTTGTTTCCAAAAAAAACTAAAAAGAGTTGGAGGTTTCTGCTTCTTTTTTTCTTCACAGTGACATTGAGTAATTTGAACTGGCATTCGAATGCTGAATAAAATAACTTATTGCATCAAGATGCTGATATCGCCTTATATATTTACTTTCTCCTTCCTCCCTTAGTAATGTTATTATCATAAGAAATTTCCTTGGGATTTTGTAAGCTTAATGAGGTGATGTCTTTAGGGTCTGTTGTTGGTCTCTTTCCTATGTACTGGTATTAACAGTTGATTTTTTTGTGTGCAGCAAGGGTTATTATGGATAGGAATACTGGGAAGTCTAGGGGGTTTGGATTTGTTGACTTTGCCAGTGATGAATCTGCTAGTTCAGCACTTAATGCCATGGATGGCCAGGTCAGAATTTGAATTCTATTTTTGAGAGGTTATGGAATTGCATAAATTTGAACCATCCAGAATTCAAGGTCCCACATGGTGGAAGTGTTATTCGAAATGGATGGTCAAATACTTGTTTTAAAGTCTGTAAACACTGCAGTTGTGAGTGATAGCTCCCCTCTTGAGAGCTGTTAATATTTTCTTATAATGATCTTGTGACTGGACATGCTGAATTTCAGGAGTTGCATGGGCGAAACATTCGCGTCAGCACTGCCACTGAGAGAACTGGTCCTCGACCATATAATGGTGGTGGTGGTGGCGGCGGTTACCGCGGGGATGGTGGCTATTAAATGGGTGTTTGGTAGAAAAGAAAGTGGCCTTTAAGCTGTTGCCACAAGTGCTGTCTATAGACTTTTCTATCGTGATTTCTCTAGAATTGGGTTTGTTTTTGTCACTTGGATTTATTAGATTAATTTCTGGCATTGTAGATGTGCTGGTTATATCTAGCTATGCAAGTCAGTTGCAGAAGTTTTACAGTAAAGCTTTTCATTTGCATGTTATCTAGCATCATTGCTGAATGATTGTTTGTGAATGATTTTAGTAATGCTTCTACTGAGTTACTCTGCGTTCCAACTAACCATGCTTGTATTTGTTTGATGTTGAGACGCTTTGTCATCAGTTGGGAGTGTTCTGGGTTTCCATCTGCTGACTGTTTCTTCATCATAAATTGCGGTGTTTGCGATCATATATACTGATTTATCGAGTTAGGGGTTTTCCCATGATCTTCAGCTATAAGTATATAACAGTAACCATAGCTTGGAGACCTCATTTATCTAAATTCCGTTTCTGTTGGATCACTTTGAGGATGATGAGGGTTGGTTGCAAGATTAGAATGCTCCAACATCTCTCTCCTTCGAGGGTTCCTTCACACATCGTAATGTTCAAGACTGGGCCATCCAATTTAGAAACATATAAAGCTGGCTATGTTTCGTAATATTAGCACAGCAGTACATAACCAATCCAAATTTGACAAGCTCGTTCTTAGAGCAGTCTCCTGTGAAATAAGCATTTGATTTCACAGGAGTGCCATGCGCGATCCAATCACATGTTTTGAAGTCTGATGAACTATAAACTGAGAATTAATTGGCTAAGAGGACTTTGAAATTGGATCTTGCATCAATTTGTTTGCTTTGGATTTTCTTTTTTATTTGTTTGCTTTTGATTCTGTTTTCTTGTATGTTGGGCCTCTCTTGTTCCTATTGGGCCCTCGGCTTTCTTTTGTAAAATGAATTTTATGTTTTGATGTGTGGAATTCTCTAAACATGTTTACTTTGTTGTAAATAATTAGTTGTGGAGCCCACATGTTCCCTAGGCTTTGCCGATAAAAGGGTTCATCCCTTCATTGTTCAATACACATAGAAATGAGAATAAGAAACTCAGTTTCTCTACTTTCTCTCTCTCTCTCTCAATTTCCTCTCCAAATTCTCCAGTTTTATAACACGTTATCAGCACGATTTCGTTCAAACAATACCAGCTGAGTTTTATGATGAAACCCAGTCAGAAAAACGCTTTGTTGTAAGCCTTCCAATTCCAAAGAAAGAAACAGTGAAAAACAGAGAGAGATGCGAAGCTATGGATTAGCAATCTCAGGAAGCGATTCCTGCTTCTACATCTCCACAACCCACAAACCAATTTCATTTTCAATATTAAGATTATTGGCATGCTTCCACGAGTTCTCCCTCGACCTGTCCATCTTGCTGCAGCAGATCCACGGGAGCAAGATGTGGCGACGTAGAGGAGGTCGTTCCTCTGCTCCAAAACCAGTGCTCGCGGAGCACAACGAAATCGTTCATGGATCCCCTAGACGACGATCTCAGGCGCGAGGTCCGCTCAGCCGCAGGTCAGCCGCGAGTCCACCATCCTCGCCGCCTCAGCTCCATGGCGACGGGGAAACCCCATGTACTTAGCAGGCTTCCATGCCCGTCACAAGCTCCTGAACTTGCTGCAAAAGCCGAGGGTTTTTCAGTGCCAAACCCTCGTCCACAACTCCACCATGCACCTCGCTCTCAACCCACTGCGCTGGCGGCCTAGTTGCAGCACTTGAGCCCTGGCGAGAAGGCCACAAAGTCGTGGTCTCTGAGCATGGAGACCAAGTGGGAAGCACATGGGTCTCCACTCCGAAGGTAGAATCCGACCCACTTGGACTGCTCCTGGATCGGACCACGGTCCATTCGAGCATGCACCAGTCAATCCGGATGAACCTCCCGAGAGAGTCCATGGGTTTCAAGGACTACCCATTTGTGGCCAAAGAAGAAGACGAAAAAAAAAGGTGGGAAAGCAAATTTAACTGGCAGAGAAAGAGAAGAATAATGGAGGTGCGTATTTTGGGAGAATAGTAAGGCACAGAGTGGAGGTGCCAGAGCAGCAGCGTAACTCATTGTTCGGGCGACAGCTTCCCACCCAGCGCACTTGCTTAAAGAAAAAGTTTTAAGTGCGCATGCGTGAACCACTAAATTATGATAATTATTAATATTATTACTATTGCTTGCAATCTCACATGGAGGCCACGCCAAAAGACCAAGCAAAATAAAAGGCAGAGGGGAATGTGTCGCTTTGCTTGGGCTTTGATTGCAAAATTGGTCAGAAGAGAACAGACAGAAAGGATAAGCTTCCTTTCATCTTTTCAATTATTTCATTATTATTCTTAAAAGCCAATAATGGAGGTGGGAGGTGGAGCCAATGAGCTCAGTCAAGCAAACCCACCGAAAGGATAAGCTTCCTCTCATCTTTTCAATTATTTCATTATTATTCTTTATTATTTAAATTGAATATTAAGATGCAGGTCTATAGTGCAGGTACATAATTATATTATTTTAATATTATATCATTATTAAAGGTGTGCAGGGATACAGCAAAGCCGATCGGCCAATATCATAGCGTTATCCCCACTACTGTGATATCATGTCATTGTTGAAAGACAATCACTCGTCTCTGCTTTTTACGTCATGGATGGGCATGTAAGTAAACTGCTAATTTGAAATTCAATTAATATTTGAAATGTGTGTGTTAGCTTTATTTAAACTGAATGCCCACCATCCTGCAACAATGAAAGGAATCTTCAGCGTAGGCAGGTACAATTATACTTACAGCTATAGAAAATGCCTGTTTCTGTTTAAGTCCAAATAAAAATAATATATATATACATTTATATAGGTGGATTATGGATGTATATCAATTCTTGATGCTGTAAGTATATGTAAGGCAATATTTATTTAAAGTATGGTGCGGGTTTATCGTCCATACCAGTAATTTACTTATCAGTAATTTATTTTATGGATTAATTGTGCTGTATGATGAGTTTTTACAGTATACAGATCAGAACAAGAAGTTCCTTGATCCTCGTCATACAATTACATCAGGACTTGAAGATTCTTGATGATGATATTAATATGAGAGCTGGCAGTCTCTCCTGTACTATATTTATAGACATGTGATCGGACTTAAGAGTCCTTGATCCCTGACATGTGAATAAGGACCTGGGTTCCTTAATGATGAAACAGAACCGTATTGGTTAATAGTGCCATACACATGGATGATAACTGTACTGACAGGTGTACTGTACACATGAATAGTACTGGATATGAATAATACTATTCACATGAATAGTGACGTATGCATAAATATTAACCATTTTGGGTGAACCGTCACTATATACAAAAGGGAACCTGCAGTTCCTTAAACTCATGGATGAGCAATTAAATGAGATGCCAGAAGTTCCTCAAAATATGGACAATTATGTAAGGACTTCAAGTCCCGAAATATGTACAGAAAGTTGTAAACATGTCCATTTGAAAAGGGCAAATAAATTCTGAGTTTGCGCCCAGGCCACAAGTTCCGGGCTACCATGCGTTGAAATATGAAATTTGGAGAATCGATGTGGTTATTTGAACCTATAAGGCACAAGGTTCAAAACCGTCATTTTGAAAAGACGTAAAAACCACAAGTGCAAGTTTAAGAATGTGCGCAATTATTATTACAGGAACATATAACAGATAGATTTTTCCACCTGCAATGAAGGTGCAGGCCCTGTAAAATCTATACAATTACATTATGTTCTGGAAGCCTCTGAAGGATGAGTACGGCGCCTCTTAAGCTTAGCCATGAGCTTCTCGTGGTCTCCCAAAATTCTTTCATTGGAGACCTGCAGCATGTCTAGCCTTCTCAGTGTATCAACAGAGTATGAACTCACCAGTTTCAACAAGGCATTATTCTCTCCTTTAAGTTTCTCAACCTCCTGTTGAGACTCATGAAGCATTCTTTGTAGAGACGAATTTTCAGTAGCTAACCTCTCAACCTCGTTTGCTCTGGCACGCAAACGATCTGCCATGTTAGAAACAGAAACAGCACTCTGAATGCTGAAAGCCATTGAGTCATTAATAGCCTCTTCCTCTGATCTCCCTGTCAACAACATTTCATCCATTGGAGTAATGAAATTCCTAGCTACTGTGACAGCAGTAGCATCATTCATCATCACAGAATCATTAACTGTGAGATGACGATTTTTGGATACAAAGGATGGACGCCAAACTTCGGCGTCACTGGTTGTTGTGGGAGCATCATTTAAATTGAAATAATTTGGGCAGGAAGAAGAGGAAGCCATTTTAAAGAAGGTTTCAAAGAAAGGCTCAGGAAAACTAAAGTTTCAGAAAATGAAGGAAGTTAAGGTTGAAACGCAGTTGCTCCAATCAAGGTTTGCAAAGGCAATATCTATAAGAGGAAATATGGCTACTGTTTTTCAGGATCCCAATATCTTCTCGGATCCCCATATTTCTCCTTTTCTTTCCTAGAGTCCAAAACTTCACGTGGCCTCTAATAATGCCTGTCGGCACTTTCGGCGTTTTCAAGCATTATTTTCAAAGCCGATCTTGCTTTACGGATTTCACGGAGCTACTTTTTCAAAAGCATCCCGGGAATCTCGCAATTTTCCTATGGTTACTTTGAACTTCACCGGTTCTACCTATTCATTATATTTGTGTATAAATGTGTTACTAATGAAATTTTCTTTGCAGAAGACATCCAGTTTACTCCATATCTAGTTATGCGATATTTACTTGTTTTTCTTATCAGTGAGCACTTAATGTGCCCGAGAAGCAAGACTATCTCTGATCATCCATTCAGGAAGCAAGACTATCCCTGATCATGTTTCTGCAAGATCAGGGAATTGTAGAGGCGGCCTTATGCTCTAATCTCCTGAAGTCCTTCTAAACTAGGGGATATGAGAGCTTATTGTCTGCTTCCACCAGCTTCCTTCCTTGATTGCTTACCTTACCTTGCAATCAATATCACAATCTTTGTATCTTTTCTTTCTTTTTATAACTCTCTGTTCATAAGAGATTTTATTTCTTTAGAATGAACATCTGAAGAATGAATCCATGCAGTGATCCTAACTCTGAGAGTTATTTGTTTTTGACAGAGAAAAGAATTGTGATTTTTGCTCTTGCAGGATATCACAAAACCATCAAGCGCTACATTATATTTACTGGGCTGATATGAGCTTGAATGATACTTGAGAAAAGTTTCTCCCACCTAAGGATGTAAGCAATACTTGTGTTATTTTATGCTTATATACCTATTTGATATTTTATCTTGAAAGGTAACCCAATGGGGAGATAAGTCCGTTCCAAAAGAATGACTTCTATGTATCCATGAATTATTAATGCAAATTTTACAGATTGCAAGTTGGATACATTGATAATACACTGCACAGATTAAAAGTCCCATAAGAACATAACATGGGTATAGCAGTGATCAATATGATGCACGCCTGTTGCGTAGCAAATGATGTGGATTGAAGTCCCAAATGGACAATCCTTTGACATGTCAATGTTGATATTATGCACGCCTAATGCGTAGCAAATTATATGGGTTAAAGTCCCATTAAATGGGTTAAAGTCCCAGAAATTAATTGACATGTATGTATTAATCTGTGGCATGCCTGCAGCATGACAGATATATGGGTTCTAAATGTTCCAACTCTCTAAATAGAGATTATTCACGCCCTACTGTAAAATAACGCTCCATTGGAGGTTATAATCCACATTCTCACATAATAAAAGCCCCCCTGAAGTGGCTTGGGTACCCAAAAGCAAAGAAATGCTTATAATTGATGCATGCGCATGCACATGAGAATGGTGGGATCATGAATTGATGAATGACAATTTTTGGTTTTGGAGTAGCTACTCAAATCATCAATGGGCTTGTGTTGATTGGAACCACGTTCAATTATTAAATGTCGACAATATCATTGGCCAAAATGGAAAGAGGTAATTCCATTATAGATGAGAATGAACGTGAAAGAACAAACCCACAGTACGAACCCCAAAATTTGTTAATACTGAATTTATACTTGGGTGTTCGGAATACAAGGGAATATCCCTATTTTGTATGACACACTGTTTCTGGCAGAAACAAGGAATGTTGGGTTTTCTCCATATTTACAGATTCAATTGTGCCCCCCCCTTATTACACAATTATGGAGACCAACATATTATCTTTAAGGGTTATTAAATGCACAGAGCATATCGCCAGAAGCGATTCCCTAAAGATATATGAATAGCTGGGATAAAGCTATATAATGTGTCATAAAAAATTAATCCCTTTTAGACAAAATCCGTTGAGAGGATTATCATTGCATAAAGCAAGTCCCTAAAGGACATGTGCTTGAAGCACAAAATTTGTATTCAATATTAATATGCATAAATTACCTCAGTGAGTACATTGATGTGATTGCAACACATTAAAGATTCTGCAGAATTCACGAAATATATGTCTTGACTTAAGGATCGAGCATTGTGCCGACGAGATTATTGCTTATACTAAGAAAGTATTGAAGCATTTTTATGAGGATTATCCGTTGGTCCTTAAATGTTTTTCGGAAGTATACTAGACCAGATAGAGCTTAGCTCCACACTATACTCTTTTTCCTTCATCCAGGTTTTTATCCCATTGGGTTTTTCCTGGTAAGGTTTTAACGAGGCAGTGTCGCTCAGGGGGTTTAGCGTATACTATGAAAATTTTTATGGTCGCTTACTGGACAAAAGCTAGTCCTCCATTTTCCAGGGGGAGATATTCATCAGGGGGAGCATGGTTTTGATAAAGACCTCCATACACTGTACTCTTTTTCCTTCATCCAGATTTTTATCCCACTGGGTTTTTCCTGGTAAGGTTTTAACGAGGCAGTGTCGCTCAAGATTGACTCACAGAAGCAGTGTCAACTATGATATTCAGAAAGATGATCAACAGAATGGCTTAAAGATATTTTACCAAGCATCAGGGGGAGCGTGCTGTCAAGAAAGACCTTTACACATTGTACTCTTTTTCCTTCGTCCAGGTTTTTATCCCACTGGGTTTTTCCTGGCAAGGTTTTAACGAGGCAGTGTCGCACGCGCGTCAATATACACAGAATTTTATGTTACACATGATTATGTACTCTTTTTCCCTTTGACCAGTTTTTGTCCCACTGGGTTTTTACTGGCAAGGTTTTTAACGAGGCATATTCCATATCATTTGTGGTCTCCAAGGGGGAGTGTTGTAAATAATTAGTTGTGGAGCCCACATGTTCCCTAGGCTTTGCCGATAAAAGGGTTCATCCCTTCATTGTTCAATACACATAGAAATGAGAATAAGAAACTCAGTTTCTCTACTTTCTCTCTCTCTCTCTCAATTTCCTCTCCAAATTCTCCAGTTTTATAACATACTTATCTTTTTTCATTTTTTATATTTTTATATTTTTTATATTTATTTATTTTTAGGGAAACATATTTACTTATCTAGAACAGGAGAAGTAATGAAGTGAACAACTCTCCCTAATCAATCCGATTTTTGATTTTTTCAGATATCGGATTACGAATTTCAGTGTTTAACTTACATAATTTTTAATTCCTTACATAATTGTTAACATATGAGAAATCGAAAATTATAATAATTTCAAAGCCCATACCTTAGTTATGAATAAAAATTATTCAAAACAATCCAATTCTACCACAAATTTCCCTTACAAATAGATATTCAGTTGACGAACAAAAAAAGTTAAAAAAAATCCACTAATAAAAAAAGTACTTTTACGAGATAAAATAACCTTGTTTTTCTCATTTTACCATAAGATAATTAGTAAGATTTGATGGCCGCAGCCCACCACAAAAGCTGAGCCTACCAAAGCCTTCCTCTTTGTCCAGAATTTTGGCCCTTGTAAAACTTTGATAAAAGAACCTGGCCTTTTCAAGATGCAGCTTAGAGGGTAATTTTGTTTTGTTAAAAATACACGTCCAAATAAACCGAACAGAAGAGACTATTTTGTCTTCTTTAGTGTCGGTGAATATTAATTTCTGAAATTGGTCAAATAATAAGACACTGCTCACAAAAGGTCAAGAAAAAGCCATTTTGCTGATGTGGGGTCTGTCCATATGCAATTCGTGGGTGTGTGAAACGATGAACATGGTGGTTGGTCGCTGGGTCATTATCTCACAAAATTATGCAGTTATTTCCATGGAAACAAACAAAGCTCCTTTCTCTTTTCTCTTTGTTTTTTTTGTTTGCCTTTTTATGTTATTACATGCTAATCTGTCCATGATTTTGTCCAAACATAATGACACATCCCAAGTTAATTCACTTTGCTCTAATGCAGCTGGAATTCATTTTGTTTTATGAGACGTTTGAAGACAATTAATTGGTGGTTGTATTTTGTTTGATGATAATGGTTTTACTTAGCACAAGTCTCTTGTTAGACTATAAACTGTAAATAGCATACATCACACGTAATAACAAACTTAATAAGTCACTTCTACCCTAGGAGGGTACACCTCCTTGTTCACCCATTGCGGTGCTTAATGTTGCGGTGTTTAATAATGATCTTTATCATACAAATGTCATAATTAGAATAGTTCATTTCATAAATCATTATTTAAAGATCATCTTTGTAAACAATCGATCTAATTTGAGATTGTTTAGACATCCATATGTATCAAACAATTTGATGGTTATGATAGCAATTAAGATCCTCATTATGTACCGACCGTCCATTTAATTTATACATATGGATGACTAGACGATCTTCAATTTGATGAGGATCGTTTCTGCCTAGCATTTTCTACACTCAAAATACACTACTTGTCATAAATTGATTAAAAGTAATAACAAAAAATCATGAAAGCTCGTTAGGTCAGACGACTAACCCACCCACCCCCCACCCCCGCTGCAGGTCGATTGGTGTCTTGCCTGGTAATCACACACTGTGCGTGACGCAACGTGTGGCGGACCTACACATGAGCAAAGAGGTGCAGCTGCACCTCCCCTTGCCGGAAAATCTTTTGGGGTGGATGGAATTTGCCCCTCTGCTAGTGCTCATCATGTGTTCGATTAAATGTTTGAAAGAGACTTTGTAATACTCACTTTGATCTGCTTCACATAAACTTCTTGTCTCCCAAAATTCCCTTAATGGTGTATCTCTATTTAATAAATATCCATGAGCTTTAATCCCCCTTATTTGGCATATGTCCTTTCTTAGTTTCTCAACTAATAATTTAATTTTGTTTTATGCAGATTTCACATTTATTTGTTCAAAGTTTCTCTCTTCCCTGTTGACTAATGTAGATGGGTTCATAGACTCCTTGTACTTGGATTTCCCTCACATACTTTTAGCCTTTTCAATGTTGCCCCTCACTTGAAAAATTCTTGAATCCATCAGTAAACGTAACAATAGAAGACAATCAAACGATAGCTTTATAACGAGAAAACTTGGAACACCCAAAAAGTTGAGAGAAACCTCAAACTTTTTTATATTATAAAAATAAGGGTAACAAACATAATATCTTAAAGTTGATATTAATACTGCCTCAAACCCTAGAATCACTAAGAATACAAATTGGAGTTCAAACTACAAAAATTACCCTTGAAACTTAAAACATTAATTTAACCTAGCAAACTTTGTTATTTGGCTTAAACTCATATGTATGGCAAAGTGGTAAGTTCAACTCATCTCTCCGTTTTCTTGAAAATGACTAGTTATGGACCCCAAATAAAAGTTCGAGGCCCAAACCTACAGGAGATGGATTTTGTTATTTCTCCTCTTACGTCTATTAAGCTGCTCCTCAATCATCTTTGCCAACTGTGCACACACATACACACACATGTATATGTGAATGACAAAAAGAAAAGAAGAAATATATTCGAAATAATTCTTTGCATATGGTTATTCTAAATTTATTTAAGATATATATTGTATCTAATTTTTTTCAAATGCTAGAAATGTCACTTGAACTTATACATTAGTTTCAATTTGTCAGCTTAAGAAAAAATTTAAGAGAAATGTCACCTTAATATTTCAAAATCTATAATTTTTCATTTGACTTTAACACCATCCAATTTTTCATCTATTTTTAAAGGTATTTTAAAAATAAAAAATCATTATAAAAAAATGTACATCTTTTAAACAATTAAAATTGAAAAGAAAAAAAAATTCTCACATTCCCCCATCCCTTGTGCGCCACTGATAGCTACAACCAACCCCACCCACCTTATAATCCATTCCTCCTTCCCTCTTCACAGCCCTTTCCTCCATTCCCCCGTCCCTCTTCCACTTCCTCCTTCTCTCTTTACCATGGAACACTTACCCTCCGTACACAAATTCCCTCAGCCCACCCAAACTAGTCCACCTTTTTCTTCTTCATTTTTCAGTTTGGTATTTTTTTCATTTGCATATTGAAAAATTGTGGAAAGACAACTACCAAACCAACAACTCGATAGCTTACGCAAATGATGGTGACCAAGCAAACTTTATATCCTTCAACAGAAACATAGTGGCGTAAGTTAATGAAAATGTGAAGACAAGAAATGGGTCGAATTTTGGGTGGGAAGCTTAGTTTTAAATTAGGTATTTGAAAATTTCAGACATGCTCAATGAACACCATAAAAAAATTTATAAATACTCGGAGAGAGAGAGAGAGAGAGAGAGAGAGAGAGAGAATGGGGGGGAGAGGGGGGTCCTATGTGATGTGTTTTTTAGGGCGGATGGGGGAGAAAGGGAGAGATAGGTCTCTTTTTTCTCTCTTTTTTTTTCCCTTGAAAATGGAAAGACTAAAATACCCTTTAAAATGGATGAAAAATTGGATGTGTTTAAAGTCAGATGACAAATCATGGATTTTGAAAAATTAAGATGACATTTCTCTTAAATTTTTCTTGAAGATGACAAATTGAAATGGAGGTATAAGTTCAAGTGACATATCTATAATAATCCCTATATAAAGTCTTAGATGTCATGTATTTTCCTTACCATTCTATCCAAACGGACGTTATGCAAATGCACTTGCAGTTGTAAGAAACATAAATTTTACTAACTTTTTATGGCGATGTAATATTGAATTTTTCCATGGAGTCCATAGACACTTTGTGTGAATTTTGACCCGATGCAATATGTAAATGCATTGACATCTATCTTCAGCAGGAAAAGTGTCAATGGCAGGCATCGAAAATGTTTAGGCATCTGAAACATATTCTGACTTTGAAATGAAGCATACTAGTAAAGGCATTATAGGTAAGAAAGCATAAACCAAAAGCAAGCTAGCTAGCTCATGATCATGATATGCCCACATTATTCTAACTTAATCATGCATTTATTAGTAATTTTAATGAAATATTGCTTAGAATGGAAGTTTAGAAAAAGAAAAAAAAAAACTTTCCATTCCATTCTATTCAAAGAAGTTAAAAGTGCCAAAATTAGGTAGAAAAGCAGTGAGAACAAACCTTTCTCCTCAATGGAAGTTCTTTTTACACTGAAAATAATTGGAAGACTTCTTATTGGTTCAGTCTCCCCTTTTTTTTAATCAACAAACTTGACTAATTCGAGCTCTCTTATTGGTCATTTAAATCCAAAGCCCTAATTACCAAATCATTAAGGCAATGCTTTACTGGGGAGGTCATGTCAACATGTTTGTTATAGCTCATCCTCTCATCAATGGAAATTCCTCCTCCAGCAGCCGCAGCAGCACCATTCATGACATTCTTGAAAATGATAGAAATCCTTGCACCAATTTTTTTTATTTATTTGAAAGTTCTGTGCTTTCTTTTCTTCCTCAAACAAATCATTGCAATGGTTTTGGAAAAAAAAAAATAATGAAAGGAATGACGAAAAGATGGTGGTTGTGTTGACATTAAGCTCAACAGCCAGGGATGTATGTACCCTTCAAATGAAATGAAATATTTTATGCCACCGACCATTTCTTCAACCTTTATTTATTTAGTTTGGAATTTCAACTTCAATTTTTAAATCATTAAATCAAATTCATATATATATATATATATATATATTGACAAAAAAAAACATAGACTTCTTAGGATGAGAAAAAATGAGCATAAATTAATGGAGACAAACTGATGATACGAACTGGGAGATATTATTATTATTATTATTCACATATGGCATGGTTCCATGGATTCCTGCAAAACTTGCGGGCTTAAAATCGGAGTGGATCACACAATTTTGGCCTTTTAAATAATATTTGTGTTTTAGGAAATGCATCAATTATTTAATAAAATAGTCTTTGTCAACCTTTCAAAAAATATACATTTTATTTCGCAGTTTTACCAATTTTACCCTTATTGAAGAAAAAGAGAAACAAATATAATGGGAGTAAATAATTTTACCATGCTTGCATTTGTGAGGTTTTCTAATTTCTCCCTTGTGGTTTTTTTTTTTTTCACTCCCTCCCGTAGTTATGGTAGTTACAAGTCCTTTGCAAGATACGGTAGGCAAAAGAAAACTATATAGAACAAGTATGTAGCACGGAAGAGATATGGTAGGCAAAAGAAAACAAACTTATTGAGTTTGTTTTAATCACGAAAGAGAGAAGATTCAAACTTTGAACATTTTTCAAAATTGACTAGATGTCATTCATGATTTTTACAATTACGTTTTTACTTGTAGCATAATCTCAATAAAAGTTAAATTTGACAAAATTGTTAGGGTAATGAAGGTAACAAAATTTAACATCAACATCCTTAGGTGAATGCATAAGGATTGTAGGATATCTATCCTACTGCTCATCTGTTTGGGAAAAAAAAAAATTGTTTGAACAAGATTAAACTCTAGAGTGAGGAGTTAATGCAGCACACTCTAAGCGGTGAAAGGTATTTTTGAAATGATACGTTACATTTCCACAGCTTTTTTTTTGTATTTTAATTTTCTTTGGTCGGATCACATCTGCTATTTTATTTATTATTTAGTATAAGTGATAGTCTAAACTAGAAGGAGATGATGGTTTCTTACATACACTGACAAAGTGTCATAGGGGTTCGAACTTGAGATTATTGGTCTGCGAAAATTAAGATCGTTTTCCATTGAGGTAGACCTAGTTAACAGATCTGCTTTATTCTATAACCCCACTTTCATAGAAAATCAAATTCCATTTTCATAGAAAATCAAATTATGTTGCTTTTCAAATTGGGGGATGATAGTCGTCATTTTGATATTCTAATATAATTAAGTTCCACTAAAATGTGGGAGGGAAAAGAACAGATTAGCCTTCAAAATGGAAAATCAAAAAAAGGTATAATTGACTAGTGATCAGATATATATTATATATATATATATAGATATAATGTGGTTTAGAATATTCAAGATTGGATCATCTTATTCATAAGATACATATACTAATGCTTCGGAATCTAAATTCTCTTGACTGCAAAAGTCAAATTAATTAATTTATAATTAAGATTTGGCATCGCAAATCTTGAGAGGTTCTAAGCTGGTTCCATTTATTAGGTGGCTAATTAAAAGTCATCCTAATTATCAAATAGGTTGTGTGTCATGAACTTATCGCCTTGGATCACTCACAGGTCCATTTATGCGGTTCCCGTTGACTTGGTCATCCTCTTTGCCCTAGCCTACAATTCATCTCATGCCTCCAATTGGAGATATTGAAATGTGGATGTAATTAGGAGTGTCCCAAGCTTCAAACGCTAGGCAAATGTCAAAGGTAACTTAAATTTATTTAAGTGCCGATTTGGGGCCTTACCACTCATTGACTCATGTTATTATTGTAAAGAAGAAGATGATACAAGTAGATGTTCTAAGATTTGGGGCATTACCACTTATTGACTCATGTTATTATTGTAAAGAAGAAGATGATATAAGTAGAGGTTGCAAGATTTGGGGGCTTACCACTCATTCATTCATGTTTCTAATGCGTATACAGTTTAACAAATTGTGATTACTAATGTGAATGGGTCGATCTAACGAATTACAACCGTAATAATACGAATACAATTATAGTCATTAGATCGACATACTCACAGTTGTAGTTGTTAAATTCGTGATCTAACGATTAAAACCTTAATACAAACATAATTGTTGTCGTTAAATCAACACATTCACTATTGTATCGTGATTTGAATGCCGATACCGTAAACCCCAGAAAAATCCGAAAAGACAAAACAAAAGTAAGAACAAAAAAGTACTGCTGTAGTACACGGTCAAATGACAAGCGGGCCTTATGTGCAGGAAAAGCTGTTGTTTGTATTGCACAAAGATTATCAAATGTTACCTTCTTTTTTTTTATAATCTTTTTCTTTTTTTCCCAAGCAATCATATGCATGATTTTAACGTTAAAAGGACAATATACTTGACCAATCCTGATCTTTTGGACAACAGAAGTCTAAGAGATTTGTGGTCACTCATCGTTGGATGTAAATTCAATGGTTCAAAATTTTTTTAAAAAGAAGTGCAAGAATGAGTGAACCGTTAAATTTACATCCAACGGTAAGTGACCACAAATCTCTTTAACCCTGTAGTCCAAGAGATCAGAACTGTATACTTGACTATCATCTCTAGATATTATTACTCAGCAGTCCAAAAGAGACTTGCAAATTAGTTTTAACTCCAAAACTTTCTCTGGAAGCCATAACAACTATATATTCTGTATCAAAAGCAAAAAGATAAAGATAAATACTTTACAGGTCGGTATTCAAATCAACTCAATTATTGTGATGCTGCCTTGTGGATGGGGTGAGATTAAAAATAAAATTGCATTGAGGGTTCAATTAGAAAAAAAAAACTCCTAGCTATATGATGGTATGCATTGAGGGTTCATTTCCAGTAACTTCTTATGCCAAAAATAGACAAATTTAATAATCAAAATAAAGTAGCTATGTAGGCCAACTAAATTGAGATAAGCATGTCACTTGTGTGGCTGAGTTTTCTTTTATTTTGAGTCTTCACCGACACTTTTCTTCTATCGACATGCACTTCTAAAATTTCGTTTAATTTTCGAACTTAGAAATCTGATGTAAATTTCTTTTATAAAATTTAATTTTTCTTCAAATAAAAAAAGTTTAATTGTTTTGGACGTTAAAAAAAAAAAAAAATTTTTTTTTTTTTTTTGGTAAAAGCCTTTTGTACTAGTTATGCACCTTTCACAAATTGATTTCAGATGTCCCAAAATCCCTTTTGGTAATTAGAAATCTTTAGTTTCCCACTTGTTTCTTCTTTTTTACACATGAAATCATGGCCCAAATTCTTACTTAAAACAACTATTGTAGCTCTTTCATTATTGATGATCATCAAAGCATATATCTTCAATCTTGAAAAGCAATAACTAATCAAGATTTCTTCCACTTGCAACCCAATAAAGCAAAACCCAATTATTTGTGATGACCCAAGAAAGAACAAAAGCAAGAACTATATTGTAAGTAATAAACAAATAACAAGGAAGCAAAGGCAAAGAAGATTCTTGATGTCATTGTTTGTTGTTACAATCACAAATTTCTTTATACCAATCCAAAGGCTGAGATCTACATCCTTTCTAGTAGACCCCACCATAAATTATTACAACTTCCCCTTCCTCCCCCCATGTTTTCCAGATCTACACCACCTTCTCTCTGCTTCCCCATTTCCCTCTGTTTCTCTTTCCTAACATTTATCTTCTTCTTCTTCTATATGACATTTTTTTTTTATATATCTATATGATACATCAAGAACAGCTTGGATCCAGTACATCAAGGACCACACAACAATAACTTACAAGAACAAAAAAAAAAAAAAACAGAATTTAATTCAACAAAAAATTTAAGAAGAGGAAGAGAGAGAAAGGCCATGTGATCAGTGATGATGATGATTGACGGTGATGATTTAATCAACCGGATTCTTCGGTTTGCTGACTGCTCTTCTTGTTAATATCCATTTCCCTTTTTACCCTCGTATCAATCCCGTAATAACTCACGTACCACTTGACGAACTTTCTCAACCCGGAGGCCAAATCCGTGGTGGGCTTGTACCCGAAGTCCTTGTACGCCAGGCTCACATTGGCGTGAGTGTAGGGAACGTCCCCATTTCTAGGCATCTTGATCACGTGCTTCTTAGCTTTTGTACCCAAAAGGCCCTCCAAAATCGAAACCAATTTCCCCACGGGGACGGGGGACGTGTTGCCCAAATTGTAAATTCTCAGCTGGGCAGGCCCTTTCTTTTTGCCCCCGCTGCCCGTGCTTTTTTCCGCTGTGTCCAGTGCCCCTAGGCACCCCTTTACGACGTCGTCTATGTAAGTGAAATCACGTGCCACTTCCTTGTCGTCCACTGTTTTGTACACGTCGATTGGCTTGCCTTGCAGTATGTCCTTGGTGAAAAAGAAGTAGGCCATGTCGGGTCGGCCCCATGGACCGTATACGGTGAAGAACCGCAACCCGGTTAGGGCGAGGCCGTAAATATGATTGTATGTGTGGGCAATTTCCTCACCGGCTTTTTTTGTCGCGGCGTACAGGCTGGCCGGTTGGTCTGTTCTGTGGAGCTCCGAAAATGGGTTTTCTGTGTTGAGTCCGTAAACCGAGCTGGACGACGCCCAGACAATCGACGGCTGAGGATTTGCTCTCTTCGCTACTTCCAGAAGGTTTACGAATCCGGCAATGTTGGAGCTCACGTAAGACTGCGGGTTCTGCATAGCGTACCGTACGCCCGCCTGCGCGGCCAAGTGTAGGATGTGAGTGAAAGGGACGACATCAAAGAGCTTCGTCAGCAGCGGCTCGTCGTTTAGGTCCCCCTCCACGACGAAAACCTCGTGCCTCTTCAGCAGGGCCTGCCGGGCCCGCTTCAACGACGGGTCGTAGTAGGAGTTGAAGTTGTCGAGGCCCAGAACTCCGTCTCCCCGTTTCTTCAGGGCGAGCGAGCAGTGGGTCCCGACAAACCCGGCAGCACCTGTTACCAGAACAGACATACCGTTGGGCCGCTTGGGAGTAGACGAATGACGCACCTGCTTCTCCCAGGCGGTCCCGCCCACTCCTCCGCCGTAAAAAGCAGAGGAGAGGAAATTATGGGTGGTGTGGACGTGGTGGGCCCCGCCGCCCATATGGTCTGAGAGGGGAGGGTAATTGATGGTGAAGAAGAAGATGAGGACGAGGGCGACGAGGAGGGTGGCTCGGAAGAGGAGCTTGGAGGAGGCGTTGAGGAGCTTGGTGCTGTTGACTCTGCGGAGGTAGCTGTTGTAGCGCTCAAGCTTTATGGTCTTGCTTGTATCTGGAGGAGACGCCATTGCGGCAAATATTCCAATATATCAAATCAAAATTATACCAAATATACCAATTTTCTGTGTTATAAAAACACAAGGGCTTCTTGGGTTTGAGAGAGCAGATAGATAAAAAGACAAAGGGACTCAGAGCTTGAACTTCGAATGAGCCCTGAATCTGTGAAGAGTGTGGAAAGATTAATATAAAGATGAGAGAGAGGAAGAGAGAGAGGGGTTGGTGTTGGTTGGAGACCACTTTCTTTATCTTTTCTTAATTACTCGTTTACAGATAGAAAGCGAGAGCTGCAGAATTGGACAACGAGACGAGATGGTCCCTCGTTATTACAATTATTACGTAAACGCCACTTGATTACGGAAATTGAAAAATTGAAAATGCCAGCTATCTTTATTTGTACGAAAAAAACCCCAGACCATGTGATCCACGCGCTTCCAGGTTTGAACACTCTGATCTGATATGTCTCTGTGAGATGAGTGTAGTGTTTCAAAGTAGGGAAATTAAATTAATTAAGCCAGAATTTAATTATGTTTGAACAAATAATTAAATTAAATTAATTTGGAATTAGTGGGAAAATGCCTCCCCCTCGAAACACCTCCTCCTTCACTTCACCCCTTGCTAATTAATTAGTTTCGAGATCAAGGAAGGAGTGCTAATTATGGAAAGAGTATTATTAGAATAATCACGTGGATGTGTCACTATTATTAAATAATTTAATTTCTTTCATAAGGTCAATGGGATCAAAGTAATTCTATGGTTTCTATCTAGTTTTCCCAATCTATGTCTCAGCCAAAGGAGAAAGAAATCAAATAAAAAAAAGCTGATTGTGACGTTTGTTACCGGTAAAATTATTATGAGAGAAACATTGTACACACTCATTTCGTGTTAATAATCTTTGACGGTGTTCTTATTTTAACAGTAAAACTATTTTCAGGAATTAACGTTGGATTTTTGTGTGCTGTAATATTCAGTATTTACCATGGATGTCGAAGCCAACAAGAGATGACAAAAGATAGGCGAAACTAGTCCTAGTCGGTGGTCTCAATTATAATCAAGTCATGGCTTTTATCTATTGGTGAGCTGGCGTCAAGTCTGTACTCAATTTACAAAGGATATGCGACTTCCCCAGCATCTTCGCTTATACATTTTCCTCCATGTAAGATAGGACTGATGGGAAAAGGAGAAACCAATGGCATGGAAATTAATGCATGAAATAAAAGTGATAAAAAAATCCAAATAAACACTGAGAGGGGATTTTAATATTTATTGTTGTCAAAAATAATGGGAGAGTGATATGGAAAATGAGTTTGGGCAATTCCCTAATAACCCCCCCCTTTTTTTTAAGTACCGTTTAAGGAATCTTAGTCTCATGATCAAATTGCAGGACCATTGATTACTCATGTGATCTCAAGATTAAGATGTCTCAATCATGAATTCAGTGCTCATTTCAAATGTAATCTCTGATTTTAATCTTATTTTCTAATAGCTATCATGTCGGGAGATAAGTAATTGTTATGTAGATCTTTAGTTTTTGTCTATTTAAGTTTTCTTCTTTTTGTAATGAAAGACAACATTTTATTTTATTTTATTTTGATAAACCATCAAGTTTCATCCACAAAGGGCCAAATACAAGAAGGCCAAATCAAATTGACCTTTCTTGTGATGTGATTACACGGTCGTTTTAAGATGGCCCATATGGTAAAAAAATTGTATTTTTGGAAGTCGTTTGCTACACAGAACTGTTTTGATATGGACTATACTTGGGGATTGTTTTGGCTTAGCTTGACTGGGGATTGTTTTGGCTTAGCTTGACTTAGTCTAAATTGGATAATACTTATTCTGCGTTTTCACACAAATTTTGAACTTTAGATTAGACTAAAATAAATGGCTGAGATTAAACAAACTAATTCTTTCATCTTAAAATAATTATAATTTAATTTAATTAACTTTGCTATTCAATTTTCTCTATCCACATTTATATTTTCACATCTTCCTAAAAGCATCAACCTCCTCTCTCAACATCTTCTTCTTCTTTTTCATGACTATCCCTTTTTTTTTCTCACTTCAATCTTCTTTTTGCCCACACACCATTTTCCTCCATAACAAGAAACAACGAACCCAACCCATATCGCAAAATCAAATACCCAGTAAGGATGATTGACGTAAGGAGGAGGAAGGTTGATCTCTGTGTTTTTTTTTTCCTTTTTTTTTACCTGGTGTTGCTAAATTAAAACTTCTATTTTCCCTTGTAGAGAAAAACAAAAAAGGATCAAGCATAGGGAATTTCAAGTTAACCAAAATAAAAAGAAAGGAGCCATGGTTGCTGCTTCTCTCAGTCAATTAGTTGCTAACTTATTACATATTGAAATAAAATTGAGATTACTGATAAAGGGGGAAAAGATATTGATTGAGATTTATTGTGATCATCCCCAATGAAATTTCAAGAACTTAAGAGCATGATTACCTTGCCCTACCATGGAAGTCCCCCAAATTCGTTCTGAAACTGAGTGGAGAGAAAGTTTATGTGTTTTCTGATCCTAACAATCCCATATCCGCTCGGTATTTTCTCAAACTCCATATGCATCGCTTTGTTTTGATCTAGGTATAAACCGTGTTAAAATAGATAGTATCAATTGCATATAATTAGTAGTAGGCAAATGGAGATTTTTGGCACATTGAGGCCGTGGAGGAGATTACCAACGCTGGGTATGGAGGAAGGGGGGGTGTAGAATTTGGGGACTGTGCAATTCATAATTATTATATTAAAATAAAAATAATTAGAATAAATGTATTATTTCAAAGATAATAATAAATTAGTTGTGAGATTTAATCTGAGCCATTAATAGTGTTTAAATCTAAGGATTTAAATTTTTTGTCAAAGACATGGTGCCACGGATCCGCCCCATATATATATATATACCTGTATATTATAATATATAATATATATTGATATATTATAATAACTAGCTTCTCCACACGAGCTTCTGCGCCTATGAGAGGCTTTTTTTAAAAAAAATTATTTTATTTTAAAATTAAAAAGATAATATGTAGTTGTGTTCTATAAAAATATGATTCATTATCTGATTTTTCTTTTAATTTTTAATATGAAAAAGTGTGAATTTATCATATTATCCTCATTTAATTAATAATTTTAATTCTTAATGTTTGGATTAACCAATGGCATTTTCTGGTATTTTGAATGTTTCATCATTCTATGCCTTTTGCTTTATATATATAGATAATATACATGTATATACATATGTATATTATATATATATGATATATGATATAATATGTGGGTATATACATGTATATCTGTATATATGTATATAATAATAATAATAGTAATAATATACTTGTATATACATATGTAATATATGTGTATATATGTGTGTATATATATATATATTATAATAATAATAATAATATATGTTATTATTATTACAATATAATATATGGATGTTATATATTAGTGAGCATAGGACTAGTTAATCATTCCCTTCCACATGAGTTTATTATTCCCCTCCTAAGGAGGAGTTTTTTGGTGAGCCCGGTATTAGCAATCTCATTTAAGACTAGGATTGGATTAAACAAACATGGGACTAAATTTAGTCCAAACCAGTCCAAGCCAATCCTGTGTAACAAACGACCACTTGTGGTCTAGACTGTTACCGATTTCGATCATTTTGTCCAAGTTTCGTGAAAAATTTGCATGCGAGACTCAAGTGTAGGGGAGGGAGGAAAGATATTAGGGTTCAAATAGGACAATGGCGGGGGAGATTAGATCATGGTTGGATACAAGTAGGGCACGAATAATTTGGGTCAATTCAACAATATTGTCTGACCCAATCACAAATGGGGTGGGTTGGGTTGACTTAATAATGATCGGGTCTTGGATACAAGAAATCATAAACCGATATGTTTAGGTTGGGACCAAAATCTAGAGGTTGGCATAATTTCGAGTCAACCGACTGAACTGCTCAACTTGATCATAAGAGGGTTGGGTTTAGTCAAAGAATATGAGTCCCACATCGGAAACTTTACTAAATAAAATACAAAATATAATGAATGTTTACACTACTAATATAACCTATGCATTTTGTAATAAAACCTCACACTTACTAGGCTTTGTAAGTGGTTAAATTGGGGACAATATCGGTGTTGTTAGTAATGGGCCGTTGGCTCATCTCTCTGAATTTAACACGGTATCAGAGCGGGTTGATTGACTAGGCTTGAATTGGGCTTTTACCCTTACTTAATACGTGGTGTTCACATATTAGGCTTGAATGTTTATCCCTACCCCATACCCAATAACTAGTGTTCACGTGTTGGGCTTAAATAATTGACTTTGATGTGGACTTGGCTCTACGTGTGACCCACTATGTGGTGATCCCACGTGATGGGGCGTGTTGAAGAATATAAGTCTAACATTGGAAATTTGACTAAATAAAATAAAATATATAATAAATGGTACCACTACTAATATCACCGAGGTCTTTTGTGATAAAATCTCACACCTACTGAGTTTTGTAGGTGGTTAAGTTGGGGACAATATCAATGTTGTTAATAGTGAGCCAATTACCTGTCTCTCTGAAATTTAACATGGTATCAGAGCGAGTTTATTGTCTGGACCTGAATTACTGGGCCTTTACCCTTATCCCTTAGCCAACATGTAGTGTTCACATGTTGGGCTTGAATGTTTTACCCTTACCCCTTACCCAATACATGGTGTTCACGTGTTAAGCTTGAAAATTCGCCACACGTGCGGGAAAGTGTTGAGAGTGTTTGTCCCACATTAAAATGTTAAGGGACTAAGCTTAGGTTTATAAGGAGTTGGGGTACTCCTCCCCATTGCCAATTGGTTTTGGAATGGAACCTCCACTTTCTTCAGGTTTGCCTAATAATAAGCGGGTATTGGACCCAAAAAATCATAAACTGCTATGTATAAGTTTGATTACAAATTAGGAACAAAACTGACCTAACCTAACCTGTGCCATCCCAGATGCGAAACTGGGGTGGCAGCTAGATGTAATGGATGGCAGGTTAATATATGGTTGGCAGCTAATGATGTCCTTTATTGTTTCCCAAAAATTGATTTTGCCTATGCAACAGAATGTCTTGCATTGGTTAATATACACAAACTCTAGGACCTTGACTAAATTGAAAACACAATGATTGAGTCGGTGAAAAAGATAAAATAAGGGCCAAAATAGGTATGTATTAACCTTCCATTGCCAACAAGTTACTTACAAACCCTAACTTTGCAAATTATCTTCTTTTTTATTTTCTAAAAAATCTTATTAGCTTAGGGCCGGTTTGAGATTGTTTCGGTAAGATTTCTCCTTATGAGAGCATTTTTATTAAATGGACATTAAAATTCTTATTAAAAATTCAAGTGCTCATTGGAAAAGCAATTAGAAGTGTTTCCTAAAAAACCATCAAGAAAGTGCATCCTGAAGAATGACCTAACATGTGTTTCGCAAAACTAATTTAAGTGTTTAGTCATTCTGAAAATAATTTGGTGTGGAATATTGCTTCCTTCATTTTTTTAAAAGGAGATATTTCTCTTTCCTGCAAGTCATGGTTTGGCACATGTGCAAAAATACTTCATAAAAAATACTAGGGGTGGGCATCCGGACCGGAAAACCGGAAAACCGAACCGAACCGGTGGAAAAAAACCGGAAAAAAAACCGGTTGACCAAAAAAGTCAACAAACCGGACCGGAACCGGTTCCAACCGGTTCCGGTTCCGGTTTTACATCTCTCCGCACCGGACCGGACCGAACCGGACCGGTCATATATTTTATATTTATATTTTTACAAAATTTTAAAATCTAATGCCATATTTTAACTTTTATAATCACTAATTTTCCAAGTTCAACTTCAAAAATTTTCTAAATGTATGAATTGGATTATTTGTTCATTTTTAAGCTAAAAAAATAAGTTATTTATTATAATTTTTTTAATAAAAAAATTTAAAAAAAAAATTTTTTTTTTTAAAAAAAATAAAAAAAATAAAAAATTAATAATCCGGTTCAAAACCGGAACCGGTCAGAACCGGACCGGAACCGGTTAGAACCGGACCGGCCGGTTTTTGAAATTTTTTTTGCTTAAACCGGACCGAACCGGACCGGTTAAATAGTACCGGTTCGGTTCCGGTTTGAGGTGAGAACCGGACCGAACCGGACCGCGCCCACCCCTAAAAAATACAAAAGGAAAAACTTTTATACACATATCAAACTACCATTAACAAAAATTTAGAGGGGGGAAGTATTCACATGTTTCTCCTTAAGCTCGCCAACAAAGAACCATAATACATGAAATTCTGAAGGAAATGAAAATAGTGTGGTTCATTATGTAAATAACCAAGACTTGTAGGCCAAATTGTAGCGAATGTGGCATAAAGACAAAACCAATCACTAACTTACAGTTTTTTCCCACTGAGCTCAGAAAATCCAGCTGCTGCTGGATCAGCTCTGTATGTTCATCGTCCAAGTCAAAAATTTATGTCATTCTCAATAAAAAAAATTTAAGTGAAAAATTAATGAATTGGATAATATCCCATTAATTATACGAAATAACTACAAAGGCATGATGTAAGGTTCGTCTACTATTGGGACCCTCCTAATGTCCTTTTCTATTAGAGAAGACATGCCGGGTAGGAAGATATAAGAAGGGAAGGTTCGTAGGGCACCTTGGAAATGGAGGGTCTCTCTGGCATTATTGCTAGGGTAGAAGTCAGTCTCTCCCTTTAACACATGGGGCAAGAGAGAGAGAAAGAGAGTGCATATTCATTACGCATTTAAATCATTTTGATGGCCACATGTTGATATACGGACAGGCAAACCAGACTTAAATTTATGGAATGATACTTTGCAACCAATTTCGTAATTCATTTTCTTATACAAGTGATATTGGAGACGGGAAATCAAACATGAAATTTTCTGGTGCAAGATAAATACTTTTAACCGTTTAACTACAAACTTCTTATATAAATAAATAAAAATTAGGTTTTGGCCAATGGTGCACATGGATTTGAGACTTGCAGACATTGGAACTGAAATGCTGATCTGACACAAGTACGTACTGCAGTATTGCGTGAAAGAAATGATAAAATTCTTTTCCGATGTGAACTCTTTCAGGGGAAGGTCAGGCAATGTTAGAGTTTTACTTTCACAAGTTTTGTAAAGTTTTCGAGGAAAGATGGAATTGCCTTTGATTAATTAATGATTTGAAAGCACATGCAGAATAATTAAATAACTACATATCATCAATAAATAGATTATCCACTCATTTTTATTCCCCCCCCCCCCCTCTTCCTCAAATCATAGGTGGACGACCGACACTAAATAATAAGCATATAGATAAGGCAAAATCAGAGATGAGGCCTTCTTGATATTTTATCAATTATTAATTAAGATTTTATTTCAGTTTTCCTTTGAAAAACATCCACCCGTCTTATGATCAAATTTCTAATTCAATCAATTTTTGCTAATATATTTGGTTAAGAAGTGAGATAGAGAGAATTGTGCATTCCACCGCACCAGAAAAACTTTTCTCGTAGATGTATCCTCAATAATTTTATGTTTGGAGAGGACGTTTGAGCAATAGCTAGGGTGTGCTAAGTACCCACTATAATGAAAAGAGGGGTGGGCACAGTTTTGGAAAAATTGGCAAATATGCTAGCAGATTGAAGAGCACCCGAAATGCACTTGTTTGTAAATGAAAGGAAAAAGAAAACAACGTGCTTGAGGGACTTTTCAATCACACTGTAAAAAATGCTCAAAATGCACAAGTCTATGTGCCCAAATAATAAAAGATTCGTGCTAAAATTGCTACAATAGTTTTAATGGAGTTGCATGATCTTAACGACCTATTAGCTCTTAGTCTAGTGATATTTTTTTTTCGAAAAAGTCTCAAATTCGAATATTCTCTTTTTTATTAATAAAAAAATACATGAATAAAATCAATGTACGGCTCTAGGACTCACAAGAAGGAATGTTCCCAGCTTCAAAATTATGGACAATATCATTCAAGGCAAATCATTTCACCACCGACATCAACTCATTTGTTCCTTATTAGTTTATTCCCACCGAGCTCAGAAGATATCCAACTGCAAGATTATTTCAAATACTCGCTTCCTCCTGCAAATGCTTTCATCATGTCACGATTGGGCGATTTAAATTGATCCTCAGCATTGCTTACCCTAAAAATAAAACAAAAATACATTTCTTATAGTTGGGAAATTAAAAATAAATGAATTTTAAAAAAAAAAGGAAAGGAAAAGCATAGCATGTGAATTGGACAGTGAGGGCATTTTCAAGGGGTGACAAAAGTCGTTTTTCAATCAGTCAACTGAAAGTGGTGAAGCAAGTGGAAAGGGACTGGCAATGGGGCTTCTCTGGATATTGTGGAGACTACAGGTTTGTTTTCCATTATATTGTCGGTAGACAAATAGTCGAATACTATAGTCGATGTCAAGTGAGAACTTAATCTCGTGGCGGATCCTTTAAATAAATTTATTAATATTCTGAGAGTTGTTAAATGTTTGAATTGAAAAGAGAAATAAACGTAAAAGTGGAATGCAATCCCAGCCTTCCAAAGTGCTTAAATCCAACGATGTATAATGTGTGTCCTCTCCTATATATATATTCCACTAGCTTCAAACTTCTTATATATAATATATGACTTAAGATAGTGATTATGGACTTTTGTTAACTTAATCCATTCTTGAGTCGTTTTAATTAACTCAAATAGCATGAATGGATAGAGACTCCAAGGTAATTAATATAAGTTAATCTCTCAACAAGGAACATTAAAAAGACCTATATGTGTTTCCTTACCAGAAAAAGAAATTTGTTATTAAACCAAAAGGAAAAAAAAAATTACGAAAATGAAATAGAGTTGCTTTGTGGTTGGCATCATGAGATACGTGGCTAAGGCTTTGTCATTCTCACAAAAAGCTTGTCTTCTCCTCTAGCTAAACTTGTCATATCAGAGTTCTCTTTTTATCCTTTTAGATGAATCAAATAATAACAGACTACTTGACAAATGATCAAATTCATTACTAATGCTAAAAAATAAAAATAAAATGTCTAATTTGCTCAAGATTATTAATATCCGTAGTGGGACTTTGAGCCGTTTGCAATATAATGTTAGAATAATAAACTGCAATTCATTATATATATTCCTATTCATCAAACTATTTCGCCATTTTATTTTCTCCCAACATTTCATACTTAGTTTCTTCATTTGTTTGATTTTCATTTTTTGAGAAAAGAGCGTTGGTATTATTGATATAGGGAATAATAATAGTAACAAAAAAATGGGTCATGTCTTCGGTGATTAGGCGAGTTTCTCTACGCATATGGGTTTGGTCGTCGGACTAATTGAGTAGCCTTACCTGCTCAACTGCAAAGAGAGAGCAAGAACCTAACCACATATAGAGTACCCTTGGTCCCCCTAGCTAAGATCGAAGATGAGAAATGGCCAATAATAACAATGAAGCTCAGCCTGGTAACCTTAATGTTATATGCATTACTTCTCCCCCCACTTGCAGCTGGATCATTGATACAAACACACTTGATTATATGACTCTTAACCCTAACATATGTAATACTCTCTGTGGTAAGATTCGAAACTCTACATCACGAGCACAAATGGTACGTACTGTCCTTGTCTAATGCATTGCTTGTCCATTCCCCTTGTTTTAGCATTTTATCTGTTAGTAAACTTCTCGACCCATTAATTTGTTTATCACTTTCTACTCTTCCTACTGTGTTTTTTTCAAGATCTCAAGACAAGAGGCAAAAGGAGATGGGTTATATGACCTAACTTTACCAACAACTACTACACTATCAAGTCCAGAGCGATAATATCAGACACAAAAAAAACACAAAAAAAAGTTGCCGTTGAGGACATCCGTCTTTCGGTTGTTTAAGATATTTGTTTCCTGCATTATTTACCCATGGTGCTACACCAAACTTCTATTGTGAGACTTGTGTGCTAGCTATTCGTTCAATTTGAGTAATCATAAAAGTTGGCTTACCTTTTGAGCTAGTTTATTGTGACTTTGGGAGCCTACTAAAGTTGCTGCTAGTGGGAATAAGTGGTTTTTTTTTATTTTTTATTATACTTTGATTGATAATTGTACACCTAGATGACTTGGGTTTATCTAGTGGCTTAAAAGAGTGTGATGTTTTTGCATGTGCTCGTGACACTACAGAAAAAAGTGACAACAGTCACTATTATTTAGTGACACTTGATAACTAAAGGCTTTAGTCACCAAAAATGCCTCTTTTGGTGACTATTGTAGTGTGACTTTCATTCTACGTTGTCAACCTAATTCCAGGCCAGATTAAAATTCTTCATTTTGACAATGGCAGAGAGTATGTCATTCATAGCTTGTCTCAATTCTTTTTTTTGGGAACAAAGAATAATGCATCAAACTTGTACACCTTTCACTCATCACCAACTACTTGATGTTGCTCGCTTATTGCTTCTGGATACTACTTCTCTTCGTCAATATATGTAGGGCAAAGCTTTTGTTATCTACAGTTTACTTCGGTTAATCGGATCCTGAATTGTGTACTTGACTACCATACCCTTATTATATGGTTCTTGGCAAACATTTGATTTGCATGCCGTGTCAAATTAGCTCTTAATCTTTTGTTGTGTCGCCTTTGTTCATGGTCACTACCACTAACGAAATAAGCTTGACGTATTTGTTATCATTGCTTGAGCTAGATGACCAACTCATGCGTTAGCTCTTAAGCGTTCTGGAATTTGCATGCCAAGAGCTAGTCAACAAGACCATTAGTAAGAAAGTTATAATTGTACCTGCAGCAAGGCCCACACCTTGTCCTAGAAAATAGACCATTAAAAATTTCGTGAAAATCCACGGAAGTCTATTCAAATTCATTAAAGTTTAGGATGATGAAGATTTAACAAACTTCATTAAAATTTATATAGAATTTACGCTGAAGAATACGTGCGTGAAATCTATTAAAATCTCAATCGAACACACCTCCAAAAATATCTTACACAAAAGAAGAGTTATATAGAGAAGATTTACTTGCGAAAAAGGAAGTAGAATAATTCCTGCATCCAGTCCAAGTTATGCAGTTGTCACAGTTGATTCTAGGCTTAGAATCTATTGTGTCAGCGTTGTTTGTTTTTTAGGGTAATGATTCGAACGAGTAAAACTACAAAGGCCCTACACTTGTTTGTTTTTATTCATGCTTTCTTCCTGATCATCCGCTGAATATACATAGCATATTACCACACCGACCTCTGCTGCCGACAAATTTTTTTTTTCTTCCCCATTTTGTCTCGAGACAAAAAATTATTTTGTCTAGAGTACGACTTTCAGGACATACTGGAAAAAGAAAGAAATAATAATAATAATCAATACAGATGCATATTATTCATGGTGGTAACATGTCTGCATTAAATTGATGATTCTCCTCAGGCCTTAATCTCAGTTTAATTATGTGGTTAAATAAAATAATTGTTGGAGGGCAGGGGCCGGTGGTCAATGACGGTGCTCTCTCTGAGATTTTTAATTGATGAAATTTCTATTTATCGCTAAACCAGACAATACATGAGTTTAATGACTCTTTTTCACAATTTTAAAATGGTTCGCATTAGACATAATTTTTGAGAAACCAATATGGTCGCAGATTCTTTAGTAAATTTAGAACATACTCTTCATCGTATACGTATTTGGTTTAGTCACTTTCCTTATTATGTTTTACATTTATTATGATTTGATCATTTTGGTTTTAAGATCCATGGAGGATCTTCTTTGTAAGTTTTTCCTTTGTATTTTTGAAGAAAAAAAAGCTTTGCCACAACGTCTCATTATAGGCACAATATATATAGGGTTCAAGCACTCATTAACCACCCATTTTAACCACTTAACGACATGATCTAATTTTTCTTTTTAGATCCTCAATCAAGAATATAAATACGAAAATTCATCAAAATCGATAGTTATTTAAAAATTTAGTTATTATCGTGAATATTTTCATTATTTTTCAGAAAAGGCGAAAAAACAAGCTCCCAAGAGTGATCACTCTAACGGCATTTTTTGGCCATCTCAAAATGTACGTAATCCAATTATCATCTAATTTCTATGAAGTTCAATGAGACTTATGTGCATTATAGTCTTGCTGTAACCAAAAACAAACCTGGGAAACTTGCAATTAAAGAAGAAATTTTTATATATTCTGAGTATAGTCCTTAAATAATGAGATACCCCAACAAGAAGATATATTAATTCATCACAAATCATCTTGTTATGACACGAATCAGTTTACAATGCAAGCAATAATAATCAAATTGACAACGCATATACTACTTTTTCACCCAAAAAAAAAAACAAAAAACAAAAACAGAAACGTTATAATTCGTTTGCAACAAGAAAGGAAAACCTAGAAACTAGGCATAAACCAAACCAAATTCCCTATAATATATCTTTCGTACAATTGTGTCAGCTTTTATAATCTCTTAGGTTTTCTTAATTTGTCACAGTCCCTTGCACTTTACGATTCAGTACATGTCACCGTTGGTAGCTAGCCACATTGGCACATGGCATGCATGGCCAATATTTGTTGAGTGAGAGAGAGAGAGAGAGAGGTGCCATGAAATGAAAGGGTTAGGCCCACGCAGCACATGCAGGAGGCTTATCACTTTGTATCTTTCTTCCATTCAAATTGGAAATTAGTGAGCTTCAGACCATAAAGCATGGGGCCACCACCAGAGCACATTGAAAATTTACACATATGAACATGGTTTACGTGTTTTTGAGGGGACAAATCTAACCAGATGACAAAGTTTACTATTTGGATCACTCGGTTGGAAGTATATATCTTAATATAATTGGGGTTACTAATCACTTTCGCACACGTCTTGGTTAGTAAGTGTGATTACTATCAGGCGTCCTGTCATATACTTACAATGATTAAGATTCAAGTGTCAGAAAGAAAAAGAATGATTAAGACTTAATTCTTTTTGTGTGGCTGTCTTGTTACTGATTTACTACGTTATAATACGTGTTTTGTTTATTAATATTATATCTTAAAATATAAGTTCGTCGTCCACTCATTTTATAAAAACGGAAGTTAGTATTATTACATGGCCGAGATATAACATGATTAATTTTTTTTTTCTTCTATAACATATAAAGTAAAATGAAGTTCTTAGACTATAACCTTTTTTTATGAACGTTTCAATTATTTGCCCTATTATTTCAAAAGTTTTTCTTATCCGTCCATGTGATAATTTATTTTTTTATTGTTATGCAACCACAAATATATAAATGTTTCATTTCCTTGATTGACATATATGTTCCATGGGCACTGTCAAGATGAATTTTTTCCTCACCTTTCAACGGATGATGCCATGTCATCACCCCAAGACATCCAATTACGAGAAATCAATAGGGAAAAATGTCCGAGGTGTATGTATCTCTCTCTTTTCTTAAGAGTACTTTGTTACATAACTACGATGAGGTCCCGTGATAAGTGTTATAGAAAGAAAAGATAATACACCCGAATGCATGTAAGATTTTCTCCTTTACAGACCTACTGTTAGTGAGAGCGAAGCTATACAGAAGGCTACAGACTAGAGTAGACTTAAGCTCGAACCTTTTTTTTTTCTTTTGCCTTGTCAAAAATCTGCAGACCATTATCAAACTCAAAACTCTTAGCAGCCAAGGCATTCGCAGCACAGTTCTGTTCACGAAAGATGTGCCTAACTGAGCAATTCCAGCCAGCTCTCATCTTTAATTTGCAACAATTAATGATGCTGAAGAGGGGAAGCTCGAACTTTTTTTCACTTCATACAAGTTTTAGTTTTGGACAAATCTCAACCCATCATGGTCAAGCCAGCTTTGGTCGTGATAACAGGTCACGGCATCCAACAGCAACCCAATAACAAGCATCCTCTATGTCCAATATTGAGTCCATTGCCTCCAATGAGGGGTTATTATAATTCCCTTAACTACAGGCTACTACGCGTAGGGATAGGGCCTTGCTTTTTGTTTACTACTTTGGCATACCTCTTATCTACTGTGGTTGAATTCAAAGAATTTACGAGCGATGCTAAAGAGAATTTGTATAACATCAACGGCTAATAGCCACCTACACATGTATGACTAATCAAATTAGGATTTTCGTCTCGATAGCATCTTTGTAGGAGATAGGTAGAGCTTTCTTGATCCCAGATAGATAAACCTAATCAGCCAGTAGAAGAATCGTAGAAGTAGTAGACTAGTGAACTCGTTGGACATTTCTAGAGCTAGATCGTTTGAAGGTGAATCACTTTAAAAATATATCGACCTTGAGATTGTAGACACAAGACTACTTTTGTGGTGAATTCATGACAACCTTTTTGCATATTTGGGGATCATCCATTGGGTGCAGAGAATCCTTACACTTGAGGATAGTTATTTGGTTAGGAAAGTTTTTAAAGTAGATTAAGGCCTCGTAACTTTTGCTTTCAGTTGTCTAGTCCTTATCCTTGAACAAATTCACTTTTTCTGTGGCATTATGGTTGTCGAGGGTTCACTATCACTTTGATTTGATGTTATTATAAGGGCAATTAGTTTCATTAACACGAAGTGGTATCTAAAAGAACTGATAGGGTTTTGCTAAAAAACTTTCAACTATAGTCAAATGAATGCAAAACTAATTGAAACTCCTCTTATTTGTACTGGAAGAAGGCGCATCTGGGTGTGAATTAAAAATAGAGGCGAGAGTGTTAGGATTCAAGATTTCACATTAGAAAAATATCGTATCTTTACGAGCTCTTGGGCACCATTTCCTTACAAGTCGGTTACCCATGAGCTCTTCACAACGGGAAGAGTGAATGGAGTTGTGGATCAACAGGCAAGTAGCTCAGACTTCCAATTGCAGGGATGTGATACGCACTACAGCCCAACCATAACTTGAAGTCCCATTCTCTTAAAGGTCTAAAGTTGCCTTGAAGCCCAAATCTATAATACAACAAGACAAGAGTCCACACAGAGGAAATTTTAAAATTGCTTCAATACAATGGTTCAATACTGCTCATCTCAGAATTTAATTGGAAAAAGAATAACACAATAACGTATTTCTGAAAAATTATTTAAGAAGATGGCATAAACCTGAACCCCATACATGAAACCGACATGATCTTCTGCATCTGGACAATATCTCAGCATGATGAACCCCTCTATTCCTGAGAATATCAAGGGCAGCGCTGCAGAGGCTAACAGGATGATAAACAAGGGGGTAAAATATGATTATGCTTTCTTTTATAATTTAATCCTGATGTTACAAGAGAAATTCATTACAATGTACAGCTTGTGGGTTCTCCCTCTGAACTTCGTTACGATGATACAGCTTGCAGTTCCTCACTCTGATTGTCAGGTGTAACTTTTTCAGCATTAGGGAGGCTCTTTAACACCTTAAATGATAGAATATCATTAGTCATCCTTATGGTGACAGCCTCTAATTAATCACAGATAAAGAAGATTTTAAGTTTTGATAATTAACTAACCTCATACAGATGCCATGATGTGAATGCATCAATAGCAGCATACTCCAACTGCTCCTTTGATAAAAACTTGGCCTCCCAGTTTCCCAATCTAATTTTGTTGGGTTTCAAAAGCTGCAATGTTTTGAAACATTAACAGGAATTCCTACCTAAACTTATGAACCAGCTACAAAAACCACTAATTAGGTTACAGGTCAAATTCCAGTGGACCGCTGGAGCAACGAAAACAATTACATTATAATCCAGCACAATTCAGGCTAATAGACAGATCCAGTAACAGACAATAATTTAGGCAGAACAGACACTACTGGGATTCCTTCTCTTTAGTAGTTTTGCTGAGATTTCCAAGAACCAGTACTAATTAGAAGCAACAAAGAATAGTGGAAGGCAGAGAAAAACAAAAAGATTACCTGTTTGCATATTAGCTTCTCAGTAAGAGATGCAAGACCCCAGTTCTGCAGACCTCCACCAAGCTTTCGTTTAGCTAGATATTTAAGATCTTCAACAGCTTTAGTAGAGACATTATAATCTTTAAAAACCTTAACAGAATCACCGGCAATGCCAAGTCCAACCTGTGCCATGGATCACATATTATATTAGAATAATGTATTGTAAGATCCAGAAAGAAACATTTCGTGTATCTGGGTGGCAGATGTAGTAAGTCTGTACAATATATGTTATCGACCTTCAAAATTGATGCATCTTCGAGAAGTAACTGCAGACTTTGAGGAATCCCAGAATGAACAATATGCATCACGTGACAACAACTTGTGTCTACACATATCTGCATAACCGCAGCCTTCCTAGGTGGAACACCTGCATTTTAGGCTTTCCCAATGATGAAATCCAGCAAGTCTAAGTTGATGTATTTATTCATAAAACAAAACTGAACCCCACTCCAAGAATAATGAATAACAACCTCATGTTTAATCGGATAAATCCATCATAGAAATGGTTCATAAGCCATTCGGCCAAAAAGGTCAACGGGGAACATTTATGACATACATTTGCCAGAAACATGTTGAAAAGCATATGGAAAAGACAGAGCAACAAATGACGAATAAACAACAGAGCATATAAAAGAATGAAACATCAACAGCCAAAACACTATAAATATTTTAGTATTCCCTAACAAAGCCGAGATTTTCAAATGCATAAAATACAAAAAAGGTTCTGGAATCCTCCTCTGCCTTCCGGATAAATTATCGTCATGATTTATCAAAGACCAAAGTTATAACCCAAATGGCCCCTCCTTACGCCTTCCAGTCAAAAGACAAAACAAAATAAATCAAAGGTCTTGAATCCCCATCTGCTTTTAAAGTCATATTGAAATATCTATTATTTCACTGTTTCACAAGGGGAGAAGTTGCAATCAAGGCCAAAATGTAACTGAACCAATAAAAAACTTGGCTCTAGCTTGTTGCTGGCCCTAACTAATTTTGCACACCAGTTCCCTCTATCCATATCGAATATTCGGACATTATTCTTCCAATATACAGCTATTTTCTAACAAGAAAAGCCTTCATCCCATTCTAAATGTAGAGATAGAAAGAGAGAATAGTTTTCTTAGGGACAAGAGGAAACAGTTCTTTAGCACCATAGTAAAGCTGATTGTTTTAAGTTATCAGTCTTTACATTTTTTTTAGCACAATAATAATAATGATAAAGTTATCTTAAAAAATGAAAAAATAAGCTGGAGATCTACTCTTGGTGGGAACCAGTCTCTTCCTTCTTGGCCTATAGCTGTAGAAGTCTAAACAATAGGAAAGTAGGAAAGATGGAGAAGGTGGAGAGTTGGTTTCCGAAAATGACCACCTTGAAAGAAGAGGAGGAGGAAGTGTGGGTAGAGAGTCAGAGAGAATGCATCAAGTTTGAGAGAATTAGACAAATCTAACACCAACCTCTTTGGAATGTGGGTCTCCACTCAATGTCAAATCCAACTGCAGTTTGGCCCGCTTGTTTTTCCTTTGCTTCAATAATCTTTAGAACCTCCATGGCAGCTTTCTCTACTTGAACTGCAGTCCTGCTATATGTAATCTGACCTCCAAACTTCATCACAGGATATCTCATCCTTATATTGGCTGCTTTAGGAAATAAATAATGTAGTACAGCATTATGTATCTTAAGAAAAATTAAATTAAACAACTTCTGTATAAAAAGGCTGCAGAGAGTCCAAAACATATGCAAGCAAATAAAAACCATTAAAAATTGGCAAAACCTTCAATGGTCATTAATATCATTCCTCCTAACTGCATTTGAGAAGACAAATATTATGCTAAAACCTTAACCTAACTGCACTGAACACGTGTCACAGTGTTAAAAAGCCCTTGCTCGAGTATCAAGCTAAAATAATTTTGATAGATATGATTTGTCTGATGGTCCGATCTTATCCCTTCTGAGGTTATAGGAATTTTTCATAGGAAGAACCTACAAACCGCATCAGGGGATTCTAAAAAAAAACCTTAAATTTATCTCATTATTAACTTAACCACCATAAATGTCATTTACACCTAAAAACCCCACCTAAACTTCCCCTTAAATAAAAATTCAGCTTCTCTTGAAATATAGGAACTCCATAAAACAGTCAAGTTACATGATGGGCAAAAGTTTAATCCATGCGCGGTAAAATCTTGGATATCCAAGAGGATCAAATCTATCAAAAGCTTCCTGTCATCAACTCTTAAAGCAAAGGATTTTTACACAGATTCTGTGATTGTTATTATAGATCATCTTGCAAGTATAGCAAGAGAAAGTCAATAGCCCAAGTTTCAGTTGTCCTATCGGAGTGGCTATTAATGTCATCTATGAGAACTCATGCAGTTTTAGAGCTGGTAAGGAGGGCATCTGTTAACACTGATTTGGAGACAATAATCTTTCTGACTGACATCATAAATTCTCAATTCTTTTAGTAGCTAGTTTTATGGGGCAAAGTGTTAGACACACATAAGAGCAACACAACCATGTAGTGGGAATGAAAATATTAATATGGATGGTAGGAGTGACTTGAAAAGACAATTAAAAATCAATACAATAGAAAAACACTGGGAGTGAACCCAGTTAGTGATAAGTTAACAGAAGTAAGTTAATGTGATAGGAACATGTACAACATAGACCACCAAATGTACCTATAACCGAAGGAAGACTAGTTAAAGTAAAGATCTAAAAGATAATTTAATACAATATACTGCATATATTCAAAAGAAAATGGCAGATGATAACCCATGTGGCAAGCCATATGATGGATAAGATAAATAACGGCATGTACGATGATGAGGCTTAGCTATCAACATCCCTAAGGAAAGGACAATCGCTCATTATGTGAGACACCTGGCAAGGCTTGAGGCATGCATGGTTCTCCCAATACGATTGGCCTTTCTTTTTTTTCTGCCTGCAATGTAGGCGAAATCAAATAGATCTCTAGATAATGATCCACTGTCAATCACTCTTGATCTTCACCTCTTAAGTTCCCAGGTTTTCTTCTCACTTGGTAGTTGGAATCTAGATCGCTATTTTCTGTTCACAAATACCATGACTGGCCCCCACAGTACATTTCTACTATCTGTGCTATGTCCACAAACTCAAAATAAGATGTCAACTTCAGAGTTGAGACTTTTATAATGATGCTTCATCTTAGACTCCGCACAAATTTTATACTGAGCTCACAGGCCACAAGTAAGGAGTAAAATGCACTCATCAAACCTAGATTTATATTTATGCATTTCGTAGCTCCTCTATACCAACTGTACCAACTTCATGAACTCCAATTCCTTGTGGTCCCACACTCCCCTTGTGAAGTATTTCCGATGAAACCTTTCCTTGAGGCTTATCATTATCATATGTACTCATAAAAACTGCCTGGTGTCCAATCCAGCCTAAAATACTGTTGCACTAGATTAGCTAGACTCTGTATGACCTTATAAAGCCTTTCAAAAACTTCAGGTGTTGCGCCATAACACGAAAACCTAAAGTCATTATGCTGCTTCCCTTCCCTACATGAAAAATCACGTAATGCTCTCCTAAACTGCAATCTCAAAATCCAACATTAGGCTCTCAATATAATCTTAACAAAATTCAAGAGCACATTTTCTACTGATTTACGACAATTGACAGGTGCCCTCATGCAACAATTGTCAAGAGCATGTTTAAACAAATTAAAACCCCTACATTATCTAGCGTTTCAATCAAAATTCAAAATTGAAAAATTGAAAAAGCTATGAACTATTGAATACTAAAATTTACAATGAATGATCAGAGGCAACAGACCTTGACGACAAGGGGAGAGAGAGAATGCGTTTGGATGCTGGAGAGCGAGAACTGAACTGGGCAGGCGGCGGCGGGCAATCCTGCAGTGGTGTTGTTGGGTTTTATCGTCGCCGTCGGAGTCGTCGTATGGGCTGGGCCGTCGCTTTTTGGGGAGAGAGGAAGAAGTGGCAGCTTCGAATGCGGCTTCAATGGCTTGGAGGTCTTCTTCTGTGAAGGGCTCGTCGTCCAACTCCAATTCCGATAAGATGGTCTTCTTGCTTTTGCTTTTGTTTTCCAGGGATTGCGACTTCTCCTCCATTTACTCCCTTACAACAACATTCCCCGCATTTGTCTGTAATTTTGAAGAGAACCTCCATTCCATTACAGCATTCCACTATCTAGGAGAAAAGTGAGAAGGAGGGTACAGAAAAAAGGCCAAGGGTACTTTTCAGTCACTTTTACCGTTATTGTTTCATGATTGTAGCAATTTAAGAGCTTTCCCGGACTACGTCCAGATCCGGCCTCAAATGAAAAAACACACTTTCTAATGTATGTGTTTGGCCCAGTTTAGTTTCGCCTAAGGCAAAATAACGCCATCTCCAAATCAAGGACCTAAATCTAAAATATTGTCCAAAACTGCTCACAACTCAAGAAAATAAGGGACTCAAATTTGGACCCAAATATGGGTCCAAATATTACCTGGACCCAACACTATTCAATGGAGTCCACTGCACCTAAAACAGCCCCATGTGCACAGCATCTGACGTGGGCCTCAACTGACCTACTGGACTGTTGTTGTTTGGCTGCTGCTACAGCCACTTGTCAAGCTACTGTTTGTCTGCTTGTACAATTGAATTTGATTTTTTTTATTATTATTCTAAATGTAACTTAAATTAACGATCTAGATTAAATCTAAATTATTTTAATGGTAAAAAAAAAAAAGATCCAACAGCTGAAATTTAAATCCAATGGTCAAATCAATATTTTAAATTAATCTAGGTCAAATTATATTTGTGGAATTTCAATTTTTTTAGGTCAAATTGTTCAAAAAATTTAATTATGAAGTTATTGAAAAAGATTGAATGAAGAAAAGTTAACCTAAAAAAAAAAAAAATTAGACTTAAGCCATTCTTAAACAATTTAATAAAGTTGTGGACTTAAAATTTGAGTCCGGAGGGATTGGAGGAAAAACAATTTGAGTTCGGGAAAAACCCAAATAGTTACTTTTTGGTGGGGGAAAATTTGGGTTTAGCTCCTCATGGGTTGGAGAAGACCTAAGAGGCTGATTTTGCCAAATTGTTGGCCTGGGTAAGACTGGGCCCCAAGGTCAGTTTTTGAAAAAAAGGCTCAATTTTTGCTGACTTTTCCGATTGCAATGACCATCGATGAGCTACCATGTGGTGCCCTCAATGGAAATGGCCTAACGGGTATAGTTGTTGGAATTTTTTGTTTTTGTGTGTTTTTTTTTGTAAATATTATGAGGTGTGTCCACACTTGAAGGGTGAGATTAATCCCTGCTCCAGGTTCGGCTTGCCCCTGGCCACAAAGTGGTTTTTTCAAGTTACCAATTTGCTAACCTTTTTTTTTTCTTTTGTTCATCACCTTCTCGCCTAAAAAATAATTACTCCAAACATTTCTACTTGTTTGTCTTTTTTCATTTTGCTGAAATTTGTTGTTCCAAAGTATGGCTCAAAAATTTATTTTTGTGTTGCTTTTCTTATGCTTTGATTTTTATCATAAATAAAATAATAATAAACTAAAATAACAAGTTTTGATTTTTAGCACCTAACCCCTCACCACCACTAGAACCACAAAAAATTTGAGAGGCTAGATTTTGTGAATAGTACCATTTTGAGAGGCTAAAACAGCACCTAGCCCCTTGCCCTTTGCCCTTTGCCTCTGCATTAGACATGCTCTAAGGACAACTAAAGAATTCCGTCAATTTTATTCACATCGTCATGGATATTTATGTACAATTCTGCTACTTTATTCAAGCTTAAAATCTTCATTTCATGTTAGGGCCCTTGGCAAATTTTCCCAAATCTCACAATAGAAACCTGACTTTTGGAAGAACCCTAAACCCAAATTCTCATTTTCACACCATAACATGAAATGAATAGTTTTAGCTTGAATAAAATGGTTGAAATTGTAGAATTGGACATAAATACCCTTGAATGAGTTTAAAAAATTGACGAAAATCTTTAATTTTTCTTAAATTGCTACAATCATGAAACTGTAACCCTCCGTTTGGATGAAGGAATTAAAAATTACATAGATTTCTAAAATGACGGAATTTAGATTTCCATAATTTCAATTTCCGGCAATTGAAGATTTTAGTGTTTGGATTTATGTATGTCGAATTTTGTAAATAACACTATGAAAATTGTGAAATGAGGCATATTTTGGTGGAAATTAAACTTGCGAATTTGATGTCCAAATTTCCATGATTTTTTTCCGCGCGTCATTTAATAAATTATGCCCTTAAGTTGCCAAATAAGAGAATTGTCAATTTCTCCTCTTAAATTCTTGACTTTTAGCTAAATTTCGAGTTATTTTCCCTCATCCAAATGGAGGGTAATGGCAAAAGTGACCGAATTGAAACTACATGGACTAAAAGTGAAAAAGAGGCAATCTACAGGGACCAAAAGTGACTTTTGACCTAGGAAAAAAAAGAGAGGAAAGTTTTAAAATATGGAGGTGCAAATATGAAAACTTTACTAGAATAGAAATGCGTTACTTCCTCTCTCGTCTTTCTTTTCTTGCATTCTCTATTCATTTTATGTAACATGTATTTCACTCGCATATAGATTTATTCTTGTTACATTTAAAATTTTAGTACTCATTAAAAGTTAAATATTAGTATTTTACATTAAATACATAACTTTATGTGTGAGTAAAATACACATAAAATAAATGAACAATACAAGAAGGAAAAGGCCACATAAAAAAAGGTACTTAGCATTCCTCAAACTTTATTTCTCTCGAAGTTCAAAACTTTTGAAAAAGACCAAGTTCACTTTTCAAAGAACCTTATTGAATGGCACTAAAAACACATCGAAATTACAATTCACGTCAATACTTTTTAAAAATTCTAAACACATAACTAATTATATGTTTTAATAATTTATATGGTATAGACAATGATTCTCATTTCTGTAATGACATGTTTACTAGTCCATAATCGGATTAGGAGGAATTGAATTAAGGATGAATTGAATTAAGAAGGAGTTGGATTGATGATAGTTAGATTGCAGATTCTATTGAATTTGGTTACTAAACCATATTGAATTGGGGTATAAGTTGTACTAATTCCTTATAAGTTGTTTACTAAATTCACAAGAATTGGAATTGAAACCAAATTGAATGCAAAATTGCCCTCATTGTTGGGTTAAAGTAAATGACAAATTTGGAGTATTTAAAATTTTGTGAGGATATAATGGGTAAAAGAGGTGAATTCCTAATACGTTAGTTCTCTGGAAGTTAGAATACCACCTCCCACCTAAGAGTCCAATTCCTCCAAAATCAAGAGTTGAATTCGTCCAAAATCAAGAGTTGAATTCCTGATTTTGTGTGGATCCCACTCACATTTTGATTCATCCATGTGAAGTAAACACATGAGTATTCGTAATAGGAATTTAACTCCTTATTTTGATTATGATTAATCGGTTTCGATGATTTGGCGACATGATTGGATTGGATTAGAGGATTTGTTCGAGTATGTATTTGTAATTGAAAAATTTTCTAAACATTTTAAGTCATTTGATGGAGTTATGTTCTATAATAATATATTATAGAATCAAAACAATTTTCTCTAATATTTCATTTATAATTTATATTTACGTCTATTAATATGTTTGATTAGATAATACCTAACGATAAATGCTTTATATTTCATTATCGTCTTTTTTTTTCATTATCAAAACCAATCATCCAATCCAATATCAATTGGATCAGATTGGATTAAATTTAAACCTCTAATTCGATCAGATTGGATTGGAAAAATCACAATCCAATCTATATTGGATTAGATGTGGATTGGCTAAATTATATTGATTCCGACCTTACTGTTTGGTAGAACATCCTGCTAATGAGGCTCACCCTTATAGCTGGGCAGAAGACGAATCCCCTAATGCCAACCCCATCATGTGTCTCCTCATCCAAAAGGTCAAGCAACTTGAAGAAGAAATATCTTAATCCTAACTACTAGTCTGGAGCATGCTGCAACCAGACTAATCTACTGAGCAAATCAAAACCTTCAAGTAGGAGAAAAATGTTCAAGCCCCCAGAGTGTTGTTCTACACAAAGGTTGAAGACGCTCCAACTCATATGCATACCTTTTAATGGGCATTCGATTGTAAGGGACTCAGTGATGAAGGCCACTGCCTTTTATTCCCCTTCACCCTCATTGGTGCAACCCTTAACTAGTTTTATCGATTGGAACTAGGCACAATTGACTTGTTCGACTAGCTGAAGTAAATCTTCCTCAACCACTTCATGATTCAAACTGACTGTCTTTACACTGCCCGATTTAGCCATGAATATCCATGTGTCTAGAAACTGATGACTAAGCGGCCTTTTGTACATTTAAGAGTGGCCTTTGGGACTCCAACTTCCGTTAACTGGTTCACAACAACAATTAGACCACTTATGACATGAAGTAGGCTGCCATTCATGGTAAGGCGAAGTATTTTAAAAACCTTCATTGCTAAATTGTTTGATCCATCAGATTCCCATGGCAGACAATATTGATGCCGAAGCCTTAGCCCGTTTAGCCTCGGCATTATCTGTTGGAATTTTAAAAAGGCTTTAAAAATTTAACCATTTTATTTATTTAATTATTTTAGCTTTTTTAATTTATTTATTGTGGGGGTTATAAATATTTAATATTTAGGTTTTATTTCTGGTTGGTGAATGCCTTAATTTTTTTGGTTGGTGAACTTTTATGGTTGGTGAAGGTTACATGTTTTTGGATGCCTATAAAAGGCCATTCCTCCTTCACATTTGATACACACACAATACACTATCAGAATATCACATACACATTCTAATTCTCTCCTTTTCTACTTTTACATATATTCTCTACTTTATATTATTATTATTTTGGGCAATGGTTATATGACTTGGATACCTATATCTGTCTATGAACGTGCTCATAGCGGATCATGAGTTTGTGTATAAGGGGTCGTATCTTGGAGTCTTGTAGACCGTCAGTACCTGCACGTAGGGAGGTTACAAAGGCTTTAGGATAGCGTTTTTGACGTGCTTCACCATAGCAAATTTACTTTCTTACTTATTATTTATTTTGATTTTACTTACCTATTTTTTTGTTTTCTTCAATTTCATTATACCTTCAAAGCTTTCCAATTTGTTTATATGTTATTTATAATATAAATATTTTGTATTTGGCTTTACGAAAAGAGGAAAAATATATTTTTTTAAACATTATCATTGGCTTTAAATGAAGTATCTTTGCCATTTCAATTTTAGGTCTTTAAGATCGCCTTTGCATTCACGCATTTTGCAAGATGGAGTTTTCAACAATATTGTTGACAACATATGTTCCCATGCCCAAGCTTCTAACTGCACCCAACCAACAACAAATGCCCGACAAGCCATTCAACAAGTTTAACGAGTTGTCGACCAAAGAGCCCAGCGACAAGAAAGATGAGAAATATGTCATCCCTTATATAGTCTACAATACAACGAAGAAATTGAGAAACGTGTATTCTCCGTAGAAAAATGTTGTCTGTTCCCACCTCAACGTGAAGAATATTGATGCAACTTAAGCTATGCGATTCAGCCAACACTGGGAAGACCATAAAGAATGGGCGGATCTTTCAACAAAATAGGAGAAAGATAACAAAGATCTTTTAGCTAAGTTTCAGAGATTGCTTGTTCCTAAAAGTGAAAATTATTGCATGTTGCAATCAGATTTTGATATAGTAAATTTTCACATTCTACATAGAATGTTCTTAGAGCCAAATCTTATTCTAGGGGAATTGACAGAGAGGTTTGAGTGGAGGCCAAAAAATATTTATCTTCCTCGAGGCTTATGGATATTGAAAGATTTATATTCCCTTGGACTCTTCAAGAGGATAAAGTCAATGTTGAAGCCTTCTTATCTTATCATTCGCCAATTACTTAATCATCAACAACATTTTTATAAGAATGGTACATCAACAACACATTATAAGAACGGTATCTCTGTTTAATCAAGCTAAGAAAGACTCCCAAGCTTTTGAAGATTTTTCTGGTGGTGCTGACTATCAATCAGGTTCCACTCGACCTCCACTAGCCGAATCTCAGCCTCAGTAGCAGATGGTTGTTTTAACTTCCAAACAAAGTAAAGTAAAGCCTTGTGAGCTTCGACATTTGCACTATAAAGGAACATGCTTGTCACACAATCATGCAATCCCACATGTCAAATGCTATAATACCAAAAGACGATTAGACGCGCCTATAAACTGGAAGTTAGTAGGAATTTTCCTTGGCGTACTCCCAGTGGGATGGCAATCTCCCAATCGTCGGAGGCAAAACACCACTAGTTTCTCCACGAACTTTGTGACATTGGTACATGCATCATTAAAAAAACCCTTCCTTGCTTTTCGCAAATGGGTTTCACCAAACCATCTATGATTCTTGACACTGAAGGCCACGCACATGCCAAGTAAGTTTATCCAAAAGTTAGGGTTGAATTGGCTTAGGGAAAATCCAATCTATCCTGATGTGGATGCCTTGGAATGATAACTCCGCCTCGAATAGGAAGTCATAATATGCATTCATCCTGGCCTCACTCGATGCCTCAACATCAAATGTCACTTGACATCTAATATTTTTAAAATCGCTCTTTGACAACTACCAACAAAAAAGAAGGGAAACTAAATGATATGCAAAGTTCAAGCTAGGGTTTCCTAAGAATACGATGTCTAAGCCTATCCTATGGGATGATACTTGGGTTTATGTAAGGCTCATACACAATTCAAAGACTAATTGCATGTGATCTAAAATTAAAGGAAAAGTAGGGCATACCTTGTTTTTCATGGGGATGTTACTAGCTAGAAATCGCCTTCACAACTCTCACATGCTAAGTAACTTATCAAACTCAAACTAACCTCATATTTTACTATGGCTCACTAAACACATATCAGTTCACTAAAAGGCACAATCATGACACAAACAGTTTCGTAGCTATCCAAAGCCACGTGGCCTATGACCTATTAAATGTTCACACAGTGCATATAAATCTAAGTCACACCACGGCTACAAGTCCATTGTCATTCGGACATCGCAATCATACTCTTCACAATGGTACTCCATCCCATCAAGCGATCACGCCCACGTTCAGAAAATAAGGCTACACTCGAAGGCATGGTCCCATTATGTCTTACTAATCGATATGTCCACCAAGTCACCTCAACTCAAACTCTCCGCCCTTCGGAACACTACCCATGCCTTTGACTCCTTGGCATGCCACACCCATATGCATCATCGGTTAGTAACCTTCCTTCCAAGTGACTTCTTAGTATGAGACTAAGGGAACTATGAAATTAACGTCGGCAATCGTGAACACCAATTGGCAACCTTCACTTAGAGTCACTCAATCATATTATTGAAGACAAGTGCAAGTCCCTAACTAAGAGGTCATTTCTTAATTGAGAACTTGGGGGACTCTTGTTTGTACCATATTTGACTAAGCCCATTCAGCAATGGTAAGACAAGGAAACTGTCACATGACCAAAAGATTATGCCAGCCTTTAGTAGGGGGACTAGCCCTCTGCAAGCCTACCTACTGTGCCAGTACAACAAAGGCATTATCGTGTCGCCTAAGCTCATAAACACGTGTTAGCCTCCCAGGTGACGCTAGTAGTCCCACATCAAAAGAGTCACACAAAGTGTCTCCTACCTTTCCCTTATAAATAAGGCACTTATCCCAATACACCATGTATTAGTAAATTAGCAAGTGTATTGTTACTTTGTCAATTTACTTTCAAACACTATAATTGTGCTAACTTAAGCATCAGAGAACCTTCGACAAGTACCACATCAATGCTTAGGTCTTCACCTTTGCTCTCTCTCCATTTGTTGATCCATCTCACACCATCCGTAGGATGCTCCCGACCTAAGACATGTCAAGTTGCTTAAAAACATAAATTGTTTGTTAAAAATATGTTCCATGTCTGTGTATTAAGGTTTTCCAAAACATTTGAAGGGCCATAACCATCATTGTCTCCAAATAGTTATGTTTTTGGAAGAATAATTATTGAATGATGATCTCGAAAATGTATGATTTCGATTATCCCACACCATTGTAGATTAAGAAAAGTAATATAGATAATGCATAGAGGGAAGGTACAAAGTAAAAGTAACAAATTCCCACAAGTATTAGTATATAAATCCTATATAGAGTTTTTTTCTTAGATTAAAAATCCTAATTTTATCCATTAAGGTTAATATGAGGGTCGTTGGTACGACGAACTGTCATGCACTGGATTAAATTCTGGGGAATTAGCTCGGATTGGCCTAAGCTGGATTAAGTACTGATCTATGTTTGGCGCTGTGTTAGACTAAGAAGTTGGGTTGTAAAAATAGTGCAGAAATATGTTCAGTGCTGTGTCAGACTAAAAAATAATTATTTTAATAATTTTTAAATAATTAAATATAAGTTTTTTTATTTTGTTATTATAATCACCAAATTGACATGTACATTTCTTTTCCCCCAAACCAAAGGCCTTTTGTTTGTTGTTAAAATTATAAATTCCACAAAGTTTGTGTATAATTGAGTCTTCATTTGTATGCAAACACAAATAATTTGATTAATGTATCAATAACAACCACCTATATCAACTCATGCTTCAAGAATTTTAGGAGATGCATATATGCAAAACTTAGAATTTACATGTAAATGTCAATGTTAGAATTTCTTCATATATGCCAAAGTTAGAAATTCTTCATATATGCCAAAGTCATCTATATGACTCAAAAATTAGAGGTTCAGTTCACTGCACACAATTCTACCATTAATACATGCAAATAAACATCTACAATTTCAAAATGAAACTAATAAGCCCCAAACCATGAACCATTTGGCTTTAATACTAGCAATATTTTATACCATTTGTGGTGAATGAAGCCAATCTCATCAATGCATCATTTGTGGTGTTTCCAAAAAGATAGATGCATCAAATTTAGTTAGGCCACGTCCTCAAACATTGTCACTAAGCAACTGCTCAACAAACCATTTTTTTATATTATCATCCAAAGACATGAACATAGATATATTGTGTGGCTTCTCCAAAATGAGTTTTAGTGCTGCAATTTGATACAAAGGAGAAAATCCCATTTTCTTGAGTTCTTTGGCAATATCATATCGATTCTTCATCACTTGAGCTTGCTGCTCATTTCCTCTTATTTTGATTGTTCATGGATCGGCTTCCTTCTTTGTTTAAAGACATATGATATGCATCTTCCTAGACACTATTATCACTAGCATTAATTTCACTATTGCTTTGCTCTTCCATCATGTCAGCGGAGACTTTAGCTCCTTGTCTGTTTGCACGATCCTTTCCAAAGATATTAGAAAGTTTATCAAACAAAGGAAATCGTTTGCTCCTTCATTTAGCTGCTTCCTTGTGGTACTATGATAAAATAAGACACTACTTAGCTTATTTTCAACATAAAAAGAAGTAAGACACACAAGTTTAAAGTCTACACTCATCAAACCCACTCCCTAAATTAATTTAAATTGCACTTAATGATATATTACTTATGAACCATTTGTTATCGGTAAGTCCATCTCATGGAAACATCTAGGAATAAATCTGGCACAGCTTCTAAGTAAGATACATGTAGCACCAAATTATTAACTGACTCTTCTTATTCATGCAACATCAATATAACAGAACATATTGCCTACATCATGTAGGAAAAAAAGAGAGAATATAATATATATTATGCAAGAGAATATGTAACCAAAAAAGTGACTCTTACTACACATGCATCGTCAATAAACAAAAAACTGTTTCCTCTCTAATGTCAAGATATTCAGATTGCAACATTAAAGAAAAAAACACTACCTTCCTAAATCTACTTCCATTAACAAACACAATGAGGATGATCACAGAAAGCTATCTATAATATATTTCACCATCAAATTTCTATTAGTTGATAACTTCCACCCTTAGTCTTCTATTCTCCCCCTCAAATCTTTTAATCTCATATTGCAATGGAAGTCATATGCTTGTGAAGCCATATAACTCCCCTAGTATAACCCCCTCATATTCAACCTCATTAAACAACAAAGGAAGACATTGCCGAATCCAAAATTAAAAATAATTCAATGGATATCTTAAATTGCTTTCTTTTTATACCTTCACCACTCAATTCCAATGACTACCTAGTGCAATCACCAGACATTTTCCCAAAAGCACTGCCAAATCTAATATGATAAACATGTTGGTAGTATTACGTTTTCTATCTAGCACTAGAGTTTTATTTCCGACATTTATTATGTTCACTGCAATCTACAGACTCCAACAATGGTTAAGTTGTAAACTAACTCTATAAAATACTCAATTTGTCAATCATAAAACCCTAGAAGAATACACAATTATAATCAAATCCAATATTTTTATCAAGTCAAGCCAATAACACACAAAATCCATATTCAAGACATAAAAAATCATACAAATTAACAATACCTATGAAAAATTATCATTGAAAAAATGTTGCTAAGAGAGAGAGAAAGCATATGAGAAAAGTGGAAGAAGGAATAAGAGAGGTATTCAAAGGGAGAGGTACGACATGAGAGGTCTGAGTTTGTGGTTCCCTTATAATCATAGGGATTATTTTCTTTTTTTGAATTTGAAAGTTTATTTCCTAGTGTTTGGTTTTGAACTCTCTTTAATTTGTCATATAACGGCTGGTGTGTACAACAAAATGAAGGAACCTAATGCCGCTATTCGTGATGTCAATGCTACTCTGGAGGTTATTTTTGTAATCCTTGTTTGTTTTGATGCAATGATGTCTGATTTTCCCTTGTGGAATCTACATTTGTTTATATGAGCTTTGTGCATGTGTTGTTTGCTCACTTGGTGAAGTGTTTAGTTCAACTAGCATGTGGTCAGCATCATCATGTACCTGGCTTTGCTTGTCACAACCAGATGAAAACAAAATATATTTTCGTAGGTCATATAATTTCATTTCATTACAGTTGTGAGCTTTTGTATGGTTATGTTTGCATGATTTTTGGGCTTTTTATTTTTAGCTACTTGATAGGTGTAACATGACATTTTTGATAAGGTGAACCTACTTTATAATGTAATCTTTATCTCATATCAATGCTTGGTGTGTCCTTTTTTTTTTTTTTCAAGGCTGCGTATAAAAAGGTTAAGAAGGAAGAGCAGTCATCTTCTAGGTCTGGTTTCATGTCTAAGGGTGAGACCTCAGGTTTGGTTTCATGTATGTTTTTTTGGAAGAAAACATTCATCTCTCGGTTCTTAATCATCATCTCTCTAATTCAATTTTTCCCGTTTGTCCTTTTCAAATTGGGGAAATTTATGTAGGGACCTATTGGATAGAGTTTTTGAAAGATTAGATTCAGAATCAGAGTATTTGAGGTCTAGTTGGGTTTGTAAGCAATGTCGTGTTGTAGGAAAGGACAAACCGTGGATGGGTAGCCATTTTGTTTGCTCGTGTGAGCTTATTTTTCTTGGCAGTGCTGAACTAGTTCCTCACTCTGAAAATTGTCATGCTTTTGAATCTTATGCTTATGGTAATGTATGTATTTCTTAATTTGCGTTATTTTATTTTGTTTAGTGTAATTTGATTTTCTTTGGTTTGCTAATAAATATGTTACTTGTGGACAGTTTGGCATTTTTCTGTGCAGGTTTTGTAAGGCTCCTTCCTTTATGTCAAAGTCTCGTGTCCATCATGAATTAAAAGATCATGACGATTATCCATTTCCTAAGGTTAAATTTTTTTATGAAGATAGCTCAACCAATGAAGGAGAATGCTATAGAGTCATATCCCGTTTTGCTACTAAGGAAATTACTCACGAAATTGATGGAACTGGTCTCACGGCAGTTGTTACAGGTCTTCTTATGCTAAATTCTTCTTTTCATCTGGGTATTTTTGTTCCTACTTTCTGTATTGCCATGTGTGTTTTTTTATTTTGGTGGTCAGTTCCTATCATTTCTTATTATATCATATGTTTGGTTGCTGAGAGAATTACAAGGAAAGAAGAAAGAATGTTGCTTTAGTTGTCTTTTATGTTAAACCAACAATTGAGCACCAAAAGGGAGTTTCTTTTGGCATCCCATCTGGAGTTGGGTGTATATGATCATACGATAATTTCTTCTTGTTTTCTTTCATGGGTAATTGTTTAGTATTTCATTGGAGTAAATGGAGTTGATCAAAGGTTCACTTCAGTTTTGTAGGATTATTTAGGATTGTTATGCTATGAATGTAGTTCAAAATCTTCCTGTGAACTTATTATGACCATTACAAAAATAATTTATCTGAAAATATTCTCTTCCAAACCCAACACAACAAGGTTAAAATTAGAATGTTGAATGTGATTAAAAGCATCTCAGAGTAGTACCCAAAATTCCATTGTTGCTTATGCTTCGACTCTGCAAGCGACACATTCATACTCTCATTCTCTATCCCAACAAGCATGCCAAGACAGCATGGTTTCCTCGACTATTTTTTTCAAAATTTTGCATTATGTATCCTTAGCCTTCGGCATTCAAGTGCTTAAGTAAGAGCACTCTAGCTGGAGATAAACTTTCGACGACACTAGCTGTGGCGGTGCATCATTCGTCACTTGATCATCTTTGTATGTGATGACAAATGTGTTTGATCCTAGCTCCACCTCAGCACACAAAAACAACTCATAAAAAGAAGAACAACTAAAAGCATTCGACTTAGAGACTCCACGAGCTTGGTTAGGGCTTTCATGGGCTATGGCCTCACCTATGTGATCGTCACTGAATTTGCATCCTCAACCTGATACATAGTAAGGATAAGGAATAGAAGAAAGCAACTATGGTCCTGATGCATTGGGTTGAATGTTTATGTTGAAGTTGAAAAAACCAATAGAACCATTAATAAAATAGACGATCCGAGATTTGCAAGATTCGACAACGAAATAGATGATCGATGAGGGTCACCATCAACAAACACCGAATTTCATCCTTCTTGAAATATGGAACAACACAATCTGATGGCAAAAAAAAAAGTGTATTGAAGTAATCAAACCGCCCCTCGAAGGATTTGATTGGACTTTCTGTTTACCAAAAGTAAATGTAGAACCCGATAAAGGAAGAAAAGTGTAAGACTTTTAGTTGGAGTAACTTTAACCTTTTATTTTTGCCATGTCATGTCCATGTGGCAATTTGACATCTCTTTTGGAAATGCTCTTAGACTTTCTCCAATCATGGGGACCGAACCCAAAAAATCCCAAAAATTTAGCCTAAATCCATCTCTAACCCATATACAATGAAGGGTGGAATTTTGGACATATGGGTTTTGGGAAGGACATATTAACCCAACTTTCCACTCCATGTGGAAATTTTATGGGGCCCAAGTGCAAGCCAGGTTGCAGCACGTGAAAAGAGGCAATGGAACGACAGAAGTGGGTGAGCCATGTCAACCACTTGAAGGAAAAGGCTGCGACACGGGGTGCTCCTTGGGGGTTTATACGTTGGCATCTAACGACATCATTTGAATACTTTTGTTTATATATTTCAAATGTAACGTCTACTTAATCCAATGACTGAGAATAAAAAGTGGCTAGATCAATGGGAAAAAATGATCCAACGGCTGAAATTAAAATCGAATGGTTAAGATAAATAAAACAAATATTCTAAATTAGATCCAACTTCAAAACACACCCAAAACTTTATAACTACCCATCAATTTGTTAAATAACTCACAAAAGTTTTATTTTTCATTTTTTATTTATCTTTTCTCACTATGTTAATTTCGTTCAATATTCTTCCATTTTTGTTGAAGATGGCACTAAAATCACAAAGAGATGTTAATTGGAGACCACAAGAAGATGAAACATTATGCAAAGGATGGATTTCTATCGCTAAAGATAGGGCTATTGGCATAAATCAACCAAACGACTCATTTTGGCAATGTGTGTACCAAATTTTTTTGAAAAATGATACGGGCATTGTTGGACCAAAGCCGAGAACATCACAAGCCATTGCTTCTCGGCTCAAGACCATTAATCGACAATATTCTCTTACGAAGGCATAACTGACTAAGGCCAATGCAAGGCATGCAGGTGCCCCAAATCTTTGAAGATGTGGTGAGTACCTATTTTATTAAAGGCCTAAATTTATAATTCTAATTTAGGAGATAGGGAAAGATAAGGGAAAAGTATGGCTCATGTGTAGTGACATCATTCAAGATGCGATAGAAAAACTCTCTCCATATGCTAAACCTCCTGCAAAAGTCCACTGGGGAGTATAGTGGTCTTTCGTAGAAGTAGTCATCCATGAGATTATGTTGTTGCTTTTCTCTATTCCAATTCTTGTATTTACGGACTACAAAGGAACCACCATGTTGGGATAGTTGGTGTCAAGGGATGAGCGAGCGGCGCGGTGCGGCAGAAGCGAAACACAAATTTCGCCACTCAAAGCACACCTGTGCAGCCCAGGATTCCTTCAGATCCCAGTCAGCCTTCTCCCACTTCATGATATTCATGATTCTCACAACTCCGCGAGAGGTTCACCTTCAAGTGTCGTCTCCCACTAGACAACGAGTCACACTACCTTGTGACAATACAATCACTCCGCATCTGACAACGAACCATCGACGCCCATACATCAAGTGTTGCATAAGACACGTCAAATGCATCGACCACGTCGCATGCTTAACTCATGGCTTGCTCATGTCCAAGTCAAGACATAGCGATCCAACACAACATCGATTTACCCACACTTCTGTCGGTCATTCCTTTAGCGTCCATGATAGCCCACATCCTCAAGCTATACACGCAAACTGTCACACTTGCATGTCGCCCAAGTCTTGGCAACATATGTATTCCGAATGTCCCACATAACCATCTATGCATTGCATGAGGTCGCAACCCATGCGTACTGGCATCCAAATATCTTCCTTCCACATTAGACAAAGCCGAACCCAAGCCAAGTCCATTGAGTATTGTCAAATGCCTCGCTAGCCGATGGCATAACGAATGCCTCACTAGCCGATGGCATAGCGAATGCCATATGTTGACCTCACTTTTTACAACGACGCAATACGAATGGCCCCGCGTGTTCGTACTGTCATCGGGAATTCCTTTCCTTCGGAGATACAAATTATCCTTTAACAATCTTATGTCCGCCCTTATGATTACCTCCAATGTCATAAAGATGCTCAATTAGTGCCACAAGGGTGTAAGCACTAGGGGTGGTGGAGAGCATGACACCATGTCACCCCCTATATAGCATTTTATGCATTTAGTCTTCTTTTAAGAGGGAACATCACCTATGCACGAAGAGTCATAATTGGGCATAACTCATTCGTACAAACTCTGAATGGCGAACCGTCAGTTGCGTTGTCTGCGTCTCAACATCACGAACGTCCTAGTATTCTTAGCTTCTTCGAGTTCCTCCCGTAACCTTCAGAAATACCCAAAATACCCTTCACAAGTGCAACCCGGACAACACCAACCATTCTAGCTCTTAAGCTCTCATCCTTCCACACTTAGACCACCTCATAAGCGCATAGATGTCCCAACGGAGTCACGGTATCACTTTCTAATGTACGACCCGTGACACTGGGCATACTACTTTAATGAAAACGTATGATGTTGAACAATCATTGCAACCCTTTGTTGATGAAGGTCATCATCAGAATCATCATCGAAGAAATTTTGTATAGCCTTCCCATATGAATTCATTGTAAGAAGGAGAATGAAAATAAAGGAGATTGTGTGTTTCGTTGGGCTGAATAACTCTTCTTAAATAGAGAAGAGGATGAGGTTTCAAATGAAGATGATGTTATTAAAAATTGTGCTCTCTTTTTCTGTAAAACTCTTATTCAAACCTTTAAAGATAAATAATATATAAAATAAAACTTTAACGGTAAAATAAAAATAAAGAAACAAATAAATAAGTAAAATAAGTCAAGAGTAAGAAAGCAAGCCTGGTACAGTTAAAGTATGTAAAAGACGCTGTCTTAAAACCTTTGTAGCCTCCATACGTGCAGGTATTGACGGTCTACAAGACTCTAAAATGTGACCCCAATAAGCAAGCTTAAGGTCCTCCATAAGCATGTTCATAGTCGGATAGAAATCTCCAATTCACAGAACCGTTGCCCAAAAATAATAATATGGAAAGTAGGAGAATAGAAAAATCAGATTGTGGTGTATTTCAAATGTGAAGGAGAAGTGGCTTTTTATGGGCATCCAACACTTGTGTTCACCCGTTTTATGTTTATTCCTGTGATGGTAGGGTAAAGTTCCCTATTGACTTAAGAACCATTGACTGGTCAACAAGTCAACTTTCTTTAGTGTACGAGCATGCCACTATTAGCGATGAAAATCCTAACAGACTTCTTTAAAATAGATAACTTGCGCCTCAAGTTACTGAATTCTAAACAAGCGATTGTGAATTTGGGTGAGGAATATCTCCCAAGTAAGTTTTTTTCTTGCCTCAGACTGGTGAGGACTTCACAATTTTTCACAGTATAGAACTGGTAGTTCTGACCAGAATAAATGATGAGAAAACGAACTGATTTTAGGCAGAACTGCCTTTTACAAAACTCAAAGGGGAAAAACCAACTCTAGAAAGACAAAAAGAAGGCTGGATTTCCATTTCTGCCTGGATAGATGCTTCTGATCCGGGCTGGACTGGGTATGCCTGTGCTGGACTGGACTGTCCGCAACTTCAACTGTCAAGTTTCAGCTGTAAATGGATACCAACGTTCGAGTTTGGCAGAGCTTTAATCTATTTCAAGCATTGGAAGGCTTTTTGAACTGGCAGAATTGCGGTCTCTTCAGTTTGAAGGGGCCAGAAGTGGCTGAACTCGAGGATTACTGAGCTGGAACTGTATTGTGGTATATGTTCTGCTTGATCAGGGCTCTCCATAAATTTGTTGAGGTTTTCATATTTGTGAAACCCGAACTCTGTTTGGTTTGGCTTTTGCTGAACCAAATTTCTAACGAGAGAAATATCATTTTGAATGACTTATTTCTTTAAGTCTGAAACTTGGAAGTTTTGATTTGTAGCTGGCTTCTCTCTTGTGGCTCAATGAGCTTTTGGTTGCTTCAATTTGTTTGAAGATTTTTTGAGATCAAGTGATTATTTTGAGTTTTTGTCTTTGATTGATTTTTTTATTGTTTTGATTTGTTCACCTCCTCTCATATTTATAGGAAATGCTGGAGTGGGTTTTTTTTTTTGGAGGACATTTCCAATTGAAAGGGGCGATAGCATATTAAACTCACACACACAATACGGATGCTAGGACTCTAACCCAGGACCTTGCTTGAGGGAGTAAAATGGGCGGCAGATTGTTCTAAAAAAAACAAGATCTTTTTGTTCTTAATGTTTAAAGAAAAGAGAAGTTATCTTATTCTAGAAAAAATCAAAAAAATAGACTATCAATAGTCAGTTCTAAGTCAATCACTTCCCTACTTTTCTTTAAAAGACAACCTAATCTCTCTGCTCTTGTGAGATTTCAATCTGTTGTGATGATTAGTTTGATTTTCCAGATGAACAACTTCATGCACCCTACTTATCTCTTTAGAAAATATAGCCTACTTATCTCTTGGAAATGACACATGCTCTGGAGCAGAATTTTTTTGAATATAGAAAAGGAATTTTGATCTTCTTTTGACTAAAAAGATTGGAGAATTTTTCCTGTTTTTAGAACCTGCATTCATTAACTCCTTAGCAACCCAGTTGAAATTGCTGACTTTTCAAAGTCAGGAAGTCACGTGGGTTTGCCTCTGTTTTGGATTTTGCTCTTCTTTTTTTTCATTTGTTCATGTCAGGCCCATGTTGAGTTTTGGAACTCGTGGGCTGATTTCTTTTTTTGTTTTCCGAAGCCCATGTTTATTTTCGTGGGTTGACAGGTCCTGGGCTGGGTTGGGCGTGTAGGTTTTTGGCCCAATCATAAGGAGAGTGCTGGTGGCTGTCCAAAATTGATATGGGCTTTTTGATATTTGGACTGGGTGGGCCAAATTAGGCCCAAACAACTTGTAACCTCCAGACACATTAAACCAAAAAAAATTAAGGCAATGAATAAATAAATAAAAACTGAAAATCAAACAATTGTAACTCTCATAATAAATAAAAGAACACAACCAAAAAATATTAAAACAAAATTTAAAAATCAAAACGTTAAATCTTAAAAGTCTTTCAAAGAACAACAGATGATAGGAAATCAGGATAAAATACAAATGAATAAGGAGGAAGAGAAGAAATAATGGCAAAATGACAAAACGAGGTGGCTTACATGTCTGATCATAATTGAATGAAGATAGGAAAAGCTATATATATAGATAAGGGAATCCGATAAAGTGATATTGACAAAGATGAGAAATGGTTCATAATATGATTGAAACAAGACAATAAGAGATAAAAGGAATCCAATAAAGTGAAATGGACAAAGATGAGCAATGATTCATAACATGATTAAAACAAGAGAATAGGAGATGGTGAATGGTTCATAAAATAATTGAAGAAGACAAGTGAAGGTGGGCATGGGTTCATAAAATTATGATAAAGGAATCTAGTGAAGTAAAAGTAAAAACCAATATTCTCATCCATTTGACTATAAATATTTACCTCCATATGCAACCTAATCAACCATACCAATGGAACCTAACAATGAAAGGCAATATCATACATTTGATTGGGGATGCCTCCATCCTAGGTGCAATCCACCTCCACCTCCTTTAATAATCAAGAAATGCATTGAACAAGTGTTCTTGGTGTCCGACTTCACTCGAAGTTCATAAATTTGAGCTCATAAGCAGTATCTAAAGTCCAACACCAAGATAATCAAAGGAAAATCTGTAGTTTGTAAGCATGACAATGACACAATTCATTTAATATCGGAAGAGTATAAAGAAAAAAATAAAAGGCAGCTATGGTGATGGCTTCAATGAAAGATTGAAATTATTCCGGGCATATGCAAAAGTAGTAGCTCCAGGGACTATAGATTGGGATGATGTAGATGATGTGACCGCATTGCAACTAACCAAATAAGTCAAGTTGTTCAATTTGTTTTTAATATAAGTCGCATGGTACTTGTTTTTACTTTCAAAGTTATGAAATAAAATACCAACAAAAAAAAAATTATGAAATAAAATGTTGTAGTACATGTTTTTAATTTTAAGTGAAATTATATTGTATTTTGGATTTTGGATTTCGTTATTGTTAAAATGTTCATAAAATTAAATCATGAATGTTGAAACAAAAATAATGTCAATAAAAATTGATGACAAATAAAATTAAAGATTAACTATTTTAAAATAATTTAATAAAGTTGCGAATTCAAATTATGGGTATGTATTAGAGGAAAAAACATTGGGAAATAGCTCTAAATGCCACCATTTTTATAATTGTAACTGAAAATACCACCCTTTTTAAAAAAATTTGGAACTATAACCTATAAATATATATTTATTGTCCCCTTATTGCACACATATCACTTTTGCTGAAGTTCTCTATCAGTTTTGCTGAAGTTCTCTCTCAGCTCTCTCTCTTGGCTCCGTCTCTCAGTTTCTCTTCACTCTCTCGTCACTTTGCTCTCACTCTCTCATCTCTTGTCGATCAGCTCTCACTCTCTCGTCGCTCAGCTCTCAATCTCTCGTCACTCAGCTCTGACTCTCTCTTCTCTCTTCCTCTCCCAGCGAAATCTGTTCATCGAAGCTCAACTCTATCGTTCACCTTGAACATGTACTGTTCATCGTCATTTTCTTACAGTTTAAGGGTTTCTCTGAAGTTGGTTTAGGGTTTATGCATTTCTATGAAATTGGTTCAGGGGTTTGTTCGAAATTGGTTGAAGGTTTAGGGGTTTCTCTGAAATTGGTTTTGGGGTTTCTCTGAAATGATCTTAGTATGATGATTCCCCTTGTTTGAAACAGTGAATGGGTTTGTTCTTTGTGGACTGATGCTTGCACTGCTGTTGTTTTGCTGTTGCTATTGATGTCGTATTGTTGTTTTTTTGCTAGTGTATTGCTAATGTAGTGATGTTGTGTTGGCATTTTAGTGCTGTTGTATTTTTAGTTTATTATGGTTTTATTATAGTTTTTGTAGCAGTTATTGATTGGTATTTGGTGGCTTACTATGGGTCTTTATGACCATTGCATTTAACCTTCTTACAAGTCTAATCGGTATCTATTTTCTTTGTTGAAGATGATATCTAAAGTCTAAGACAATTAACCTGTGTATATCATTTTGAACTTGTAAACTCCCAACCATATCATACTTTTTGTTTGAGAATAATGCTTGTTAATTTGACATATTTTTTTATAACTCTGTTTACTAACTTTAGGGCTTGCATATTGGATATGGATAAGTTTTCTTTAGAACTATATGTGGTGTAATATGAGTTCTTTAAAAGTTTGCTCTTTTGTGCTTGATCATTGTCTGCTTAAAAGAAAGCGGGAAATGAGTGAAGATGGGAACCTACCACCAGCAGGTGTGGTTTAGAGAAATGGGGACATTGATTTTGCTATAAGCTAACTCTTTAAGCTTTTGCTTTTCTTGTTTGTGTATGGATACTTAGAGAACTTTGTTTCTGAGGAGAACTTATAATTTTGTAATTGTACATGTCTTACAAACATTTTATACAGTTTTGATGATTTATTTATTAATTTATCTTTGATATCGATAAAGCAGAGAATACATACAGACCTCTTATTTTGTTAAGAAAAAACTGAAGGGATGGTGCCAATTTCATTCATTTTCTTACATTTGAAAGGAGGGCCATAGTGGAGTCATTATTGTGGTTGCCACTAATTCATAGGATGTTCCATTACATTATACCTTGAAGTTAATCAATTCTTTCCTGATGTCTTCTTGTTTTTTAAAACTCTTTCTAGTCAGATAGATTTCTATCGTTAGTCTTGAATTGTTCTCAATTAGGCTTATGCTACCGCACATTCCCATTCTAGCTGAAGCTGTCTCATGATTATCTGGTGTGTTGAGATGTGTCTTTAGATATTATATTATGCAGGAGTGGTAGAGTATTGGATGTCTTGAGATGTGGCTTTGAGCTATTGAATTAGTTGGTCAGTTGTAAATAGCTGGGGTTTTGTTTATGCTCTGTATTTTTTGTTTATTTGTCACTTAATATCCTATAATTGGCTGTTGATAAGTGCTGACTGTTTGTTGCTTGTTATTGTCTAGATTGCAACGGACTGAATTTCTTCTTCAACATATCTGGGACATTGAAGGGTTTAGCAAATAAGTTTGGGTTGGCGGTGGTTGTCACCAACCAAGTGGGGGATTTTATTGGGCCACATGATAAAGTGAATGGGGTGAGGTTGGGAAACTTAGAGTCCCTGGACACATTAGGCAGACGGGTGAGTCCAGCTTTGGGACTGGCTTGGGCACATTGCATAAATTCAAGAGTGTTCTTGGCAAGACATGAGCAATCTATTGAGGTTAACATTCGTAATGCTCCTTCAACAAGTATATATAGTCAAACACATAGGACATTTCGCCTTGTATTTGCCCCACATCTGGCCTATGCATCGGCCGAATTTGTAATCAGAAAAGAAGGTATAATCGGAGTATCACAGTGACTGTGTAATATAGGATGTAATATCCCAAACCAAAAATTCATAATTAAGGAATATTTTATTTTGCGAAAAGACAATTTTGCCCTCATAATATTTTATTAAGAAAAAGGTGACTTTTTTGGTGACTTTTTGATCGAGAAGGAATTTGATAATTTCGCTTACGTCGTTGCGTAGAGCACGGTGAAACGAGTTCGTAGACACGGAGTAGACTCGAATCGGAGTTGTAACGAAGAAAATACGGTCAAAATACCGCGAAGGGCAAAACGGTAATTTGGACAAAAAGTCAGATTTTTATCCCTTTCTCCTCTCTCTCTCTCCTCATTTTTCTCTCTCCTCTCTCTCTCATCCCGCGCGACCAGCCGCGCGCCTCCTCCCCTTCCAGCTCGTCCCGCTGCCGCTACAGCACGGCCCGATCTCCGACAAGGGTATCGTCAGCTCCGCCTCGGCCTCACCGTTCTTCCCCGACCCGCCGCCGACCTAGGGCCGCCCGGAACTGGCCGAAATCTGGAGTTTTCTGCCGGTTTTCAGTCGAAACTTCATCTCCTTCGATCTCCTTCGTTTCTCCACCAAATCATTCGAGTAAGGTATGGATTCTCGCCTATTTTTCGTGTTATAACTGATGGTTGGCTGGGTTTCGATCGATTTTGGCTCTAGAACACTCGATTTTCAACTTGAAAATCGGCCGAATTTCGGCCGCCGTGATTGGCAATTTCCGGCCACTTTTTGGGGTATGACCAAGAACAAAAGTGACTCCAAATGGGGTGTTTTACCTAGGATAGGAGTTTGGAGTCTTGGTTTCGAGTTTTTCCTGCGAGCCGTTACCGCTTTGGACACCCAAACTGCCCGCGCATGTGGTGGCGCGTGGGCGAGGGTAGTGAAGTGACTCTGTGTAGTTTTGCGATCCTCGTGTCATCACGAGCGCGTAGGATTTTGCGGATCTCAATTTGGAGTCCGTTTGAGCCCCGAACAAATTTTCCATATTGCGCGATCCTTGGGTGCAATATCGTCGAGCAGTTGGATCGCACCCAAATTCAGATATGTCGTTCTACATGATTTCAGGATCGTGTAGGATTCGACGGATTGCGAATCGGAGTCTCGGATACTCCGAAATCGCGAACCCTGGGGCTAGAGTTTGGATTTTAAGTGATAATGCAATTTTAGCTAATCCGACCGTCCGTTTCGGACCAAACTCGCAGGACATGGCTCTTTCTCTGTAAGGAACCTTTAGAGAATCCCAGATTGGCCATCGGAGATTGTGGACCCCACGAGGTTCCTGATCGGCCGGTCAGACAGTTTATCGCTTGGAACAGCTTTAGGTCTTTCAAGGCCGTTCTAATTGTCTGAAAGGCTAAAGTGGGCATAGGAGTGACTTTAAAATGAGTACACGCATTTCTAGGAGCCGGGGGCAGGGTGTTTAATTTAATTCTTTTATTGAGCAGTTTTATTAATTTAATCTTTATGGGTAATCAGGCACCAGAGGACCGGCAGAACCACAGGAGGGACCTTCAAAGGGTCCAGCTAACTCGGACCAGCAGTGAGTGGACTTTTCTTTCTTAAACGATTTTATAATTAACTTTTATATTTGATCTTGAATAAGTGTTATTACATGTTTTCTGAGCAGGAATTGCATCTTGAAATATCTTTATTTTTATCATACTTAGTTGAGCAGCAGACTTGAGATTTTTAATACAGAAATAGTAACTTAGCTCAGATTTATCAGATTTCGGAGAATTATCAGATTTTTCTAATTAGAACCACCATGTACTCGCTTGTTTTTAGTGATTATCCTCAGACGGACCGATGTCTATGGACATCCAGTCTGTTTACAGTTCTGTCAGTGCACTTGACATTGCCTCACGAGTTTCAGGGACGCTCGGACCGTGAGTGCCAGGATTTGCGGCTGGGCTGACTCTGTGACCCCGAGACCTGCCAGGATTTGTGGCTCGGCTGACTCTGTGTTCCCAAGACCTGCCAGGATTGCGGATCAGGCTGACTACGGTCCCCTGTATCTTGCCAGAGCCGCTCGAGTTGACTTGGTGTCATCGAGACCTGCCGACGGTTCAGGCTGACCAGAGTCCCCTGAATCCTGCCAGTTTGCGGCTCGGATAGACTTTGTGTCGCCGAGACCTGCCAGGGGATTTGACGGATTTTACAGGGGTACATTTAGGTGGTAGTTTAAAGGAATTTGAGTACTTTTATACAGCTATTGCTTTCAGTCATTTTATATCAGTTTCCTCAATGTTCGTGCATGTTTTATATCTCCATATAATTGTTCAGTTTTATGAATTTATATACATACATTTATATATAGCTAGATGAATACCTTATATTAAACACAGTTGAACTTTAGCCTTACTTATCAAGTTATTTTTACCATGGGGGTTATTATGATTATAAACTGATTTCAAGAACATTATTTTTATCCACTCACATTTTCAAACTTGTTTTTCACTCCCAGGCTGTAGAAGTGCGCAGGCATCCACCACTGGGCCACTCCTAGCTTCCGCACCACCAAGAAACGTAGGATTTTATTGTAAAAGTTCTTGAAATCTTGTAAATTAGTAGAAAATGCTCTGATATCTCGTTTTAGTGGGAAACTTGATCTGGTGATTGCTTGGTTATTTTATTCTGGCAGTTGGTGAAAAATTATTTGCTTGTTCAACAGGTGGAAGATTTTGGGTTTAGACAAAATACAGGGGAGACTCTGCCGAATTTTCAGCAGGAGTCTTAAGGGAAGTTTTAATAGTAATTGTAACAGGAAGGGTAAAAGGGTCTTTTGTGCCCGACATTCGTCAGGTGTCGGACACGCACAGGACTTGGTTCGAATTCCAAAGTGGAATTGGGATCGGGTCCTGTCATAGGAATTCTAAAAACTTTAATGTTTTGGATCCATTTGGAATTACATTCCAGTCCCTTTAATTTCGCACTCAAATTATAATAGCAATCTGGAAGCAATACCAGTACAATAAAAGTTCAATATAATAGCAATCTGTCAGCAATACAGCATTCTGTAGCAATGCAACCCAAATTATGCAAATTTAAAAGAATTCCCATTCAACATAACACGAAACCCACCACAAATAAAAGTAGAGTTTACATGACCTACCAAAGCAACACGAATCATATTGTCTAAGATACATTGCGCAATGGAATATTGTTTTTACAAGAGACTTGCACCTTAAATTCAAAGTGGCCTCTTAATGCCGTCAACCGTAACTCCGTCAACAATGCTTTCTTACTAGAGAAAATTTGCCCAACTGTAATTTTCGGATTCCAATCACTTTGTGAAAACCCGTTGTCCAAATATGCTTCTTCATCATTTACACCGGCTGCATTGTACCGATTTTGTTCACCCATTTGACTCCAATAATGTTGACGATGGGTTCAGATTCTCCTCCTAAACGCATTATTGGCAACTGGGCAATTGTGTTCAAGCAGCCCAAATTAGGAGGGGCAGAGTACACTGACACTTCATTTCTTTCAGTACATTATCACCACCATGCATCTCCTCCACCTCGCTAAAATCAGTCATATCCATAAAATCTGTCCCTACTTCACCTCCCACATCAGTGACATTTGTATTATTCCAAGTTACTTCATTGCTTTCAACAATGGCAACTGAAGAATGACCCATCCGACTACTATGTGTCGTGATATGCATACTATGAGCTACATCATTTGTCAGTCCTTTATCTTCTATATTCACGAGTAAGGGAGCTAGTTTTGAAGGTGTTACCTCGGAATTGTACTTCATAAAAAAATTGACATCATCATCGTCCTCAATCTTTATGTGCTTCCATTCATTCGAGGCCACCAAAACTGAGAATTTTAAGCAAACTTTGTTTTCCCTGCTGTTTGTATTACCAATCTAATGCACACGGTCCAACAGTTCAGCAAATTTGATGGTCCGTGGAACTATTAAGCCTTTTGAGTCACCCCTTCATATTTGCACATCTTCTTCGAGGTGACCCATTTTCCATTGTAGCACACGAGAATAACAATTGTCTCCATTTCTGACCATGACAAAACAACATTTCATTAACACAATATAACCACAATAACCATACAATACAATAGCAATATAACCACAATATAACAGCAATATAGCAGCAATATATAAGCAATATAATGGCAATATAACAGCAATACGACTGTAAAATAAGAGGAACACAACAGCAGTACACCAGTAACACATCAGAATCACACTATACAGATCTACTACATCAAATGGAAAATCCCAAGTTTCAAGATTCACATATCCAGACCAATCTAAATGCAATTGGTACAAATCCAGATGAATGAGCATGAATATTCAACAAAACCTAACCTAAAGAAATTAAAGCCAAAACGAATTTAACACAAACCCGAACAATCAAACTATAACCCATTTCACATAATCGCACTGATATTAAGAAAATAACCATCAACACTACCTTTTCGAGGTCGGCAATCCACTAGAGCTTCAAGGTTGCAAGTAGCTATTCAGAAGACATAGCTGTTCGCGATTCCAAACAGAGAGCAAGAGATCGAATAGGGGAGAAAGAGACATAACGAAGCTAGAGAGAGAAACAGCTGCGCTATGAGAAAGAGAGCAAAGAGAGAGACAGAGAGTTGTGCTAGAGAGAGAGAGAGAGAGCCAAGAGAGAGAGAGCCAAGATAGAGAGAGCCAAGAGAGACACAGAGAGCTGTGATAGACAGATACCATAGAGAAAGAAAGCTGTGCTAGAGAGAGAGAGAGAGAGCTGTGTGAGCTAAGAGAGAACAAAATTTCTGAACTTGTGAAAAATCAGCAATAAGTGGACAATAATTTTATATTTATAGGTGATAGTTGTACAAAAATTGGAAAGAGGTGATATTTTTAGTTAAAATTATAAAATGGGTGTCATTTTAAGTTATTTCCCAAAAACATTCAAGTTAATATATGACTATTTGTTATTTGTTGGTGAAAGTTTGAGTTTAGAAGGAAATGTATATGTCAAAATTTATGGTATAGATCATTAATTCAGAATAGAATAAAATAAAACAAAATACAGCGGCCCTTGGGCCATTCCATAGGTTAGACTCGGCCTATATCTCTGTCCCGCCCTTTCCACTGTGATTTCCCGACTCTCTCTCTCTTTCTCTCTCTCTCTCGCTCCGAGAAGTGAAAATTCTCTCTGTGTCTCTGTGTCTCTCTGTTTCTCTGTTCTTCGTCTATGCATGCATGAGTAGAAGAGAAGAGAAGACAAGTACAGAAGCTAGCGAAGATGAGTACGGTGGACAAGATGCTGATAAAGGGAATTCGGAGCTTCGATCCGGAGAACAAGCACGTCATCACCTTCTTCAAGCCCTTAACCCTAATCGTCGGCCCAAACGGCGCCGGAAAAACCACTATTATCGAGTGCTTGAAGCTCTCTTGCTCCGGTGAGTTGCCCCCCAATGCTAGGTCTGGCCACAGCTTCATCCATGACCCGAAAGTTGCCGGCGAAACCGAGACCAAAGCCCAGATTAAGCTTCGATTCAGAACCGCAGCGGGTAAAGATGTGGTGTGCATTAGGTCATTTCAGCTCACGCAGAAAGCCTCGAAAATGGAATTCAAAGCCATCGACAGTGTCCTTCAAACCATTAATCCCCACACCGGAGAGGTACAATTGCTTTTCAATCAGAACTTCAAATTCTTGTTGAATATTCAAATTTTGTTTTGTGTTGTTGATTCTTTATTTCCGAGTTGCAGAAAGTTTGCCTTAGCTATAGATGTGCTGATATGGATAGGGAAATCCCTGCTTTAATGGGTGTGTCAAAGGCTATTTTGGAAAATGTTATATTTGTGCACCAAGATGAAGCCAATTGGCCTTTGCAAGATCCTTCCACATTGAAGAAAAAATTTGATGATATCTTCTCTGCTACCCGGTATTGCCGTTTGTTCCCACAACTTTTCTTTCTTCTTTCTTTCCATTATTGAGGAAAATTTGTATATTAATATTTCATTCCATGTGTGGCCTTCAATTGTTTGTGTGAAAAGGCCGTGTTCCTTGATTTTGTGAAATGATTCAGGCATGGTTCTTCTTGGTTGTTTAAACATGAAAATTGTTACACGTGACGTGAAAGTGAACTTTGTGACTTATAGTTAACGTCTGTCCATAATTTTGCTAATGGTTGCTCGTAGTTTGTTTCTATTTTTCCTACTCGGCCACTAAAAACTTTTAGGAATTTTCCAAAGCAAACTTTTCTCTTTTCTCCCATTTCTTTTCTTTTTTATTTACCCTATGAAAATGAGAAATAGAGATGAATTAATGAAAATTTTCCTTTTCTTTGTTGATTTATTAAAGCTCAATAAGTCGGAATTTGGGACTCATTTTCTTCGTTTGTTCTTCTTCTCATCTTTCTCGTCCTTTTTCATTCAACCGGATTTAAGTTCTATTGAGTTCACAACCAGTATTAGTTTTCCAGAATAAGAATTCTAAAAACTTGCTTTGTAACAGTGGTTGTTATACTCTTAATCTTTTGAGAATGTACCTAAACAACCTGAGTTCTTATACTTATTTTTTTATCTTAATATCAGCACTTTATTGCTCACAAATTTCCTCTATGGTTGACCTATTTTATCTTGAAAATTGGCCTCTCCCACCTCTGCAAATGAGTCACTTGGAGATTAGAGGAGCCACGTTCATAGAAGCAAGCAGACTTTCACAGTACTTAATCCCTTCAGATGTTATCCGATTATTTCGTCAGTGAAGTACTCTCGTCATTAATTTCATTTTAAGATAGTTGTAAACCTCAGTTGGTTGAACTCCAGGAACCCAATGATTATTTGTGTGTGAAACCCTCTCCCCAAAAGATAGTTGTAAACCACAGCATAAAAGAAAAGAATAAAAAATTAATAATGGATGTTTTAGGTCATGCCACTGTGCCCCAAGATTGGATCTCAGATTGATCACATGCTCTGGTACAGTTTTTTTCGTTTGTGTTACATGCACTTGATTTTTTTTCTCATGCATGTTTGCATGACTTGTGATATCAGATTATGTTCCTCCCTTGTGTATGTGTGTATGTAATGTGACTGAGTAGATTACCTGTTCCCCAAGACGTAGTTCAAGAAACCTGTCTGCATGTTTTGAGTCCTGTTCCTGTGAGCTGGTTGGTGTTTGCTTAGAACATCTGAAATAGCCTTAATATATACATAATTTTGCTTTTCACTGCTGCTTAGTCTGCCAGTGCTTACTGTAATTTGTTTTCTTTCTTTTACACTTTGATGATGATTGTTCAAACTTATCAATCATGGGCATCTACTACTTATCAGATATACCAAGGCGTTGGAGGTGATAAAAAAACTTCACAAGGATCAAGCTCAAGAAATAAAGACCTACAAGCTAAAATTGGAGAATCTTCAGACCTTGAAAGATGTTGCATATAAGGTTCTTGTACTCCTTTATTGTGATAATTCTAATATGCGAACTATGAATTTTCAGGGTTTTGTCTTCCCTTGCTTCACTGCACATTTTAAGAAAATTATGAGTTTCATGTATGCAAATTATAAGTAGGATAGTAGTTTCTATGTGCAAAGTTGTCTGTTGAATTAACCCCAAGGCCAGAAACTTTCCTTAACAAGGATGTTCCCTAGTTCTGAATTTACCTACTCCATGGGGACACTCCTTGGCATTTTTCCCTATAATGATCTGGTATGTGGAGGACCATGGGACTGCATGTGCATGAGGATTAGTTTGATGCTGAAAAGTCAATTTTATCTTAGATTCCTTAAAATGATAAGCAGTCAAATGAATTGTTTGAGGAAGAGGCTTAATGTTTTTAGTTAGATATGGTGCATAGAACAATATAGTGGGGCGGGGCGGGATTATATTCTGATTATTCCCCACAGGAGTAGTTATTTTTGCGATATATCATCACCTAACATGGCTACCATAAAATAATGTCTCGTGTCTTATTGCCAATAAGTATCTATAACTATGATTTGAATTTACTACTTGATGTATTTAAAAAATGAGGTCCCTTGTTTTCATGGGTTTAAGGGACACCCTTCCGGGCCCACCCTACATTGTATTTCAATGATCCTATATTTCTATCTTTTAGGTATTCATTCAAAGATCATCTCTGCAAAAAATACTTGAATCCAGAACCATTTGACCACTCAAGTAATGATTGTCATTTTGGCGTTTTCTTGAATATCTGATATAAAGCATGAAACTTCATGTCATATCGCGCTTTCTTTTGTTTTTCTCTTGTGGATTCCTTATCCACTTGCTTGTTTCTTTGTTTATTATCTCTTTTGAATTTACTTAGTTTCTACTATATATATGTATATCTGATATATGTAAACTTTGTAGGGATTAAGTTTCTGACATGATGTTTCGTGCTTTATAGCTTCGGGAGAGTATTTCTAAAGACCAAGAAAAAACAGAATCTGTGAAAAGTCAGATGCAAGAATTGGAGGGAAGCATCAGAGATGTGGATACTAAAATTCGTTATACTGAAGCAACACTGAAAGATTTGCGGGAGCTTCAGGACCAGATATCGATGAAGACTGCTGTAAGAAGCACTCTCTTTAAGGAGCAGCAGAAAAAGTACGCAGATCTTGCTGAGGAGAACGAAGGTCTATAGCTGCCTGCCAGTAGTAGGATGCTCATGAGACATTGTTTTCATTTAACAATCTCTGGTTGATTTATACTTGTTTTCACTTTTGCTTGGGTTCCAATTTAATGTTATGTTTATATGGAGGACTTTGTTGGTTATGCCTTTAGGGGATTTGACCTCTATTCTTGTTTGTTCTTTTGGATGGGTCAGACACTGATGAAGAATTGAAGGAATGGAAAACCAAGTTTGAAGAAAGGATTGCAATTTTGGAAACTAAAATTAGCAAGTTAGAGAGGGAAATGGAGGACACAGGGACCAAAAGTGGAGTCCTTAAGAAGACACTAGAGAAATCTATATGGGAGATTAGCAAGCTTCAAACCGAAGCTGAAGTAAGTGAATTACATATATTTTGATATTCTCAAACTTTATCCAATTTATGTGGAAAATGGTTCTATTTAAAATCTTTTATTTTTGACTTCAGGTTCATAGGTCCTCAAAGAGCGAGAGAGATTCTATCATTCAAAACTTTTTTACAAGGCACAATTTAGGTTCTCTTCCAAATCCTCCCTTTGATGATGAAGTTGCTTTGAACCTCACAAATAGAATAAAGTCAAGGTTACTTGAGCTCGAAAAGGATTTGCAAGATAAGAAGGTGACTTCTTCCTTTTTTTTACCCTGTCATCTTTTTAATGTTAATGGATGAAATCTTTTGATTCTTTCCACCTATATACATATGCACTTACTGGAAACTTGGAATCATTATTCCTAGCAGAAATGTGTTTAATTTGTTTCTTCGATATTAGGATATCCAACATTACTGGACCTAGTATCTAGATCCATTGAGTTTGGGTTTATACCAACAAATGATTATTCTTTGATAAGATAAGCTCACCTTTGGCTCTTGGTAGGTGTGGCCTTCTGAAGCTTGTATCCTCCAAGCATGCCTTTGCGCTAATGACTGCTCCAAGCAGTCAAACAGTACTTTCATGCTTGTATGGGTCCACCAAAGTCTTGAAATTCACTGTAATCAACATAGGAAATTGGAAACACAAGGATCAAGCTTTGGGGTTTTGAAGTCTGCCTACGTAATTCATAAAAAATGCTTCCAAATATCATTGAATTTAACTAATTATCCCTATAATGCTTTGTGTTAAATTTACTTTTGAAATCTCATTAAATGCGTTGGTTGGTATTTGGTAAATGGGTAAGGCCATTTGTGTTTTTGTGTGGTAAAGAGACATACCCTTCTAATAAGGATATTCCCTATTTTTCTTGACCCTCGCATATCACAACTTTATCCGCTATAAAACAAAGTGATGTAGAACAGCCCGTAGGTTTAGAGTAAACAGCCCGTAAGTTTAGAGTAAACACTTGAGCAATAGAACATAGAAGAAATAAGGGATCAAGGAGAAGAATTAGAGATCGAAGAGACGAAGGGAAAGGGAAGGAATCAGAGAGTTTAAAGTAAGGAAATTTATCATTAATCAAGTCTGCCTTAAAAGATTACAAACAACTCTATTTATAGAGGCAAAACCCTTTTTAATCTAGGAAAAGGAAAAGTAAACTTTAAGAAATAGGAAAGCAAATTAACTAATAAGAGATCCTTTTAACAAGAAGGAATCTTTAACAATTAGGAAAACAAATTAACTAATAAGAGATAGGAAAACTAATAATATGCATTCTGCATCATTCTCCCCCACTGAAAAAGAACTCGACACTGGTGAGTAAACCAAGATTAAGGATGACGACGATGTTTGTACGTATGGATGATGGGAGGACGGGAAGCAGCCAAATCAAGACCATGAAGAGAATCCTGATAATTGTGTAGAAGAGTGGAATCCAACTGGCAAAATTCAACTTCTGTAATCCAAGTATTCGCAGTAGCAGGCCTTCCAACCCAACGAACCAGAGCGGGTAGAATCACCAGGAGACGAGGCCACAACTTCATGATCTGAGGCATCCTCAATCTGATCTGTAGGGTCAGAACTAGAAGGACTACGCGGCATCGGAGGAGGAATGAAACTTGTAATATTATTTACGGTGCGGCTATCAACACACCTTCGCCAGGAACCATCCTTTTTGGGGGTAAGGAGAACTAGAACAACACAAGGGTTTAAACTATGATGAATAAAGCAATTATCCAGCAACACCCAAATTAGTCGATTCAATTCCGCTCGCGCGGACGGATTCATACGATAATAGGGAAGATCAGGAATTTGCGAACCAGGAATAAGGTCAATGGCAAGCTGAATCTCTCTCATTGGAGGTAGTTCATCTGGTAAGTCAACAGGTATGATATTAGAGAATTCAAGGAGGAACTGATGTATGGGTTCGGCAAGTGGTGTGGGGTTGCTATCAGATTCCAATTTAAGCAATAGAGCAAAGGACACACCAGTGTCTTGCAGGTCGTGTGCAAAGTCTACAGATGATAAACTACTCAATCGATGCTCCGAAGCCTTCTCTCTAAGTAACAGAGTTGGTTGAACATCCTTATTTGGTTTGACGGCAGGATTGGAAGGTGTTAGCGTTATGTTCTTTCCCTCATGTTGAAAAGTATATGCGTTCTCTCTACCGCAACTTCTCACACAACGGTCGTAAAGCCATGGTCGGCCTAGTAGCACATGTGCGACACTCATGGGTAGGGTATCACAATAAAGTTGCTCGTGACAGGGACCCAATTGAAGAGGAACAAGACATCTTTCAGTAACAGGTAACTTGGAGTTATCTACCCAGCCAACATGAAAAGGATGAGGATGGGGCTCGGCCTGAAGGTGAAGGCGGTCGACAACAGCTTTAGAGATAACATTCAGTGTACTTCTCCCATCAATAACTAGTAGGCATCTATTGGTACTGCTAGGGACATAGGTTTGAAAAATACTTGTGCGTTTCCATGAATCAAGAGGTGGAGGTGTAGATGCTAAATAAATACAACGCATGACACTCACTTGGTGAAACGCCTCCTCATAGCAATTATCAAGTTCTGGATCATAAATAGGTTCAAGGGGCTCCACATACATGTCCACACAAGAGTCCTCATGGAGGGAGCTAATGGTTAAAGTTCGGTGTGGACAACGGGAGGCGATGTGGCCCTTAGCATGGCAACGATAGCATTCGATGTGAGCAGCCGTGTATGGGGCTGGTCCTTTTTCTATTGTGGATACCGTAAGAGCATGTGGACCGGCAACGCCATATGTGGAGCTAGGAGTACGACGATTTGGAGTAGGAGTGGAAGAGAGCCCGGAATACCCAATATATATACGTTGTGGGCCCCAAAAAGTTTTAGCTTCCGGTGCATGGCAACATGCATCTTCCAAGATATGCGGACGGAATCAACGGACTTCACGCCTGATATCGACCATGGATAAAGCGAGACATAGTGATGTCGGGTTCTTCACGAATCCCTGCACGTATCTTGTGTTCAATAAAACGAGCGTGGAATTCAGTAACAGTCAAACTTCCTTGTGAAAGGGTCCATAATTGATCATACAATTGATGGCGATAAAAGGTGGGAAGATATTGTTCGCGAAGCTTTAATTTCATCTCGTCCCATAGAGTCACAGGCGGCTGTCCAAATTGATATAGTTGCTCCTCCACCGAATTCCAATATTGTCTAGCGGCTCCCTGTAGCGTCATCTTACCAATGCGAAGTTTATGAGCATCTGTCAAGTTGTACTAGGAGAAATAATCTTCCATGGCTTGAACCCAGTCAAGAAACATCGTAGGATCCCCACGACCATCAAAAGTAGGAGCGGTAGGCTTGATGAGGCGGATGACATCGTTGTCAAATTGGCGAGGGGGATGAGTGCCTTGATCATGTGGAACTGTAGAAGGGCCCGTTGTGTGTTGGGTATAATGGGCAGGTGGCAAAGACCCAAAAGAAAAGGGGGGCTCCAATTGAGCCTTGGGATCATCAAGCGAGAGCCCAGTGGAGCTATGAGGCATGCCGTATGGCACGGCCTTGAGTTTTTGATCCACTGGTGGATTGGGCAGAAGGCCACTTTTTGGTGTTGGCGTAGAGGAACTCGAGAGCAATGCGGAGGTAGAAGAAGGTTCAGCATCTCCAGCCTGAAAGTGATTGATAAGCAACTGAACGGAGTCTTGGAGTTTGGTGATGGCCAGGTCCGTCTTCACACGATGTGTGGGAGCCTGTACCAACTCGTCTTTGAGGTCAACGCTGAGTTTGGAGAGTTGGGTTTCCATGCCAGTTATATCGTCAGAAACTTTGTCTTGGAACGCATAAAATTGTTCTGCAAGGCTGGCCACGGTTTGGGGTGCCATGGGAGAGAGCAAACGCAAACGAAAGCGAGGGAGCTCTGATTACCAATTGATGTAGAACAGCCCGTAGGTTTAGAGTAAACAGCCCGTAAGTTTAGAGTAAACGCTTGAGCAATAGAACATAGAAGAAATAAGGGATCAAGGAGAAGAACTAGAGATCGAAGAGACTAAGGGAAAGGGAAGGAATCAGAGAGTTTAAAGTAAGGAAATTTATCATTAATCAAGTCTGCCTTAAAAAATTACAAACAACTCTATTTATAGAGGCAAAACCCTTTTTAATCTAGGAAAAGTAGACTTTAAGAAATAGGAAAGCAAATTAACTAATAAGAGATCCTTTTAACAAGAAGGAATCTTTAAGAATTAGGAAAACAAATTAGCTAATAAGAGATAGGAAAACTAATCCAAGTAGAATTAGGAAAACTAATAATATGCATTCTGCATCACAAAGGCTTTCGGTTGTTTCAGGAATAACTCATAACTATTATAATAATTGTCATTAAAATTGTTTTTGCTAATAAGTTCAACTCCCATTACTTCACCAATTTTCTCTCTTCTTCTTCTCTCTCCTCTCTTTCTCTACGTTCCATTCTTTACTTACGAGCTTGTGTAGTTCTCACCTCTATCTCCAAAGGGGCTTATGCGCTCCACTCGCTGCTTGCTAAACAAGCCTTGGAACAAGTGAGCAAAGCTTTCAATTTTGTGGCTTCCCCCCTTACACCTCACCCTGCTCTTTCCTTTCCACTTAGGCTTCCCCTATTTGAGGGATTAATTGATTGGATACCCGAGAACCATAATCTTTCCTAGGAATTCCTTGTTTAACTATCCAGCAACAGAAGGAAAAGAAAGCCTTTTCTCTTTCTTAGTTTTCTGAAGAGACTCTTTTTCAATTATTTTTTATAAGACTAAATGATTTATTTTAGAATTGATTAAACTAGTATTTTATAGAGTAAGCAATCTGTCAAGCACAATGTGCTGACTGTTGGGAATATGTATAGGATCTTATCTGTGTTTGTATATAATGTATGTATTTTCATACTAAAGTGTTAATGAATTTACCTTAAAGTGAAGTAAACTCACAAATTTTAAATTGTACTGGGTCCTTTTTTTTTTTTTTTGGGTCTTAGAAGCACTGACTGAAAAAGGATGTTATTTCAGAAATCAAACGAATTCGAACTCAAGACAGCATGGGACCGCTACATGGATGCAAATGGTCGTTGGAATAATAATGAAGCTCAAAAGAAAGCTAAAAAAGACATAAAGGTTTGCATTTAAGAATGCACACTAGATAGCCTCCCCAAATGTGGTTTTCTCATGTTTTATGTATCCTTTCCTAATTGTGGTTCATGCAGAATGGCCTTTTAAAACGCATTAAGGAAAAGGAAAATGAACGTGATTCTTTTGAACTTCAAGTTTCAAATGTTGATCTTTCTCACATTGATGAGAAAGAGAAAAACATGGTGAGGATGATGTTGCTTTGTGGTCATGATTGGGATTCAGAATCTTAGGTTTAAATAACACGATTAAGATACATGGAAGTAATTTTTCTTTGCCATTGCAGTCGATTGAGGTTGAGAGAAAGAAGAACCAGCTTGCTAGAAGAGAATTTGAATCAACAATAATTCAAAAGGAAAGTGAGCTGTATAGCATTGGGCAAATGATTAAGGTTGCTGATCGAGAAAAAAGCATTCTGGATCTTGATTCGGAGGACAGAGTAAAGCTGTCTATAAAGAAGACAGAATTGGAGAATCTAAAAAAGAAACATAGAAAGATGTAGATATATTCTGTTTGTCTCTGTCTCCGTTACTCCACTCCCCTCCCTCCCTCCCTCCCCCCAGCATCCTCTCTTTCTCTTTCTCGCTCTTGTGTTATTCATCATATATTCATGTTCAAAGATTATGATGTTTCTTTGTTATTCTTTCCAGAATTGATGAATACAAGGACAGAATTAGAGGAATGTTAAAGGGGAGGCTTCCTCCTGAGAAGGATTTCAACAAGGAAATCACTCAAGTCTTGAGGTTGTCCCGTATTTATTTTTTATTCTATGTCATGACATCTTATGAAAAGTCCGCTTTTGTTGTGATCCCAAATGTGGAATCATAAGATTGAGTGTGCATAATGTTTTATCATGCAATTGGATTTCAAGCCACATTTTGGTTGTTTTGCTTCTGGTGTCACATGTCAAGCTATATTCAGTGTCAATGAATGTCATTTCCATTCCCTTTTGGTGTTCTTTTATTTATTTTTTTATGCTCCAAAGGCATAATAGTTTGTCTTTATTTCCTTAAATTCATATAAACTTATACTGCTTTTACACAACAGGCAGTCTATTACAGAGTGCCACACACACTGAATAATGGCCTTTTCGGTGATTATTCCTTTTGTTAACTCAACTTATGCCATTATCATGATCAACTTGTCAGAACAACTTCCATGCATTTTATTTTTTTTTCTGAGATACATATTGAGAAGATTTAGCTACTTTTGCCATCAGTTACTTGACTCTGGTTAGACACTTGAGGGGTGCGCTTAACAGAAGGTTGGATTGCAGTGGAGGAGATATGTTTGGCATAATTAGTATATAGATTATAATCAGCTGTTGATCGTATTTCGGGAATATCAGTTATAAGCAGAATGATTTATTGTTTGAAAGTCAGTCTAGCCTGTGATTTGTGACAGGGATTTTTCATAGTTGGGGGTTTCAAGTTTCAACCGCAACTTGACAATTGCTTCAAATGTGAGGTCATAGTATGATTAATGGAAACTTTGGTGTTTCTATGCTTTTTGGGGTTAACTGTTGTGAAGTCCTTTGTACCATGTCACATTTTCAATGAAACCAATGTTTACAAACAGGATGCGCGAAGGTGATAGTAGCTATCTTCATCAGATACAATGTGTGAAGGTGTTTAAAGTAATTGGAGGACTGATATGTTCTAATCAGTGTTTTCAAAGGCATGCCTAGGCACGCATTGAGGCGCGCTTTGGAGCGAGGCAGCGGTGATTCGCCCCAGGCGCAGCTCAGTTTAGCAAATGTCATGAAAGGCGTATGCCTTGAAGTCGAGGCGGCCGCTAAACGCAGATGCGCTGTGAAAGGCGCAAGCCTCGCGAGGAAGACAGAGTTCCTTTATTTGAAAAATGTGATTCCGGACGACGTCGTTTGCACGGGCTGTGTTGTTTTGTGTCCCTTTAGTAAAGCTGTGCGTTTTAGTTCTAAGTTTGAACATTAGACACGCACTGTTTTGTTCAAAAGAAACCAGTTTACCCATTTATTCCTTCCCTCTCCCAAAAGCCAAAGTTCCTAAACAGACCAACAGAAACTGCCTCCCACCTTCCACCATCAGTTCAGTCCACCTCCATACATAATCTACTCTTTTATCTATTCGAACTAGGTAGAAAGGCACTAGACTTAGAGAGATAATATAACCAAAAGGATATATGGTAAAGAATTGAGCAATAGTAAGAGAAATTTTGAAAAAACAAGTTTGATGGTTAATTTATACTCTAGAGTGGCATTCAATACATTCAATAGCTGTTTTATATTTTTGTAATTATAATAACTCAATACCCGAAAGGCTTACGCTTCAACGCTTTGAGGCTTACACCTCACCTCATAAGGCATAAAACGCCTCACCCTAGCACCTCGCCTTTCCAAACATTGGTTCTAATACGTAATTGTCAGTATTATGAGAACAATTGATTTATTTCTACTACGAACATGAAAAATGATGACAGAAGCCTGAAACCTCATCATTTCATGATACATTGATAGTACATGTAGTGCTATTGCTAGATGTGTGGTTTTCTGTCATCATCTCAGATTCTAGTGCACAGCCATATATGCATTTCTGGTTTCTGCCAATTTTTGTACTTTGTAAAGACGATCAAGCAACTGAGTTTTGACTCTCAGATTTTAAGCCTTGCTTCATCTCATTTGAACTAAAGATTTTGGATTTCTAAGGGGTTTCAAGATTTTTGTTAGAGGTTTTCATTGTTTGGGGTCTGTTTCAATATGTTCGTATTCCAGGGCTGCTACCAAGGAGTTTGATGACTTGAGTGCCAAATCTCGCGATGCAGAGAAGGAGGTGAATATGTTGGAAATGAGAGTACAAGAAGTTAACAATAACCTCTCCAAGCATCGTAAAGATATGGACTGTAAGTACTTTATTTTTCAAGGACAGAACATTACGTGATGATATTTATGTTTGTGCTTAATTTCCAGATGTGATCATATCTCATTTATCCAACTATTGTATCTACCTTGCAAAACTGATTACACACATTGTTTCCTTTTTACCAATTGTTGACCTTTAAGACTGGCATGGCTGGTGTCACCCATCATTTCAGTTGTTTCCTGCTTATTTTGCACAATGTTTTCAAAGGCGTGGGCAAGGAGCTCCTCAGGGCGAGACAGTCAGAAAATGCCATGGGCGTAGGGCTGTTGTGCGGAAATCTGGAAAAGCGCACACCTCGCAGCGCTTTTGCGCGAAGGTGGAAGAGGCATAAGCCTTTGATGCCTGAGAATATAGGGCCCCATGCCACCTGATTTTGAACCCAGCTCCTCTTCTCACCATTGCATATTAAAAATACCCAGCTTCTATTTCTCCTTCATCACGAACCCAATAGAACCATATCAATCATAGTTTCTCTGATGGGTTAATTGGATGAGAGAAGAAGAATCAGATCATCATCAGATCTGAGTAACCCATGCAAAGAACAAGAAGAAGACAAGATGAAAATGAAAAGAAGATGAGGAAGACCAAGAAGAACTAATAACGTGCTAAGTGTACTGGGCAGAAGATATTGGCTTATTGGATGTAGCCCATGCTACTTTCTAAAGCCCAAAGGCTGCTGCCCACTTAGAGGATATTTCTAATAAAAACTGCCAATTCTAAATAAATTGAAAATTTAACAAAAAATGCTAAACTAAGTATTTGCTACTAAAAAGATACATAAAAGTACTAAATAAAATAAGACTCCATACACAAGAATGCTTTGTAAATTAAAACTGTAATACCAAAGCTTAGAATAAACAGTGTCAAATACAAAGTAAGGGTATGTGATACTAAATTTTTAATGTTATACTTGTATATTTTATTTATGTTTTCTTATTATAATAATTTGAGGCTTGAAAGGCTCATGCCTTGCCTCTGAAAATTTTGGTTTCGCAAACTAGTGCATTCCATTAAATCATACACATTGTTCTTTACATTCTGTTTTAATGCAGCAAAAAGGAGATATATCGAATCTAAACTTCAGGCCCTAGATCAGCAATCTTTTACTGCTGATTCCTATCCCAAAGTTTTGGATTCAGCTAAGGAGAAAAGAGATGTTGAGAAAAGGTTCATTTTCTTATTTTTACATACTAGGCTAATATTAAATAATAACTAAATGCATCTATATGTTATCTTCAAAAAAAAAAAAAATCTATATCAACATGTTCAGCATAGTTCCAATTTTTTGATTCTGCATCTGGTGTCTTGTCTCTAGGAAATACAACTTTGCAGATGGTATGCGACAAATGTTTGATCCTTTTGAAAGAGTTGCGCGTGCCAATCATATTTGCCCTTGCTGTGAACGCCCCTTCTCTCTCAAAGAGGAAGACGAATTTGTTAAAAAGGTTGGAATACATCACTTATTCACATTTTCTAAGCAGGGTGCATTTGAAATATGAATTTTTTACGTACCTTGCTGAATTGGGCTAATGTTTTATGGTAATTTACAGCAAAGAATGAATTCTGCAAGTTCTGCTGAGAAAATAAAAGTGCTGGCAGCAGAGTCCTTGAGTGCTGACTCGTTTTTTCAGCAATTGGACAAGCTCCGCATGGTTTATGAAGAATATGTTAACATTGGAAAGGAAACAATCCCTAATGCGGAGAAAGAACTACGTGACCTTAGTGAAGAGATGGAACAAAAGTCTCAGGCCCTCAATGATGTAATTATCTTTTTGGGTACACCTTGCTTTTAAATATCATGGTCGAGCCCATTTATTGTCTGGCCAACTCTCAAGAAATTGAACTTGAAAAATGAAAAATCATTCTATGAAAATACTGCCACCATTCTGCATATACTTGTTGTATATCTACTCATTCATATTGCATTGCATGAAAAACAAATTACGTGGTTAGTGTATTTGGCTTGATAATAATGTCAGATATTGAATTCGTGAGTCATGTTGTATAATATTTGATATGCAACAATTCTTCACTGAATTAGTTTTGAATGAATTTTCTTAAGTATGCATCAATTATTTCATCCTCTATAATGGTTTCTTTTCTGAAAGCATTTTCCTTCTTTGAAAACAATGAAGAACATGGTAGTAGTTGTGCATGTGGATGTGCTATTGCTGCATTAACTGTTGATGTCAACGAATTTCTGAATAAAATGAATATTGACTTTGTTGCATATGGGTGTAGTTGAAAGGTTATTGACTTTTTTACATAAGGGTGTAATGCATCAATTATTTCATCCTCTATAATGGTTTCTTTTCTGAAAGCATTTTCCTTCTTTGAAAACCATGAAGAACATGGTAGTAGTTGTGCATGTGGATGTGCTATTGCTGCATTAACTGTTGATGTCAACGAATTTCAGAATAAAATGAATTTTGACTTTGTTGCATATGGGTGTAGTTGAAAGGTTATTGACTTTTTTACATAAGGGTGTATATTAAGTTATTAATTAGAACAACTTTTGAGTTTGGACTGACAGATTGGATTCAAGGCCTTGCAAGCACTACTTTGAACATCAAACACCACTCCGAATCTACCTCCCTCATTTATGCCTTGAATTACCCTCAAGACTTGTAACCATCTCTATGCTTTGAAACAAAAAGCCAACGACTTTTGCCTCCTGAATGCTATGACTAAGCCATTACATTCAAAACTGGATCAACGCTGTGAAATTTGCTAGACCATTACTGCATATGGAATCAAAACATTGGCCATTATGTACGAATCTTTAGGTCTTCATTGCTTTTACTCATAGTCCGCTGCTTTGACTTATTTAACGACCTACTGTTGTCTCATGGTCCATTGCTTTCACTTTACATTGTGCTGGCTATTCAGCTAAAAATATCCAGATTACGATTCCGACTCCCTGCAGGCCTTGCATCACTTGGTCACCATGCTCTGGTATCCATGGGAGCAGTTTTTAGAGCGACAATTAGATTAATGACAAGGGGAACAGGATAATATGTCCGAAAGTCATTTACTCAGTTCCTTCTATTTGTTACTATCCTCTCATTCTCATTTAAGTCATGGAACTTTGTCCATAGGAGAAGGGCTAATGAGTTGAATGTAGGTATTATCACTTGGATGCAGTAATAGTTTGTCCACAAGTTGTTGAATGAATTCTTAATTTTGAAAGACATTTTTTTATCTTTTGTATGAAATCATTTTGTTTTAAAGATCTTTTTGCTTTAAAGATCTTTTTGCTTTTCTTTTGTAGGTGCTAGCTGTTTCAGCTCAAGTGAAGGCTGATAAGGACTCAATTCAGGCCCTGGTGCAACCCATTGAAACTGCTGACAGACTATTTCAAGAAATACAAACATTGCAGCAGCAAGTTGATGAGTTGGTGTATAAGCTTGAATATCAAGGGCAGGGTGCGAAATCCCTGAAAGATATTGAATCGGAGCTGAATGGTCTGCGTAGTAGAGAGTATAACTTCTAACTATCTACTCATCATTTGGTAACTTGTTCTTGTTATCAGAATATTTGATCAAGAAAAGCTTAGCCACTTGGGAATGCACCTTGACATATATGTCCATTATATTTCTTTTCCTTTGTCTCTGGACTTTAGCTTCATATTTTCTTATAATTGGACTCTTGTTGACACCCTTCAATACTAAATTAATTCTACTTGACAATTTATTTTTATTTTCTATTTGTTGTAGTTATATCCTCTTTTTTTTCTTCCTGGAAACAGGGATAATTTGCGTGATGAACTAGAGAAGTTAAGGGAAGAACGAAGGTACATGGAAAATGATTTAGCAGACACTAGAATACGGTGGCACAGTCTAAAGGAAGAAAAAGGCAAGGTAGCTAATATCTTGCGTGATGTCGAAAGGGTAGAAGCAGAGTTGGATCGTTTGACTGAGGAAAAGAGTCAAGTTGATCTTGATGAAAAGGTTATTTCATTATCTTTGCAAATATGGAAAAGCTGGTGGGGTTCAAAGGTTTTACTTAGAGAATATCTAATAAATAAAAGCACATTGAGATGCAGAGCCATAAGCTGTGGCAGAGAAACACTATGCATGAAAAATTGTTTAGAAATGCTGCTTGGTGACACTCTCTTTTGACTTTGGGGTGCTGAAACCTAGAGCTGTTAACTATTGTTAGTCCACACTACTGGACTGGAGGATTTTGGGGTTAAAGAAGTTACTTTATGTTACATGTATTTGAAAAAAATGTGTTTTTAATCTTCTCTTGCACTTGTTCAATGCTAAAGGCATAGGTGGTAGATGTAGTTATTTGGAGTTAATAGATTCGCAGGAAAGAAAAAGAGTTCATAGATTCACTACTTCACTACACGTGCCAAACTTATACTTCTGTATCTTGGTGTCTTTTCTTGTCCTTTTTTATTAGTACAACTGATTTACTTGATAAAGAAAAGTACATACATATCTAGCAAAGCAATGTCGAGTATATTCTGGTGTTATTAGTTGTTCATAAGTCTTATAAAACAGTCAAGTCAATATAAAGTTAATGTAATAGTACTTATGAATTCTGATTGTCGCTGTGGTTGCTTGAATGCGTTTGGCAGAGTTTAAATGCAGATGATCAAAGTTGTTGGAAAAGAAAAAAAGTTTGCTAGAAGTTGTGGCATACATTTTGACTCTGTGGATTGCTTTATTTTTACACATTCATTTGCTGGTCCACTAAATTTTATGAGAATTTTGATTGTATAGATACAACGATGGGTTGGATAAGCAACATTTGTAGTGGATATAGGGCTTTACCATGTTCAATAACAATTCTTAACTCTTGTTTCTTACATTTATCAAGTTTCTCTGTGTTGTTTCCTTATGATTGAAGTTTTACGGTTTCTATATTGTAATGTATCATGCTTGTACTTAAAATTTCAGCATTTGGAAGAGGCTCATGGCCCTTTATCAAGGGAGAAAGATGAATTACTTCGTGACTACAATAACTTAAAAGTTAAACTTGATCGCGAATATGAGGAGCAAGCTGAAAAAAAAGGAAAATACCAGCAGGAAGTTGTGGCACTACTTGCGCTTATTTCTAAAATTAAACAGTAAGTTTTGACTTTTGAGTTACTGGTTTTAAGGCTCTTGTATACACTTGATCGTTTCTATAAACTTTTTTTTTCCTACCAGGTATAATGATGAAAAGAAAGGAGAGAAGTTGCAGGAACTGCAAGTAAATAAATGTCTATCAGAATCTCAACTTCAAAGTTGTGATACTAGAAAGCAGGAAATTTCAACTGAATTAGACAAAAGCAAAGAATTAAAGCGGAATCAAGATCAGTTAAAACGAAATATCGAGGATAATTTGAATTACAGGAAAACAAAAGCTGAAGTAGAGGAACTTTCCCATGAGATTGAATCACTGGAAGACAGAATTCTGAAGATTGGTGGGAAATCCAAAATTGAAGCTGAATTTGGAAAGCTCTCACAGGAGAGGGAGAGGCTTCTTTCAGAGGTATTCATAGTTCTACACATATCATTCTTTGTTTCATTGCTCCTGAAAGCATGGCCAGTAAACTTTAGGTGATATTCATCTTACTTACATGGACACTTGCTAAAGTTTCTTGTGAACTAACAGAACTGAATTTATTTAAAAGGCGGAATGAAAAGAAAATTTGGAAGTGTAGTAGATATGCTTATATGGATATGGTATCTTTCTGCATTTGTGTACGTTTTTATTTTAAATTATAAGATTTTACCTTCATTTATAGTCTTATTTTGCATTGCCTTAATTTCCTAACCTTGCATTGCCCTTTTTGTGGTGCCTTTAATACTTTCTTTGGTCAAGCTAAATTTTGACGTTTTAGTGCATCCTTGTTTGACTGGATCTCATGTTTTCCATTGAAATAGCTGCCTTGAGAAGTGTACTTGTCTAAGAATGTTATTAGGAAGAAAGCTTCTATTGTTCATTGGGGTGCATGTTCAAGTAATGGAGTGACGTTGAATAGTTTGTTGTTGCTGAGGAAGTTAGCCAACTCATATTCTCTTCAATCAGCTTGGGTTATGTTGTGCCAAGTATGCTTTTAGAGATTTTTCGTAGTGAGTTATGCATAATTGGATCTGGGTTCCTTGAAGCAAACGGTTTCAGTTTAGATCACATTTGAGTGGAGAAACAAGGTCATGCTTAACAGCTCAGCATACTAGCAGGCCCAAAAACACTAGTATTTTTTAGATAATAAAAAGAAATTAGGGCAAATTTAAATGGATTTATCCTTAGAGTTATTTTTCTTGATGGTCAGTAAATTATGATCTCCATAATTATATTGTTTTCACTTATCTGGGATTTTGAGCATATAAATGAGATTGTAGGTGACTATTCTAGTCTTGATTTTAAAATTATACGAAGACACTATGAAATTCAATAGCTCAAAATAAAAGCAATAAGAGTTGTTGTTACATGTTCTGAAAGTTTACAATTTTATATATTGCACCTCTGGTAGAATCTCCTCTTTGTTGGTTCTACATCCATTTTTCTTCTTATTGAAATTACAAATTTTATTTATAAAATTATTCGTTTTGGCAGTTAAACATTCATCGTGGAACCATGTCTGTTTACCAGAAAAATATTTCAAGGGATATAAGTGATCTCAAACAGGCACAATACAAGGAAATTGACAAGCGGTATTTTGATCAGCTAATCCAGCTAAAGGTATGACATCTTTATGAAGCAGCAAATACTTCTCCTTACTGCTCATATCTTACTATTATTATCCTGAATATTTTATGACAGACAACTGAGATGGCAAACAAGGACCTGGACAGATACTACAATGCCCTTGACAAGTGAGGTTCTAGAACTAGATTTTAAAATTATGTTTATCTATATATGAACCTCCGTATTTTTCTAATATAACCAAAAAAGAAGCCCAACTGTCGATTCAATAGTCTGTTTTTAACCAACAAATCGTTCACTATTAATTATTGTTACTATTATTATTACTACTACTACTATTATTATGTTTATGTTGTTTATGATCATTATTATTATTGTTGTTGTTATTGTTACTATGATGCTTCTTCTTACTGTTTTTGCTACTATTCTCTGGTTTCTTATTTGCAGTTCCATAATGTTTAAATGACTATTTATTGATAATGTGATCACTGTTTGCTTTATTTTCATCTACTTAATTCCCCTTACAAAAGAATCCAATTATTACTCTTTAGTTATAATAAGAAAAAGATAGAAAAAATAAAACTGCCCATTGGGCGCCTGATTATCCGGCATGCCACATATTACACCTGCTACCAAAATTTGCATAATGTTTTCTTTTGCAAAAACACTCTAATATATCTTTAGTAGTTCTTCTATTTAAAAAGATAGAACATGACCAGGGAAACTTGAATGTTCTAGTTATATGTTATTGTCATATTGAAGCTTTGTTGGCTATCTCCATTTAACAATCAGAAAATTTGCAAAATTTCGACCAATTCCTCATCTTAGTTTTCCATTAATAGGTATTATGCGTGTACATATACAAAAGGAAAGGATGGATTTGCAATAACGTGTCGATAACATGTCAACAGTCTCTACTGACAACCTGTTGATAACCTGTCAATATGTATTTGTTCCAGTAATTAATCTCTGGACATTATTGACATGTTATTGCAAATCCGTCATTTAATAAAAGATGGACGTCTTTCAGAGAGAAACACTAATATATACACAGTACATATAATTGGTGCAGTCAACTGATGAAATCTTTGTTGCATGCATCTTCTTTATAATGTTATCTCTGATCTGTTTTTCCTTTTTCCTTTTTCCTTTTTCCTTTTTCTTCAGAGCACTGATGCGCTTCCACACCATGAAAATGGAGGAAATAAATAAAATTATAAGGGAGTTGTGGCAGCAAACATACAGAGGACAAGATATAGACTACATATGTATACATTCTGATTCTGAAGGTGCTGGGACTCGTTCTTATAGCTACAAGGTATGAATGTTTTCCTTTAAACTTCTCGCACATCCTTTAATTTCCCTAGCCATTCTCACGTTGCTGACACTGCATGATGTCAGGTTCTCATGCAGACCGGTGATGCAGAGCTCGAAATGAGAGGAAGATGCAGTGCTGGTCAGAAGGTAAGTGATCTTTGAACGCATTACTTTACGTATTAGGAGAAATGGAAAGCTGAAACTTGGGGTTTGTTTTCAGGTCCTCGCTTCCCTTATCATAAGGTTGGCTTTAGCTGAAACTTTCTGCCTCAACTGTGGAATACTAGCACTAGACGAACCGACTACAAATTTGGATGGCCCAAATGCAGACAGTCTTGCGGCTGCTCTCCATAGGTATGAAGAGACTAGTTCTCATTTGAGACTCCATTGCTGGATATTAACTTAAATAAAATTTCCCATTTTCCCTCTTTCTGCAGAATTATGGAGGACCGGAAGGGCCAGGAAAACTTTCAGCTGATTGTAATTACTCATGATGAGCGTTTTGCTCAACTAATTGGCCAACGCCAGCATGCAGAGAAATATTATCGGGTGGCAAAGGACGATCAGTATGGCTAATATCTTTTAATCTACTGCTTTGATTGTTTTTCCTTTTTCTTTTCTGTACAAGCTTTTGTTTATTATATTGTGTGACCCTCAAACTTCTCCAACTCTTGTTTTCTTTGTTTTTCCAGCCAGCATAGCATAATTGAAGCCCAGGAGATTTTTGATTGAAGCTCTCTCAACGAATGTTTTCTCCTCTAGTTTCTTCTTGTAAATCTAATGAAGCAGCGCATTGAAAACTCCGAAATCCACAAGCTCAAAAATTCTCCGTTGTATGTGACCTACTGTGGAAAATGTAAATAGAAAATTGAAAAGGTATCTGGGTTTAGTCTAAATATTTTGAAATCTTGATGGCGGGATCTATCCTAATATTAATGTTATTGTCCTTGAACTTACAACCTGATTTTCTATAAGCAAAATCACTATTTTGATGGTTGAGAGTTCTTAGGCCCCGTTTGGGATTGCTTTTTTTGGACAAAAACTTGTTTCACTTTAAAGTTAAGCAGTTTAAGATGTTTGGTAAAAATAAAATATCCCGATTATTTTAAAAGCAGTGGTCTTTTGACAGCAGCTTTTAAAAGCAGGTTCTGGGTTGTTTTTCAAAATTGCTTTCAAAATAAGCAGAGATTAGAGGTGGGCACGGTTCGATTTGAACTAGTTTTTGCTTCAAATTAGAATCGATCCGGTACTATTCATTCGGTTTGGTTCAGTTCTATTTTAATAATAAAAAATTCTAAAGCTGTCCAGTTTGGTTTGAACTAGTTTCGGTTCCGGTTCGGTTTTGAACCGGATTATAAAAATTATTTTTTTAATACAATTCTCAATTGGAATATTATTTTTTTACTTGAAAATTAATAAGTTATTCAATTTCATATAAAAATAAATATTGAAGTTAGAAAAGGGATATATTTTGAAATTGAACTTGGATAAATATTTGGTTTTTTTTTTAGTGAAATTAAAAATATAGCATTAAATATATATATATTGAAATTATATATATTTTTAATTTGACCTGTTCAATTCGGTCCGGTCTTGTTTTTGAAGACATTGAACTGGATTCGAAACCGGTCCAAATCGGTCCAGTTCGATTTTTGACCGGTTGTTGACTTTTTGGTCAACTCGATTTTTTTTCCGGTTTGGTTCGGTGCGATTCGGCTCGAATTTTCAGTTCGTTGGTTTGAGTGCCCACCCCTAGCAGAGATGAACTTTTAATGAATTTTTTTAATTCCCAAAATACCATCATCACATTCATTTTAAAAAATGACACCACATCTAACTCCACCACTTGCACCACCACATTCACTACCTTCACAACCACTGCCACCATCGCAGTCACCACCACATCCTTCTCCTCCTCATCCTCCACCGCCACCACCACAACCACCACCTTCTCCACCTCCACCTCCACCACCACCTCCTCCACCTCCACCTCCACCACCACCTCCTCCACCTCCACCTCCTCCACCATCACCACCTCCACACCACCGCTATCAGCACTACCACCACAACCACCTCCTCCTCCAAAACCTCCACCTCCACAACCACCACCATGCTGCCACTACCACCACCACCTTCACAATCGCCATCCCCACCACCACCACCACCACTACCACAACCACTAACTGCACTTTCATCACCACCACTACCTCCACTCCATCACTACCACTACCACTACATGATTAGTACATAACACTTTTAACATCATGTCTATTTTAGTCATTATTTACAGTTACAACAATTTTATATTAAAATTTACCAAACGGGTTGACACTGCTTTTTGTACTAACAACACTTTAAAAATATTGTTTACCAAATATGGAGCTGCTTTACTTTACAGATAATTATTTTCAAAGCACAGCAGAAGCAACTTTTTTTAAAAGTGATAGCAATCCCAAACTGGACCTTACTACCGTTCCAACGCATATCTCTTGTGTTAATGATTTAATTGTTTAAGGATTTTATGTTGAGAATTGGTTAATGACTTCTCTCTCCGCCATTGATGGTATATATAAAATATTGTTTAACTCACTAACATATCTAATGGATGTTGCGATTAGAACTCCTTAACTAAACGGTAACCTTGACAAAATTCCTTACTGGAGAAGCTCACATCAGTTACAACCGGCAATTTGGTTAATATGAGAGTTTTTTTTTCTTTTTCATAAATAATACATATTTTTTAAAATATTTTTGCAATAATATACGTGTTATTCGAGCATTTTATTTGTATTTTTAAAGTAAACTTTCGTTTCTCT
>NC_034009.1:13338805-13438185 GCF_000346465.2 Prunus persica
GTCTATTCCCCTCTCTATCCCCATCAGTCTTACTTGCTCAATTGATAATTTGAGTGGGAGTAATTATGCGTGGCTGGGGTTCCTTCTTCTTCTTCCTCCTTCCTTTTTAGTATTATTGATTACAAATTAAAAAGCTTGTTCCTTTTGATTGGACTCGAAGTTGTTGATACATAAGGGAATTGACCTCAGATAGGCTCAGGTGAATGGAAAAAAAACCTATCTTTCTCAGTTAACAAGTTATTTTATGAAGGTTTTTTTTATCACAAATGGTCCTTGAGGTTTGCCAAATTATCACCTTTCGTCCCTAATATTTTTTTGTGACACTAATGGTTCTTAAGGTTACCCTCTGCATATCAAAATGGTCCATACCATTAGATTCCGTCAAATTTTCTGTTAAATTGCTGGCGTGGAACATATGTAGAGCCTAAACATCCAATAATATAAATCCACGTGGCTTTAAATAAAATAAAATAAATTTTAAAACTTAAATCCATAAAAACAAAAACAAAAAGACCTGCACCATCATTTTGCGTTCTCACTCTTAAATAACTGATAATTCCTACGGCTTATTATGTTTTATTGGCTTGAAGAGCTGGAGCTTGGAGAAGGTGAAGACCCAGTTCCTGAAATCGATGGCTCCAATTAAGGCGTTGATTATGTTGTTAAGTTGTTGGGCTAAGGCGATTAGGGATGGCAACAGGCAGGGAACGGATCCAGGAATCTTATCTCATAGGGTCATAGTGTAAAAGTTCAATTATTAATTTTGTTTTTTTATAAAGGTTTGGGGGGGTTGAGATTGGGGATTTAGGTTTGAGGGTTTAGGAATAGGGGTTTTGGAGTTCTGAAGTCAAGAGGAGGGGTCTGTTAAATATGTTCTAATTTTGTTTTTAAAAGACCTGGACCAAAACGACATCATTTTGGCCAAATCTTTTTATAAAAAAAATTAGCTGGGGTTGCGCCAAAACGACATCATTTTGGCCAGCGTCTTTTAAAAAAATTTCGTTGGGCTGCACCAAAACAACACTGTTTTGGCCAACGTAAAAAAAAATAATAATTTAAACACTGTGCCAAAACAACGCCGTTTTGGCCAGCGTGTTTTAAAAAAACAAAAACAAAAACGTTGTGCACCTTCTTTTTCCTCAGATCTGCAAGCTTCTCCTTCAACATTCATGGGGTCACACAGCCATTAAAGGGGACCTTCTAGCTTGCTTTCATAGAGTCCATCAGATCGTTTGACCTCATTGACCCCACTATGGATCTGTCCCTGACAGCAGAGGAGGTGGGGGCAAACCCTAAGCTCCAACCCCAAATCCCACCAATCATAGGATATGTGAATAATGCAACGAAGCAACAACAAGATATCAGGAGTCGCTATCCTCTCAAAACGTTGAAGGCCTAAAAAATGGTACATGGGGAGAGAGGAGAGAAAGACAAGGGGGGAGAGAGGAGAGAAAGACAAGGGGGGAGAGAGGAGAGAAAGACAAGGGGGGAGAGATAGAGAGAGAGTCAATCACTTCTTTTCCTTCATTTATTATTTATTTTAGAACTATTTTAATTTTTTTTATAATATAAAAAAAATCAAATTAAATAATAAGTGAGGTGGATGACATGTGATTTTTTAGACAGAAAAATAGATGAAATTCGAAAAAATTAATGACAAGGGCTAAATTGGCCATTTTAATTAATTCGGGGGCTAGGCTTATTTTTTAGTTCATGGGGTTAATTTCTACAATGGTCATAGTTCAGGGGGTAAAACGGCTGAAAATCCTAATATAAAAATGGATGCAATTTTGAAAAACCCAACAACAATGGCTAAATTGGCCAATTTAATTAATTCGGGTGTTAAATTGGCTGACTTTTTAATTCAGGGATTAAGTTCGATTGGAGTCCTAGTTCAAAGGGGTGTACGACAATTTACTTTTTTTTTTTTTTTTTCAGGTCATAAAAGAGAGCTTATGATAGAAGACATGGAGAGGATGAAATGGGTGTTGCTTAAACCTAAAATAAAATAAAATAGAGCTCATTAGGGGTAAGTGATATGCTACACAAGGTGAGTTCTTAATCAAGTATAATTATGCTGATGTGGAATAATTAACTTTGTTAGATTAATTAACTCCTACGTACGTGCATATTTTTCAAATATTTTGCAATAATGCACGAAAGTTCATGTATTTTACTCGTATTTTCACCTACTATTGATAAAAAGACAATAAATAATAAAAATTGGATAAATAATTTTTAAAATGAATATAATGGTGGAATCTTTTATTTTTTAAAAATTATGAGTAATACACATATGTATTGTGTATTGTATATGTATTATGACCATACCGTATTTTGTTAACTATGGACTTCGAGAATGCATTGGTTGAGACAAGTAGAGTATTGAACATAGTGAGTAATTAAATAAGAGTAATTCAATTTTCTTTTATTTTTTGGCAGTAGGTGAAAAAAGCCCGTGATCTTCAGTGAAAAGTTTGCAACTTGCAATAAGGGTATTTCATTTTATTAGTCATTGAACTTAGACCTGATTTATATTTGAGTCCCTCAATTTTCAAAATTGTTCCCGTGATCCTTCAACTTTTGTTTCATTAGAAAAAATAGTCATGCCGTTTTGTTAACTTTTTCTGTTAAATGTAGGGATAAAATGGTATTTTTGTATTATTTTTAATTTCCAATTTCTGAATATTCCTTTCACCCAAAAATTAAAATTAAAAATTAGAAACTAAAAATTTAAGGGTAAATTACTCAAATGGTCCTCAAACTTATACCTGATTTACATTTTGGTCCCTCAATTAAATTATTCATTCAAATGGTCCATCAACTCTATATTATTCGCTCCAATTGTCCTACTGTCTAATTTTCTGTTAAATTTAACCTAATTTTAGGGTAAATAATAACCAATTTGCCCTCATATTTAATAGAAATATTGACATAATGTAACGGTAGGACCAATGGAACGAATAATATAGAGTTGATGGACCATTTGAACGAATAATTTAATTGAGGGACCAAAATGTAAATTGAGTTTAAATTTGCGGACCATTTGAGTAATTTATCCAAAATTTAAAAATCTTATTCCTATCCTCAATCAAACTAAAAATAAAAAATTAGTTCTTATTCCTAAAAACTAGATTTTTTATTTATTTAAATATTTATTCATATTTAATCAATTTAAAATTATAAAAATACCATTTCACGCTTGTATTTAACAGAAAAGTTAACAAAATTGACGACATGACTATTTGTCCTAACAAAATTGAAGTTGAAAGACCAAAAGAACGATTTTGAAAATTAAGAGACTCAAATGCAAATCGAGTCTAAATTCAGAGACTAATAAAACAAATAACTCCTTGCAATAATATCACTTGAGAATATGGACAAATGAGTTCAACAATTCGATTTTGTGAATTGCAGAAATTTAATGAAAAGTGGAGAAGACAAACTGTTTGTATAATGGTACCATTTTTATTTCAGACCCCGATCACAATTAATTAGACATGAAAATAAAGAACAGAGAATATGATATAATAAAATTTAATAAAATAAGAATTCATTGTTTATTTGTAGATGAACAAGAGAATACAGAAGTAACGCATTTTGTTACTGAGAGGATTTTATCTCAAACTCGTACCATAATACATCCAAACTTGTAAAAGGATATTGGGAAAAACCAAAAACAAAAACAAAAAAGAAACAGCTGATCTATGGCATGAAGGCTTTTTCTCTTTTCCTTTTCTGATCAACACAATGCCAGGTGAGACCCAGAAATATTTGTGACAATAATAAAAATATTGGTTACCCAAGCCTAATCCTTGTACTTCATTTCGGACATGACGAAACCGGGCATCTCAAATGAGGCTGAGAACTTTTCAACATCAGCCTTGAGTTCTTCAATGTCCTTGTTGTTCACCAAACCCTTGTTGAAGTCCTTCAGTAGTTTCCCATGCTCCTTCTGGATTTTCAAGGTGAGACTTACAGCCCTGTGAAGGAACTCCCCGATCTTCTCGAAGTCCTTCTCAACCAAACCTCTTGAAGTCATGGCCGGGGCACCTGTTTTTAAACATCCATGGTCAATTAATAGATTGTTGAATACAGCACTACCATGGTCAATAAGTAAACAGTGATACTTCATTCTATGCAGAACTTTAATTTCTATCAAATACATTATAATTCTTATCCACAATGGAAAAGCCAATTCGTATAGCAGTTCTTACCAATTCTTACTCCTCCAGGAGACAAGGCACTGCTGTCACCAAAAACAGCATTCTTGTTCACGGTAATGTTGCATAGGTCACAAAGCTTCTCAACCTTATTGCCTAAAGAAAATCATCAAGGAGTTAGAATTGTATCACAAGGAAAACAAAAACAACAACAACATCTATGTGATCATCACGTTTATAGATGGAAAAAGTTCAACACTTTACCAGTCAACCCAAGAGGCCTGAGATCCCACAGAACAAGGTGGTTCTCTGTTCCTCCTGTGACAAGGTTGTAATCCTTGCTTATCAGGTAGTTTCCAAGGGCAACAGCATTGGCCTTGACTTGTTTAGCATAGGCCTTGAACCCTGGTGACATGGCCTGCTTAAGAGCAACAGCTAGGGCACCAATCTGGTGATTATGAGGACCACCCTGTAGGGAGGGGAAAACAGCAAAGTTGATCTTGTCTTCAAAGTCGTAGGCTGCATCCTCAGGTTGGCCCTTCTTGGGTGGTTTAGGTCCCTTCCTGTAGAAGATCATACCAGCCCTAGGACCCCTCAAGCTCTTGTGGGTTGTGGTTGTGACAATGTCACAGTACTCAAAGGGATTTGCAGCTTCCTATATCCAAATAAAGAGGAAAAGAAAAACGGAGTAAGAAAAGGCAATCTATTAAGAGGACAGCAATGCCAGCAATTTAATACTCCAAACAAGGCTGCACCCTTTAGGTGAAAAGCACAAAAATAACCTCAATGCAATTTAGAGTTGAAAATGAAATTTACCCTCCTATAGATCTTATTTTGAACCATTTATGAGATTTTATTTTATTATTAAAAATGAGAAAAAAGAAAAACAGATATAAGAAAATGACACAAGTCATAATCCAGTACTACTACTAGCCCTGCCATAGCATATCCGTAAATTTTGAAAACAAGCAAAACCAAAACTAAACGTGCAGTGCAGATCTACTTCATATTTAATTAACTAAAAGAAAATTAGTTTTCCATTTTCATCCCCTCAAGAACACATTTTATAATCTACATCCATTCCTATTTGCATCTCAGTGATGGCTCAATTGCTGATCCGAACCTGCATGACATTGCATGTGAATAATGATAGGATCAAATTCTCAAAGCAAAAAACATAACTGTGCCCTTGCACTAAAGATACAATGAAACTCTATAAGCTATAAATAAAAAAGAAGAAAAAGAATTTCAAAGTTTCAAAGATCAAGATCTACACAGAATCACAAATACATAATGAAAGCATTGAGAAGTACATCAAAAATATCACAAGAACATTTAGAGTGGATCTTCTGAACAAATGGGAATGAATATAGATCACAACCGGAAGTCAAAACCAGATCTGCTAAACCAAATCAAGTAAACTACACAAACCCAATTCATAGAACATAAAAACTAGGCAAAACCCATCAGATCTAACAACACGCAAAGCAAATCCAATAAAACAAAAGATTCAAATCCCACCAACAAACACCACAAAAGGCACATACCTGAGCAGCAACAAGGCCACTAATGTGAGCCATGTCACAGAGCAAAAGCGCACCACACTTATCCGCAACAGAGCGAAACCTTGCATAATCCCAGTCTCTCGGGTACGCACTCCCACCGCAAATGATCAACCTGGGCCTGAAATCCAAGGCCTTCTCCTCCAACTTGTCATAATCAATGAACCCAGTTGTGGAATTGACCTTGTAAGGCAGACTCTCGAAGTAAATCGAGGTCGCGGAGATCTTCTTCCCGCCAGAAGTGTAGTAGCCATGGGTGAGGTGGCCGCCGGAGGGAAGGTCCAATCCCATGATGCGGTCATGGGGTTGGAGCACCGCGGTGTAGGCGGCGAAGTTGGCCGGAGAACCGGAGTATGGCTGCACGTTGACGCCCCATTTGGCGGCGTCGAGGTGGAAGGCCTGGAGGGCACGTGAGCGGCAGAGGTTCTCGATCTCGTCGATGAACTCGTTGCCGCCGTAGTAGCGATTGCCGGGCATGCCCTCAGAGTACTTGTTGGTTAAGGCACTGCCCAGAGCCTCTATGACAGCGAAGGAGGTGAAGTTTTCGGAGGCAATGAGCTCGATCCCTCGGCATTGGCGGCGTTTCTCCTTCTCGATAAGATCGTGGATCTCTGGGTCCACGGTCACCAGGGGAGAGTTGCCCCAGTCGTTCACTGGTTCCATTGGCAGAGATCGGAGAAGATTAAGAAGATGGGGATGAAAATGGAGGAAGAGGATAGAAATGGGTGGTGTGGTGTGGGGTGGTGGTGGCAAACTGCCGACTGAGGTTTATAGGAGTTGAATATTAGGAAATTACCATTTTGGCCTTTTGGTGATTTTTCTACGGTTGGTGTCAGTCTGTCAGATGTGGATTGTGGAGTGGCTTGATCGGCCTGCATTTTTTTTTTTGTTTTGTTTGTTTTTTGTTTGTTATAACTTTTACTATATATGCACACACTTTGAGGCTGAGTTACTTTTACTCAAATAATCTCAAAATTTATATATGAATTACATTTTGGTCCATTAATAAAATTATTCGTTCAAATGAAATACATACTCTATATTATTCAGCAAATTAATCCCACAACATGAGGAGTACAAGAATGATATATGCGTCTTTTTCATAGCTCATTTTAAAAATTAAAAAAAAACTTAAAATTCATCATATAAAATGATAAAATAACATTCTCTAAAAAATAATTTAAAATAACATAAAAATAAAAAATATCTTAAGAAAAGAAACCTACCCAGCCCCTTCCCTTTCTCTCTCTCTCCACCTTAAACACAACCCAGTTTTTGGTTAGACAATGACGGCGGCAGCTCTATTCACGATGGCTTTTCTCTTGCTTTTGCTGCTATGAGATCGAACTAATGAATGATGGTGGTGAGGTAGGTTTCACTGAGAAAGAATCGCTTTTTAAGAGACTATGGATGGCTTGAGCATAGTTTTAAAGAAGGGGAGAGAGAGAGATGGCAATGAGGGTTTCAATTTGGATATATTCCTCTATGCACTTAGGGCTTCAATTTGGGGAAGATGAGGCAAAAGCTAGAGAAAAATGGATGCATTTACCCCTACATTTGACGGTAATATTGAAAGAATGCAACGGTGGGATCAATTCCTCGAATAAGAAAAAGTATGTTGACCATTTGAACGAGTAATTTAGTTAAGGGACCAAAATACAAATCGTTTATAAATTTAGGGACCATTTGAGTTAATAAACCCATTTTTGTAATTGTCTTCCTTACCAAATCTTTATCTTTTTTCTAAATGAAGGCTCAAAATTAAAAGCAGAATATAACTTAGAGAATGAGTGAATTTATACTTATGTGAGGATAAATAATGACCAAATGAAGTTAAAGCATCAACCATGAAATTAAATTCTTTGAAAACATTTGGCAAAAAAAAAAAAAAAAAACTTCTTTGAAAACATAGTGAGTTGTTGATGTCTAAATATTGATGATCACATCACCAAAAAAGAAAGGATGATCATTAATGGACCCAACTTAGAGATAATCAGCCTTCGGTCGCGTAGGCCCTATGTCATGTATGGAGGATATTATGTGGATCTACAAAGAGAGCAGAAAAATGGTGAAACTTTAGGCATTGGTGTGGTACCAGCCAAAAGCTTTTCGATACTTAAGTTAGCTTAATTATGCAGAATATAAGTAATTGGGCAGAGTAAGGATTCTAGTGCCAAGTTACTATTACCTAGTGCATTGGAACAAGAGCCATATTTATAAACAATTTGGGTAGAGCACCTTGTGTTGTAGTTTCGATGTGTGATTATGGGCATTGTCTGAAGGGCCACCACATATCCTGACATAAAAATGGCGCGACAAGGCATGAAAGTGGCACGATATGTGCCTTCGTTGAGCCAATTCGGCATGTGAGATTGTGGAAGACTCACCCCTACCGATGGTAGTTATGATTTCTAGCAACTGGGCTAGACCATGTGGTTTTCTACTTAGTGGGTCATTCATTCTATGTGTCTAGGTGAGAGGGCTTGGTTAGATATGGTATAAACATAAGTGAATATCCACAAAAGAAGCAGCTAACTGGTGAATATTTCTAATTGTGATATGGGATCGTTAAGAAATGTCACATTGCTTTAGATCTATATGTAAATTGTACATGTATACATATATGTAGTTTTATAGTTGGTTTATAAATTTTTTTTATAAACAAGATATATAGTCAAACTCACTAGAAATAATATATATATATAGGTTTATTTACATCAGTGCTACTAACTGAAACTATGATTAAATTTTATATTGCACCTTGGAAGTTAAAGTGACCCATATTGCCCCCTTGACTAATGTTTTGCATCTCACTTTACTCATCACCGATAAGTCTGTCAAATAATCTATTAAAATACTAACATGGCACGAGTAGGACCTACTATTTTACTACATGATATGCCACATAAGTGCCATGTGTACAAAACATAATATTTTCTTTCGAATATAATTTAATTGTTAAAAGAAAACAACAAAACATAATATTTTCTTAAGTCCATGAACCCTAGTTTATGTTTCTCATTTTCTAACTTAAGCATCAAAGATTTAAGGCAAATGACCACTAGTGTAGTGATTTGGAGCATTTGCTCCCACATAGGTTCGAGTCCTAGTATTTGTGTAGTGTGTATAAGTTTAGTATGTTATTACCTTTTTCAATAAGAAAAGTACTAAAAAAAATGAAAAAACATTAAATGCTTTATGTTTTTCTATCTCTACTCCACATAGTATTACTCATCTTTCTTCTATTCTTATTTATGGTCAAATGTCTTACAAGGCTAAATAATCATTGACAAAATTTGGCTGGATGAGAATTATAGTTACGTTTGACATCATAATTTTAAAAATAGGAGACATAGTTAGTGACATTTGTAAACCAATGTAGAATCTCATGAAATCAACAATTTTAACTAGAGAGGTCGTCTTTAGAGAGGCTTTCTTTTTAAGGAAAAAAAATGTGTGCCGCCTTTGTGTAGAACAGTTGGTAGTTTGGTCCAACAATATGAAACGTCCAGTCTTTTATTTTTATTTTGGTTAAATTCTCTTTATGTCCTTCAAAACTCATCCTTAGAAACTAAAATTTAATTAAATTGAAAATCATTTGTCATTAAATTTAGCCCACTCTGTTTTCAAATATTGGATCCGTCATTGCTTAACACGTGAACAACACATATTGGGTGGTGTGGGAGCACGTTCGGGCATAACACGTGAAGCCTTTCTCTGATACCATGTTGAAACTGATTTTTCCTTATTATTCATATAATCATTATACAATATATATAAGTTTGTAGAGAACAATCTACAGTTAGCCCCCTTTCTCCCAAAAAACACTCTTAGAGCCTTTTCCACCTTGAGGGGGGAAGAAGCCATTGTTCTTCCCCCCTTTCCTCTCTTCTCTTCCTTTCTTCCTCCTTTCACCTCTTCCCCCATTTTCAAAGACAAAGGGTTTTCCCTATTTGTCTTAGTTTTATTATGATTTGCATCCAACCATTATTGGCGGCTGCGGCTCAGCGTCGGATCTTCACCTGCATTTCGGCGTCAGATCTCCACCACCATCTTTTTTGCAATTTCTTTATGTTTGGAATAAGTTGCAGAGACTCTTTGGGTTCTCTGTGTAGTTTTCACCTCTCCTTTTGTGAGAGTTTTTCATCTCTCCTTTGTGAGAGCTTTTCATCTCTCCTTGGTGAGAGTTTTATTTGTATTGTTATGGCTTGGTTTTTTCAAGCTTTATCTCTTTTTTATTATTCTAAGTTTGCAATCTTAATTGGGATGCCTATGCCAGAGTTTCTTCGATCTTGCTTGATCGTTGGTGGAGACATACCTGATTTTCTTAATTTTGATATTAGACCGCTCCGTTATTGTAATGGCCCTTTTGTGGCTAGTTTGTATTGGCCCTTTGTGGTTAGTGGCTTTTTTGGCTGAATTATGAATGCAATCATAGAATTTCTCAAAAAAAAAAAAAAAAAAAAAAGAGAACAATCTACAGTTATAACAAGCTATTATCATAAACATAAATATGGAGTTATGGCTTAATAACAACGTAACTGAAAACTGACTATTTCCTATTATTAATAGGATTAACTATTGTAACTGAAATACTATTGTAACTCCCTGATGCACATCATTAAACTCTCTTAACCTAATCTTGAGAAAAGTATGTCTTAGTAGTTGGTGAGGGATATATAGTTGTACTTCATATAACTTAATTAGTGATAATCCTTTATTAATAAATTGATTCAGTGAGAAAGTAAAAAGAAGAAAATTCTTTCGTCAAGGAAGGGACGAAATGATGTTGTCACCAAGTCATTGTAGGAGTTGGTGGGTGTTAGGAGATATTGGTTTTATTTGGTTTAGAAAAAAAAGAGAAAAGGTTTAGGGTTTTAGAGAAGAAGATGGAGGTTTTGTGGGTTGGTGATGGGCAACTTGGTCAATTCAACCAATACCAACCCCGGAGATGTGGACATTTTCCTTTTGTAGGGTGGGGGTGGGTGAGAGTGCACCTTCAAGTAATTATTAATTGTCAATGGTTTTTGAAATATAATAGTCCAATTTGTTTATTCAAAGAAGTGGTTTTTTTTTTCCCAATTAAAAAAAAAAAAAAACTAGTGGGCTTTTACCAACCACACACCAACCCCCGGCTTAAGAGCTTTTGGCAAGCTACTACTCCAGCAAGGCAGGAATTTTCATGGATAATATGAATAAATTAGTGGGTTAATTAACTATGTTTTGCTTTGTCCCTAATTAACAATGGAAGTTTATTTTAGACAATCATGTGTATAGATTTCGACTCTTAAATAAATTTTTTTAAATAACTAATAAGAAAACGAACACTGTCTAATTTATTTAATGTCCACTCACTGCTCATTATAGCTATAACATTTGTATTTTGATTTGGAAGCAACACCTCACATGCTCTGTAAATTGACCTTTTTGCCTGAGAATGATACACTAGTTTGCTTAGCAAAGCAATTTATGCAAAGAAAAGAAACATGCACCTCATTAACAGGGTTCTTTTTACTTGTTTTGTTTGCTGGGGTCCTACTTTATATATTAACTGGTTGAGTGATGTTTCTTTCCATACAGAGGTAGGGTTGCCCAAAATGTGATGTTATTTTGTATGTAGACTGCTAATTAAGGAAGTAAAAAACCCTTTATTTTCGTCTTTTAAATGTTGCCTCTCTTGTTGTAGAATAGACGAAATACGAGAGTAACCCATAATATGATAGTAGAATTGTATTTAGTCCAATATAATTAAATAGCTTAGAACTTTATAGTTCGAAAACCACATACTAAAGATTCTCTATTTTCTTCTTTGATTTGATGCATATTTGATCATTTTTCTACATTCAAAGGGCTTTCAATTGTTCACTAAGATTCTTTACGGATGATCTCCAGTACATTCTATAGTGCCTATTTAGCGCTAGTTTGGTGCTTAGGATTGAATTGGATAAGTCACTAAATTTAAGATATATTGAAGGAGGAAATGAAGGTAGAAGTGAATGATTTCCCACGTTATTATAAGTTTTCTTCATAAGTAATCCATCTTTTACCTTCAACTTGGTTTAAAAAATTCACTTCTTCCTTAATTATACTTTCAATATAGAGAGTATCCAATCTAATATTAATCACCAAATGAGCCCTGTATAGGCATAATAGATTTGATGGCGTAACTTATGAATAACATAACAATTGGAAGGCAAGTCACTTTCCACGATTTCATGTTCAATGTTTTCATGCAAATTTATTGCAATTTTCTTATCTTTCATTATGTTAAAGGCTTGAGGGATAATACTGGAAGATGGCGTGAGGATGAACAGGGCCTGCAATCTGTTGTGTTGGACTATTTCACACATCTCTTCACTTCATCTGCCTCTGGAAGTGAGGGGGAGATCATTGATGCTGTGGAATCGAGAGTCACACCGGATATGAATAATCTATTACTCACAGACTATTGTGATGCAGAGATTCACGAAGCAGTTTTTCAGATGTACCCGACCAAAGCGCCAGGTCCCGATGGGATGCCTCCAATTTTTTTCCAAAAATATTGGCATATTGTTGGATCAGATGTCACAAGAGCTATCAAGGACTTTCTTACTTCAGGTCGCCTACTTCAAAAAATAAATTTCACTCATGTTGTCCTCATACCAAAGGTGAAGCACCCAAAAGACATGTCCCAACTGCGCCCGATCAGTTTATGCAATGTTTTGTTTAAAATCGCCACGAAGGTTTTAGCTAACAGATTAAAGCTTATCCTTGACAAAATCATATCTCCCAGTCAGAGTGCATTAATTTCCGGAAGGCTTATCTCGGATAACACCATCCTTGCAGCTGAAATAATTCATTACCTTCGTAGACGTCGGCGAGGTAAGAAAGGATTCATGGCGCTAAAAATGGATATGAGCAAAGCTTATGATCGCATTGAATGGAGTTTTCTTGAAGCTATTATGCGAAAATTGGGTTTTGCAGAGCAGTGGATTCAGTTAATGCTTACTTGTATCTCAACTGTGAGCTACTCCTTTGTGATTAATGGGACTCCTCACGGCTTCCTTCACCCATCTAGAGGTCTTCGTCAAGGAGACCCCTTGTCCCCTTATCTGTTTCTTTTGTGTGCTGAAGGTCTCACGGCACTAATTGCACAAAAGGAAAGGGAGGGTTTTCTTAAAGGTGTTTCCATTTGCAGAGGAGCTCCTGCTATCAGCCACCTCTTTTTCGCGGATGACAGTTTTCTCTTTGCGTGGGCCAACATGGCTGATTGTATGGCTCTCAAAGATATCCTTGATACCTATGAGCGTGCGTTAGGACAACAGGTCAATTTCCAAAAAAGTGCAGTATGTTTCAGTAAGAATGTTCATAGGGGAGATCAACTGATGCTAGCGCAATTTATGGGTATCCCTTGTGTTGATCACCATAGTCAGTATTTAGGCCTTCCTATGGTGCTGGATAAGAAGAAGGGTGCTAGTTTTAACCACTTAAAAGAGCGGCTCTGGAAAAAATTACAAACCTGGAAAGGAAAGTTGTTAAGCGGCGCTGGAAAAGAAATCTTAATCAAAGTGGTAGCACAGGCAATACCAATCTATACAATGAGCTGTTTTTTATTACCTAAATATGTCTGCGAGGATCTCAACAAGCTGGTTGCACAATTCTGGTGGAATAGCTCTACTGAAAACAAGAAAATTCATTGGATGGCTTGGGACAGGTTATGCGCTCCAAAAGAAGAGGGAGGCCTGGGCTTTAGAAATTTGCACGCTTTTAATCTAGCTTTGTTGGCCAAACAGGGGTGGCGCCTTCTCCAGAATCCGGACTCCCTGGTCACGAAAGTACTTAAAGCCAAATATTTTCCAACTCGTTCTTTTCTTGAAACTACGGTAAGTCCTTATGCCTCTGTTGTGTGGAAAAGTCTTTGTGACGCAAGAACAGTTATTATTCAAGGCTCCAGATGGCAAGTGGGGAGTGGGGATACAATTGGCATATGGGAGGATCGGTGGTTGCCACAACCCAATAGCTTCCAGATCTTCTCTCCCAGGCCTGAGCACAGTGCTATCACAAAAGTATCAGACTTAATTCATGGCGACTCACGAGAATGGAATGCCCCACTGCTGCAAAATGTTTTCTTTCCTGAAGAAGTGATGCTCATTCGCTCTATCCCGTTAAGTCTGCGTCTGACACCCGATATGTTGGTGTGGCATTATGATAAAAAAGGTATGTTCACAGTTAAGAGTGCCTACCACGTAGCCAGATCGTTGCATTCCTCTACTGGCAGGGCATCCTCCTCAAATTCGGATGCAGTCGCTAGGAATTGGTCTCTACTTTGGAAAGCCATTGTGCCAGCTAGAGTCAAGACTTTTTGGTGGCGTGTTATCTCTGGAATATTACCTACGAAAGCAAATTTGGCACGAAAAAAGGTGTCTCTAGATGAGGAATGTATGTTATGTGAGGGCCCAGTCAAATCTTTAATTCATATCCTTCGTGACTGCCCGTTTGCAATCTGTGCTTGGCGTAGTTCGACATTAAGTAGTAGCAGGTGGAACAATGGTGCTCATTCACCCAAGGATTGGGTATGTCGCTGTGCAGAGCAACTAAGCTCTCAAGACTTTGCAACTTTTCTCATGGTGGGTTGGGCAATTTGGGAAGCACGTAATGGATTGCTATGGAATAATAAGAAAAGTCGGCATGAACAAGTCAGCTTGCATGCATCTCTGAGGCTACATGATTTTTTGCGGGTTAGTAATTGCTTGGGGTCTCAAAGTAGGCAAGGTCAAATAAAACAAATGTGGCAACCACCACATGAGAACAGTCTTAAAATAAATGTGGATGGTGCTTGGAAGCCAGGGACCACGGAGGGTGGCGTTGGTGTGGTTGTGAGAGACTCCACGGGCAAATTTGTGGCGGGTTGTGCAACTAAATTGACTAATGTTTTCTCTGCGCCACAAGTAGAGGCCTTGGCTGCAAGAACAAATACAATATTGGCGATGGAAAGGGGTTATCAAAATGTTGTCTTTGAAAGTGATGCTCTCCAGATCGTTACAGCACTTCGAAATCACTCCATAGATAGGTCCGTCATAGGACCTGTGGTGGAGGATACCAAGAGCTTGCTGACACAGATCACTGGGGAAGGTTTTACCCATATTCGTCGTACTGCTAATGGTGTGGCTCATCGTTTAGCCCGTTTTGCCTTGCATATTGGGGGTTCTTTATACTGGTTCGAGGAACCTCCTGATTTTATTTCTGACATATTGTACGAAGATTGTACTTCGTGACCGAGGAATTTCTTTTGCCCTTGATACGAGTTCAAACTTCTTGTATTACCTTTTTTACATCAATAATATTCTATCGCTTATCATCAAAAAAAAAAAAAAAAAAAAAGAAAGAAAACCTCATCACTCTATATCATCGCCTCCCTTTGCATTAAATTAACTCAATTGCCTCTTTATTTTGTAAGATCATTTATAATCATGCTCTCTATTTTTTAGTTAAAATTTAGCTAAAAATACAAAAGTTATTTTAAGAGCTCTCTATAAAATTTCAACTTCAATCATACCCTCCAGTTTAGGGAATCATAAATGCTATAATTATATTTTAATTTAACATAAATAGTCCATCTCTATGAAAAATAATATAAAAATAGACAATATTGATTAAAGGTTTTAAAATATTCATTAAATAGAGTAGCATTAAATTATAGGGAGTTACTATGAGTTCATCCTCTCTTCTCAGATTTAGGAGCTCTTAGAGGTCTCCCTATTTTAAGAGCTGGATAGGGAGCATGGTTGGAGATGGGTTTTCTTACTTCCTCCATAAATTTTATCTAATGAGGTGGTTTAGGGAGTCCATTGTGGATGCTCTAATACGCGAGGCATTTCGCAACATCTATCTCATTTTCATACATGATAAAATATTGCTTATTTTAGAGAAAGTCTCTTGTAAAAATAATATATATATATATATAAGTGCTGTTATTTTCACCTCTTGTCCTATTTTTCCACCCATCTTATTCTTAACAATTTTAAATACAAATTTACTTTTTTGTAAAATGACTTCTAAGAGCATCTCGATCGATGTGTCAACAATGCCACATTGGCCAGAAATAACATTTCATATCACTCCAACTGAATTGTCAAAGCTGATATGGAATGAAGTTTGAACCTACAATCGTTACTTTTGACATTCCAAAAGCAAGACGTCAAATTAATATATAATTTTTTTTTTTACGACAGCCGGCTATTACTCTCATTTATTATTTTTTTCTTCTTTATTTTGAATGATTTGACCGTTACAAATTTTTTCCTTCTTTCTCTTTCCAATTTATTTCCTGTACTGTTGAACAATTTTTTTTAAACACACAACCTTTTTCCTCCTATCGTACATTTAATTTTTGTTTATAAATACACCTTTTTCATTTCAGTTTCTTCAAAGAACAAAAAAGAACTTGTGCTCAAACTATATTATTTTCAACTTAGAATGAAAATTCTTCCAAGTGGTGAATTGTGAATTATATTTAAATTAATTGATTGTCTTGTAGTATTTTTTTTCTTTTTCAATTAATTAATTGTCTTTCAGTATTTTATTTTTTAATTAAAAATATAAAAATTATATTCTAAGAAGCAATAAATAAATCAACACTAAAATATAATGAAATAATAATTTAATTTGACATATCGAATAGAGTGTAAAACTGTATAGATGTTAAATTGCCGCATCAGCCTTAACTCACGTACATACTAATAATTTTTTGACATATGGAGCAATATGTCATTAATAAATATTTTTATTAAATTTATGAATACATCTTCAACTGCTCCCATTTACTCTCTCTCTTCTTCATCTTCGACCCTCTCTTCAACATATTATTCGCCTATTGTTGAAGAAAGATTTTGCAGCTGGCTATATTGGTAATAGCAATCTTTTTATTCAAATTTGTATTATGATGTGAGTCGAAACCCGAAATCAAGATTACAAATAAATTTTTATTTTTTGGAAAAACCCAGAAAATAGCTGAGTGCTTTTATTTTTGTTGTTGGACTAAGGAAAAATAAAACCCAATAAATGATTCCCCCTCTAAGTCTGATGCAAGCTATGCTTGTACTCAAAGAGAAAAAAGTAAAGGAATTTAGAGGTGGATTTTCAGTTAAAAGGATACATATGGTTGGTTTCTAAAAATTTCTCGATCGACAATATGTCTCTGCGAAGTGCCGGCGATGGAGATCAAACTATAGATGGGGAAAGAGGAATCGAAAAAGAGACAGTGGATGGGGATGAGAGAGATTAAGTGAGAGGAAGGTGAAGAGCTTAAGAATAACGTTAATAAAAAATATTAATAAGATATGATTATTGTTAACATTTTAACTAACATATTTTTAACTCAATTAAAATTTAAAGAGTATTTTAAGAATTATAGTGTGTGGAAAGATAAGATTAGGTGGGTTGGAAAATATAACGGAAAAATTGAAAATAGGAGCAATCAATTAGAATGCGACGAAGTTATGAAAAGGGTGAGTGCATTAATTGTAGGAAATTATATTCATAAGAGGTGAGACACAATTAAATATTCTAGTTAAGCTTTCAACATCCAGTTTAGAGCATTTTCACCCCAGCAGTCTAGCCAGGCAAAAGGCTAGGGGGCCTCAAAAATCATTTCTAGCACAACAATCTAGCTGGGCAGATGGTGGGCTCTACCAAATCTGGGTAGGCTCGAAGGCAAGAACAGTCTGAGATGTTGCTTAAGGGCAATGACGTCATCAACGTAATTTTTTTAAAAAAATAAATAAATAATTCCAAAAAATTCAGAAATATATATATTTTTTTATACATACCTAGCAATTTTTTTATTTATTAATCTCATACATATAAATAAAATTAATCCCATATGAATAGTAATTATTCTTGGGTTGTCAATGTCATGGCAATGGATGGAAAAGCAAAACAAAAAAGGATAGAGCAATCACTATTTACATGATTAGTGTTTGCCATTTGCCATGACACTATGAGTGAAAGTGCTCTTATGGTAAGAGCATCTCCAATAGTCTCTTCAACGACTATGGAATACTTAAATAGGTGAGCCACATCATCAAAATCCTCTCCAACAACCTTGAAAATGTTAAAACATGCATTTCTTCTTTTCAAACAATAAATATATAGAAAAATTTCACATATTTTCATATTTTTCATTGTTTTTCATATTGTTCATTGTTTTTCATAATATTACATTAATTAAATTGAAGAGTCTAACGACATAAAATCAAATCTCTCACCATAGAAAAAAAAACTAGAAAAAATATCGACACTCCATAAAAATTTCGTGAAGATAGCATATTGATGAGCACACACATGGCCACATGAGCAAAAGCAATACATATAGTAACGGCACTCTCTCTCTGATAAAACATGATTTCGTGACCGCCAGAACCCCACTATGCACAGCAGCACATGCTCATATTCCTGCACACCTTAAATTACAAATCTGTCTCAGAGTGGTCCCCACATCCATCCCCCCCGACAGTCTCACGATCGACCTCACAAAGTAAGGCTGTTTCATAAATACAAAAAACAGAAAAAGAAAAAAGAAAAATAGCCCCCCTTTCCTTTATATAATTAACTACTAGAAAACATGCACACACGATCCCAACAGTATCTTATTTCTTAAATCATGTAATGATGTATGTAAATTTGAGGGAGAAACGTGGTCGATCAAGTATGCATTATTTTGCTCACCCAAATCTAATTTAAGAATTAAATAGTAATTTTTTTTCTTCTCAGATTAATTATGCTTTTTTAAAATTTATTTTATTTTAGAGTGTTTTGGGTCTTCCTTTCTTCCCTCTCAAGATCTCAACCACCGACGCTTTCTCTTTACCCAAATCATATTCTTCATTTTCAATTCCTATATATTTCGTTGGTTTATATATATATATATATATATAATTTTTGAGAGGCTTAGATCCAATCCAGGCAAGCACCAAAGAAAGAGGGTATCATGTGAGCAAGCAGAGAGAGAATGGTCAAAGATTTGATTAGCTTCTAAAGAAAAAGAAAACAAGAAATATTACATATATATTATTTAAAAGGCTTTATGAAGAAGTACTTGAACGTACAATAAAAATATGCTCAAGCAAGGAGGAGTCGGTGAAGGGACCCACACAACACAAGTTGTCGTAACAATGACGCCACTGCCCGGCACTAAAGTTCCAAACCGACACAAATATAATTACAGCTTGTTTAATATTGATTATTGTCTTTGGGCCAAGATTTGTTGGGTCACACTTAAATATTTTTGGGCTTTGTGTTTCACATCTAATGGACCCATCTCAGAACTGATCTCTCGGGCCCAAATTACATGACTTGTATGAAAAGGACAACATAATTTTTTATTCTGGGATTAATCATTTCATTAGTCTCTGAATTTAGACCTGATTTGCATTTGAATACCTCAATTTTCAAAATGGTTCCCGCTGTCCTTTAACTTTAGTTTTGTTGGGACAAATGGTTCTGCCGTCAATTTTGTTAACTTTTCTGTTAAATGCAGGGGCAAAATGATATTTTTGTACCAAAATTAATTAAAATATGAATAAAAAATTATAATTAAACTCTCTCTCTCTCTCCCCCTCTATCCTGATTTCTACTCCCCCAAAACTTAATTTTTCTTTTTTTTTTGGTTGGTTTTTTATTTGATTTGATTTTATTATTATTTTAAAGATATGATTTCTTATTCATTTTTTTAGTTTTAATATAAAAATACCATTTTGCCCCTGCATTTAACAGAAAAGGTTAACAAAATTGATGGCAGGACCATTTGTCTAAACGAAACTAAAGTTAAAGAACTATGGGAACCATTTTGGAAATTGAGGTACTCAAATACAAATTTGGTCAAAGTTCAAGGACTAATAAAACGATTAACCCTTTATTTTGTGTGGGGTCCGAGTCTAACCAATTTTTGTTTTGCAAGATTCACTTTTATACCTAATATAAGGGTCCAAATTATAATAATACCGTATATGAAATGGATTTTAGAAACACACCCAAAGCCCATTTACAACATAACAAAGAGGCTTTTAACTTCTTATAAATTACAAAACTGACATCAAATTCTTAAAACAAGCCCAACCCTAAAACATCATAAAAAAACCCAAAATACTCAATAGGGTATCAAAGTAATTTAATAATCAAACTTAAATTCAATAGGGTCAACTGTCATTTTTTGGGTTTGTTTATAGAAATTCAATGATGTAGGGTTTATTTATATTATTAGTGCTAAGAATGGATATATAACTAAATATCTTTTTTTTTTATATACATGCGAAATTACCAGTTAAAAAATTAATCCTTTTTGAGTTAACTCATGAAACCCGTTAATGATACGTTACTATATAATTTGATTTCTATAATGTAAAAATAATAAAATTATGCGATAAAATAAATTTTATTTTATATTTTTATTGTAAACTTTAAACATAATTATGTTTTGATATAGCTTAACAACTTTTAATGAGAGGTGATAGTTATTCAGATTTTTTATACAAGTGATATTGGGGGAGGAGGAATCGAAACTAGGACCTCTGGTGTAAGAGTAAATACTTTTAATCACTTGAGCTACAAGCCCATTGAGATAATTATTTAAATTTAATCTGTTTTTGTTTTATTGTATAAGAGCATCTCCAACCGATATGTAAAATTGCCACATGGACATGGAATGACAAAAATTAAAGTTTAAAGTTACTCTAATCGAGTAGTCAAATCATACATAGATTTGAAGGTTATAAAAGAAATATAAAAAATAACATATCAAAAAGCTTGATGTCTAATATTTTTTAAATATTTTTTTAGTAATGGACCCCACTATCATTTAATCTCTTTTAAACTTTATGCATCATATGAGCCCATTTACGTTTCAAAATACAATAAAATAATATGATATTTGACATTTCGGGTGGAGTTAATTTTTTTTTTTCCAAAGTGTCAAATTATCACATAAGCCATCAAATTCAAATTTAACATTTTGCATTTGACATTTCCAAGGGAAGAGACAAATGAAATAGGCAAAAATGTACTATAACAATTAGGGATGGTAGAAATCCCTAAAGGAGAGTGATTTCGGTGCAAAACGGGAATCGGGTATGGAGATCCCCGAAGTATAAAAATCCTCGTCGGGTATGGGTAGGGGATGGTATTGGCATCTCTATCCTCGAATCAGGCCCGATATTATATATTTATTTTCAAATTAATAATATATAATATAATACCTTTGTATTACAATGAAATAATAATTATTATATTTAATACTTCATTCCAACTAAATAAAGAAGACTGGCATTTTGGTTCATACATCTTGCGCGAATGTATCTTGGAATCAACATTGTAAGTTTTTGTGACATTAGTTTAAATAGATCTTAACTATTTCTCTCCAAAGTCCTAACCATGTTCTTCAACTTCTAATTTAACCACCCAAAAAATAGTCTTGATCACTAACAATAAATTTCATGAGATTCACAACTATATTTCTGTGTAATAGATCATATGATGCTGTGATTGGATCTAATTTGCAGTTTGTTCTATACATGCTGATTATCAATTCTTATATCATTAGCATATTATGGACATAGGTTTGCACCTTCTTTTGTAGAAGTGTAAGAAAGCTTCATGGATGATGTCTTGCAAACATAAAGATCATTTCAAAAAATAGGGGATTCAGGCCAGGAATGAGGGATAGTCCCTCGAAAGGTACGAGAAAGGGAATTCCTCGAAACCACCTAAAGGGGGATGGAGATGGGGTCAAGGATGGGAAGCGGGGACGGGGATGGTATTGCCATACTCGGCCTGTTGTCATCCCTAATAACAACTTAGGTGACATGTTGCGTACCCATTTGTCTCATGAAAAAAGTTGATCACTCCAAGGGACTAGGCAATGCAAGTCTACAAACTATTATTATATTATTTATTTTTATCTTTTACATTTACTATTATATTTTATAGAAAGAAGGTGTGAGAGTGGAAATGATATTTTATTATAAAAAGCAAGTGAGGCTCAATATGCCTCTTCACTTTGCAATAGGCAAATATTGCTTCGTTGGGGAAATTAGGTATATTTTGCCTATCCATTTGCCCATTCCCTTGGAGCATGAAAATGTTGATATGGCAAGGCAAATGAGGCTTGCCTATTCTTTTGCCTCTTCCCTTGAAGATGCTCTAAGAATAAAAATCTACTACACAAACAAATTAATTAAACCATAAGGTAAATTCAGGAGTTTGTTTTCTTGAGTTGTGCCCCGGACTCGATGCTATGCTTTTTGGTGCCTTTTTTGATTACCTTGGTTTTGATTGAGCTTGCTCCTTGCTCCTTGCTTACTTTTCAATCGTTTTTGGGACTTTGCTTTTAATCCTCTATTAGTTTAATAAACCACAATTTACCCCAAAACAAAATAGTATTACTATCATTGTCTTCTTCATCATGTTAATTGAGATTCACATTTGACAACAATACAGTGCAAGCAAGACCACACTACACACAACCATCCCAATCCCTCACCAAACCACAACCCGCCACGTCTCCAATAATCTCCAAACCCTATTCCGGCCATTGATGAATCAAATCACCACAAGAAAACCCACGACCCCCACCAAATGGGTCCCGCATCATCTTCCGCTTACTACGCCAGACGTTTCACTCTCATTTACCAAAACCAGATCCACCAACTCCTCCAACCCCCAATCCCCACCGTCCATCTCACCCTCCCTCCCCTATTTATACCCCCTCACTCTCTCACTCTACCCTTGCTCTAATCCCTCACTCGCCACAAACCCTATTTTGCAGAGAAAGCAAAACAGAGTGAGAGATTATCTCCCAACCTTTACCTTCTTCTCCAATGGCTCTCTCCGTCGAGAAAAGCAGCAGCGGCCGCGAGTACAAGGTCAAGGACATGTCCCAGGCCGACTTCGGTCGCCTCGAGATCGAGCTCGCCGAGGTAGAAATGCCGGGCCTCATCTCCTGCCGCACTGAATTCGGGCCCTCCCAGCCCTTCAAGGGCGCCCGCATCACCGGCTCCCTCCACATGACCATCCAGACCGCCGTCCTCATCGAAACCCTAACCGCCCTCGGTGCCGAGGTCCGCTGGTGCTCCTGCAACATTTTCTCCACCCAGGACCATGCCGCCGCCGCCATCGCCCGCGACAGCGCCGCCGTCTTCGCCTGGAAGGGCGAGACCCTCCAAGAGTACTGGTGGTGCACCGAGCGCGCCCTAGACTGGGGTCCCGGCGGCGGACCCGATCTGATCGTCGACGACGGCGGTGACGCCACGTTGCTGATCCACGAGGGGGTCAAGGCCGAGGAGGAGTTTGAGAAGTCCGGGAAGCTTCCCGACCCCGCCTCCACCGATAACCAGGAGTTCCAGCTCGTTCTTACCATTATCAGAGATGGGTTGAAGACCGACCCCAAGAGGTACCACAAAATGAAAGACAGGTTGGTCGGTGTTTCTGAGGAGACCACCACCGGAGTTAAGAGGTTGTATCAGATGCAGGCTAGTGGGGCGCTTTTGTTCCCTGCTATTAATGTCAATGACTCTGTTACCAAAAGCAAGGTATGCGTTTCTCAAATCTGTGTTTTTGTTCTCATTTAATTTCTATTATATAGATCTGTGTTGTTTTGGTAGTTTTGATTCGAGTTTTGCTGACTTTGATATGATTGGTTTCATTTCATTGCATTCTAAATCTTATCTGGGTTTTGCTTCAGATCTCATTTCATGCTGGAATTTAGATTTGAGATTTGAGATTGACCATTAGATCCATAGTTTCATGCTTATTTTAATATCTTCAGCGAAGTGGGAAATAGAAATGCTTGGATTATATTGATTTTATTACAATTAACTAGAAAGTAAGAAATAGTAAGCTAATTTTCCAGATTAGTTGGCTTTGCCGTATAATAATGGTGGTTTTGTTGACCCAGATTCTTATAACTGCCTGATTAATTGGAAATTTCAATAATTGAATGGATCTTCTGGTTTTTGTTTTGTGCATGACAGTTCGACAACTTGTACGGGTGCCGTCACTCTCTCCCTGATGGTTTGATGAGAGCCACTGATGTCATGATTGCCGGAAAGGTTTCCGTTGTCTGTGGATACGGAGATGTTGGAAAGGGCTGTGCTGCTGCCCTCAAGCAAGCTGGATCACGTGTGATTGTGACTGAAATTGACCCAATCTGTGCCCTCCAGGCTCTTATGGAAGGCCTTCAGGTTCTTCCTCTGGAAGATGTTGTCTCTGAGGCTGATATCTTCGTTACCACCACCGGTAACAAGGACATCATCATGGTAGAACACATGAGGAAGATGAAGAACAATGCCATTGTTTGCAACATTGGTCACTTTGACAATGAGATTGACATGCATGGTCTTGAGACATACCCAGGAGTAAAGCGCATCACCATCAAGCCTCAAACTGACAGGTGGGTCTTCCCAGAGACTAACACCGGCATCATCATTTTGGCTGAGGGCCGTCTCATGAACTTGGGTTGTGCCACTGGACACCCCAGCTTTGTGATGTCCTGTTCTTTCACCAACCAAGTGATTGCCCAGCTCGAGTTGTGGAATGAGAGGAAGTCCGGCAAGTATGAGAAGAAGGTGTATGTTTTGCCAAAGCACCTTGATGAGAAGGTCGCTGCCCTTCATCTTGGCAAGCTTGGAGCTAAGCTCACCAAGCTCACCAAGGAACAGGCTGACTACATCAGCGTGCCAGTTGAGGGTCCATACAAGCCAGCTCACTACAGGTACTGAGAGGAGGAGAAGATTGTCAAGGACAAGAGACATGAGAAAAAAATATATATTTGGACGGGTTGTTTTTAATTTGTTTATTTTACATTTTGATGAACTGTGTTAGAATTGTAGGTTAAATTTTGTAGGAGTTTGTGGTGTGATGGGGAAAAGGGTGGGAGGAAGGAAATGGATGATTAGGTCTCAGATGAAGACCTGGGGTTTGAATAAGGATGGAATGGGGCTGTGTTTGGATACATCTTCTGCCGCATCCGTTGTGCTGCATTTGATTATCATTTTACTACCAAAAAAGAGATCCTAAAAATGAACAATTTACCTTCCATTTGATTTTTGGTTCAATTTGTCTTCAGCTATCATATTCGTATCTAAATGGCAGTTCATATTCATAACAATGGTTAAATTTTAGAAGTTCAAATGAGATCAATCATATGAAGTGTTGATTTACTTTTTATTTTTTTGTCTTTTGCTGTAGATATGAATGAATGTTAGTGGGATTTCGTTTTCGTTTCTTGGACGGCTTACATTGCATACGCATATGCATACATTTGTGACACAAGGGTTGGTGGGTAGAGTGGGTGAGTGTGGGTGGGGTGTGGTTGATTGATCGATAAAAAAGCAAGACTATTATTTAGTTTCCCAGTGGATCCCAGTGTGGATCCACGACATTTTTCTCTGCCTTTGAGATCGTGAGAATGTGGTCGGCCCCTCAATCAAAGTGACATAATGTCATTCTGTCTACTTCAGATGCTGTAAATTGGACGCGTAGGGGCCTGATAAAACTAAGCTGACCGTGAAAGGATGAATATGTCGACACTACTCTATTATGAAAAATATCACAGCACTAAGACGTAGTTAACAACCTACCTTATTATAAAAGACGAGCATAATCCCACATATAAATGTAGTAAAACAAGCTATGATGTTTTATTTTATTGTAATGAAAATCAAATTTGAGACATTTTCTAACGAAATGTAGAAAATAATACTCACTCTGGCTTTTTGTTTAGTAAGGCAAGTAAGGCCACGACAAATATAAGGTTAATGACATGCTTTCTTTCTTCAATTTTGTCTCTCGCGGGGGCCTTGCTGCCGCCTTGGGATTACCCGCCCAGCCAAGTAAGTTGCACAAGAAAACAGAACAGCAGCAACTCCCTCCTCATTTCCTAAGAGTAAGAAGCCGCAGCTTCTCTTCTCTTGCACTCAGGTATTTCTCTGATTTTCTTTATCTCGTCATCTGCATTCATTAGTTTTTGTTGAGCATTGAGCTCTCTGCTTTGTTGATGCCATGCTATTGACAGGCAGTCTGTGTTTAAGTGGGAAGTCAAGGCTTTTTTTCTCGGTATAAAACTAACCCAGAGATCTTTCTATTTCTGGATTTTATTTCTTTGAAGATTACATGGGCTTTCATGTTTTTTTTTTTTTTTTTTTTATATATATTCTTTATCCTGATTTGGTTAAAACTAAACCAAATGTTCAGTGTGTTTTCTGGTTTTGCATTTTTCTTTTCAAAGTTCTGGCCTTTTCTTTTGTAATTTTTATTTATTTATAATTTTTACTTGGGGTTTGTTTTCTCCATTTGATATACTGGCAATATGCTCTATTTCTTTTTCCTGTTGTATAAAAATATCTGATATGATATTAGTTACATTCTCGTCATGGTTTTATTTCTACACTGATGCTTATTTTTATTGAGGTATACGTTTAAAAGCCACAAGCTTCGTGCAGATGATCAGATTTTGATTCTCAATGCATTACACTAATCACATTTATCAATTCTAGATATTATAATGATTCGGTTTATCACATGATAGTTATCTTTAAATTTGGATTTTATCCCCAAAAAAACTACAATAGAAGGAATTAGGGAATTATGAGGTTTCTATTTCATTTATGGAACTGTAAAATGTTTGTTTCTTTAGTGGAGTGTTTTGCTAAAAGATACTTGGGGAGAGCCACAACCTCGACTAACCTTCTAAGAAAGAATTGTGGACACGCAGTTTAAGTTTTCTCAAATATTGCCAGTACTTCAGGCATTTGAACGCTTAGTGCATATTTTGTGTATCTGCACTTTACTGCACTTGGAAATTTCGAATATCATGTAGAAGTATTTTTTTTTTTTTTTTAGAACGGTTATTAGTATGTAAAATGTTTTTTCTCATAATTATTATTATTTATTGGTATTTCTAGTTTGTTGTATGTAACAACAACATCGCTTGCCAACAAGCTCAAGATTCACGTTATTAGCCTGACTAATGCTTTCTTTCATAGTTTTGCATTTCTTAGTTTCTTTATATGTGCCTAGCTTTGAAGTTTGGAGCTTTAAAGATTAGAAAATTTGCTTGATTCCAGTGTTTGGTGTAGTTACCAATGGTGTTGAGGAGCCCAAGAGCCTGCATGTCTCTTCCTTCACCTTCTCAGTGGAAATATGATGTGTTTTTAAGTTTTAGAGGTGAAGACACCCGCATAGGTTTCACAGACCATTTATATGACAAACTGGAGTGGCAAACAATCAAAACCTTCAGGGACAATGAAGAACTTCAGAGAGGTAAAACTATTGCTCCAGAGCTTTTGACCGCGATTGAACAATCAAGGTTTGCCATTGTTGTTCTCTCGCCGAATTATGCTTCTTCCTCTTGGTGCTTGGATGAAATTACAAAGATTGTTGAATGCATGGAAACGAGGGGTACAATTTTGCCAATTTTTTATCACGTGGATCCATCCGACGTACGCAAACAAATGGGTAGCTTTGCAGAAGCCTTCACTAAACATGAAGAAATTTTTTGGAAAGACATGGCAAAGGTGAGGCAATGGAGAGAAGCTTTATTCAAAGTGGCTAATTTCAGTGGGTGGACTTCTAAGGATAGGTATGAAACAGAGCTTATCAAAGAAATTGTGGAAGTAGTATGGAATAAAGTGCATCCCACATTGTTAGGTTCCGCCAAGAACTTGGTTGGAGTTGATTTTAGAGTAAAGGAAATAAATTTGCTTTTAGATGCTGAGGCAAATGATGTTCGCTTTATAGGGATATGGGGGATGGGTGGGATGGGTAAGACAACCATTGCTAGGTTGGTTTACGAGAGAGTTTTCCATAATTTTGAAGTTAGCAGCTTTCTTGCAAATGTAAGAGAGGTTTCTGCAAAACATGGTCTAGTTCATCTACAAAAAGAACTTCTTTCCCATATCTTGAAGAAAGAAAGTACAAATGTTTGGGATGTTTACAGTGGAACCAGTATGATCAAGAACTATTTATGCAATAAAAAGGTTCTTCTCATTCTTGATGATGTCGACGAATTAAACCAACTGCAAATATTACTTGGGGAGAAACACTGGTTTGGTTTGGGGAGCAGAATCATCATTACAACTAGAGATCAACATTTGCTGGTCACACATGGTGTAGAAAAATCATATGAGCTTGAGGGATTAAATGAAGTTGACGCCCTGCAGCTCTTTAGCTGGAACGCCTTTAAAAAAGACCATCCTGAAGAGGATTATTTGGAACTGTCCAAGTGCTTCATGGAATATGCTGGAGGCCTTCCATTAGCTCTTACAACCTTGGGATCCTTTTTGTATAAAAGAAGCCGAGATGCATGGACTAGTGCATTGGATAAACTAAAGAAAGCTCCTAACAGAACAATTTTTGGAACACTCAAAATGAGTTATGATGGACTAGATGAGATAGAGAAAAGAATTTTTCTCGATGTTGCATGTTTCCTTAAGGGATATAACAAAGAGCGAACAATTGAAGTACTAGATAGTTATGGCTTTTGCCCTCGTATTACAGTAGATGTTCTTGCTGAGAAATCTCTTTTAACTATTTCAGACAACCATGTGTGCATGCATGATTTGATACAGGAAATGGGACGTGAAATTGTTCGTCAAGAGTCTTATGAAGAACCTGGTCAACGTAGTCGATTATGGCATCGTGACGACATCCTAAATGTATTTACGAAGAATAGAGTAAGGATTTATGCAGAAATGCTAGGTTTGGCTAGCACTGTAATTTTTGTTTTTGTTTTGAGATAGTATGATCCTTGATTATGGAATTAACTTAACCTTCGTTGTAAATTATTAGGGAACAAAGACAATTGAAGGGATAGTCTTACACTTGCCTGAATTGGAAGAGGCACATTGGAATCCAGAAGCCTTCTCTAAGATGTCTAAGCTAAGGTTGCTTCAAATTCATAATTTGAGCCTTTCTCAAGGACCCAAATATCTTTCTAATGCCTTAAAATTTCTTGACTGGAGTTGGTATCCTTCAAAATTTCTCCCACCAACTTTTCAGCCAGATGCAATTTCTGAACTTAATTTGCGTCATAGCAAAATTAATCGTCTTTGGAATGGATCAAAGGTAATGTTCTTGAATATATGCCATTGCACAGTTTTCTTTCTTTTTTGTTTTGCAAAAGAATTGTAACGTCTGAGGAAGCTAACCATTCTATAATTTTATGTTTTATACAGTACTTGGGAAAGTTGAAATATATCGATCTTAGTTACTCCCAAAGCTTGACCATGACCCCAGATTTCACAGGTATTCAAAATCTTGAGAGGTTGGTGCTTGAAGGTTGTACAAGTTTAGTTGAGATTCATTCATCCATTTCAGTTCTGAAACGGCTTAAAATTTTGAATTTAAAAAATTGTGAAAGTCTTAAAAGTCTTCCAAGTGAGGTAGAAATGGAATCTCTCGAAGTTTTTATCCTTTCTGGTTGCTCAAAAGTAAAAGGGATTCCAGAATTTGTGGGACAGATGGAAAAATTATCAAAGCTTTCTTTAGATGGGACTAGTATTAAGAAAATACCTTCATCAATTGAACGTCTTATTGGCCTTATTTCACTGGATCTTAGAGATTGTAAAAGTCTCATATGCCTTCCCAGTGTCATCTGTGGTTTGAAGTCTCTTCAAAACCTCAACATGTCTGGATGCTCATTACTTGGAAACCTACCGGAAAACTTGGGGGAAATTGAGTGTTTGGAGGAACTTGATCTAAGTGGAACTGCTATAGGAGAGCCACCATCCTCCCTTGCTCTGATGAAAAATCTCAAAGTGTTATCCTTTCGTGGATGTAAAGGGCAACCGCCTAAATCATGGCATTCGTTCCTCCCTTTTGAATTTTTTGCAGGAAAGAGTTCTGGTCCTAGGGGTTTGGTGTTGGCTTCTTTAAAAGGTTTCTGCTCTTTGAAGAAATTAGATCTAAGTGACTGCAATCTTTGTGAAGGAGGAATCCCTGATGATATTGGATGTATGTCCTCCTTAGAAGAATTAAGTTTAAGTAGAAACAATTTTGTTAGCTTGCCTGCAAGCCTTAGATGTCTCTCTAAGCTTTGGGAGTTAAACTTGGAAAGCTGCAAAAGTCTTCAGCAGTTGCCAGACCTTCCATCAAATAGGACTTTACATGTAAAAGCAGATGATTGTACTTCGTTAAAAATATTGCCGGATCCACCCATGTTGAGCAGTTTATATAAGTACTTTTTCAGAGCTGTCAATGGCTTCAGATTGGTTGAAAACAATGAAGGCTGCAATAACATAGCATTTTTAATGCTACAGAAATTCCGTCAGGTTCTCTCTCTCTCTCTCTCTCTCTCTCTCTCTCTCTCTCCATCCATCCATTGAATCATTCTAGTTTTTTGAGTTGATATAATGGTTTGTGGTACAGGGAGTCCGTCATTCTGTTCTCAAATTCGACATTGTCATTCCTGGAAGTGAAATTCCTGATTGGTTCAGTAATCAAACTGTAGGAGATTCATTAATGGTGGAGCGGCCTCTGCATTTATGTAATAGCAAGTGGATGGGGTTTGTTTTATGTGCTGTTTTTGGAGCTCAAGAAAATCCAGATCTTCTTGAATTTGATTATTTTGGACGCCATCCATGTGGAATTTTATGTTATTTGGAAATAGCGGGATCATATCAATTTTCTTTTCCTATACCTGATGCGGTGCTGCATCATAGTGTTGGCCATGTTGCATCAGATCACCTTTGGTTACTCTATTTTTCTCGTAAGCACCATCGCTATGAGAATTTTTTGAAGGATAGCTGCAGTCAGGTTGAGGTTTTATTCAAACCCTTTTGTAGTGTGCAAAAAAACACGTGCTTGAAGCTGAAGAAGTGCGGCATTCATCTGGTATATGGGGAAGATGTGGAAGAGCTCAACCGAAAAATGAACCAATCTAACAGCAGCATTTCTCTTTACAACGCAATGGATGTCCCCTGTTGTTATTCTGAAAAATCATCAGATGCAGAAGGCGCTGTTGTTAAGCGAACACGCAAACATTGTGATGAGGAGGAACCAAGTGCAATTGGTAGCTCTGAGTCTGACAAGGAATCACTCCGCAAAAGATTGAAAGAAGACTAGTTGGTCTTGTGGCATCTTCACTAGTCCAGTTCCTCGAAACAGTACTTGAAAGGGTAATAACAATCTTCTCATGATATTAGGCTTCCCCCTTGCCCTCTCCTTTTTCCTTTTAGCTTTACAATCTTTGCTAGCCATACAAAGTACACGATTCACTCGCTTGGCCAGGAAATCTGAATTGGGCACCTTACCTTATAAACTTTAACACTCATTATGATTCATCACAGTACTCCTCCTCTCTCTCTCTCTCTCTCTCTCTCTCTCTCAGTAATTAATTAAATGCAGTAGCCGAAGCCTAAATTTTGTACTGTCACTCCTGACTGCAGGTTGCATCAGAGAAGAGTGGATTTTTTAATTTTTTGCCTCCGGTAATCAGCGAATTGGTGTATTTCATCAAAGGAGCTGCAAAGCTGCAATGAAGTTATTCAAATGATCGGGAAAGAGAAGCGAAACATTGGTGGTATTATGTGCTATACTGTTGTGTGTTGTAAATCTTGTTCTTCTTACACCAATCACTTTGGAATGATAACACATTCTGATATTCTTTATGGTCCTTTTAATCAGATCTAAATACAGGGAGGTTGGGGGATTTCCCTCATCTGGACCAATGCTATTCAAGAATAGCAAAAAAATGGCAATCAATCCAGCCAATAAAACTTTATACTCAACTCAATTCTGGAGAGTCTTGGTACAGGATCTATAAATTGGATAGATGACAGCTTTTCCATGGTTAGTGATGGGCATGCTGTGATGTAAATTGGAACTGAATAGTATCTGATGAGGATCTGCAAGCTCATTTTTACCCAGTTTGCTTTGGATTTTGAATTCTATTTACCCAATGTAGATTTTGTTTGTTCTAATGACCCGTCTCTCATGGATATAGCTCAAGGGAATGTTTAAATTTATACTTGAGTTGTTCAATTTTATTTTGGGAACCATTACTAATGTATCAGAGTGTTCAAGGTCAACCATTTTAACCGATCCTGAATATGGTAACATGCAAATTGCTGTTGACACTGTCTTCTGCATATCACACTGATGTGGCTGAGCAGCTCCCTGTAAATTGCAGCAGAGGAAAGATTGGCTTATTGGGGCTTTAAGAGCAGTATCTAATGTGCCTTTTCCTATGTCTTTATTTTTCAAATCGTTTAATTGAATGCCGAGGTCACATGTTCTGTTTGTGCAGTAGCCCTGCATGATAGTTTTGCAGCTACCTGTATGTTGTTTCTTGTTGAATAAGTTAACGCATTGAAAATTTTGTAAAATGGTCAACCAATTTGTCTTGTTCTTCTCCTAAAATATTTGAAACGAAGCTTCAGCTTGCGGAACTTTGTGACTCGATCGAAAGAAATTTAGTGCGTTCTGATTTGAGCTGTTGCATCATCCAATGCTAATATGTCCTCCCTAGTAGTGTTGGAAGGTGTTTTTATGTCATCATGTACCACTAGAGAATCGGATGAACATATGTAAGGAGTTTTTGCAAATTTTTGAAAAGTAAAGAATCAAATTGAAGGAGATTTCTAGGTTGACAAGCGTTCTTCCGAGGCAAATTCATGTTTTTGTTGTTCTTACAGCACCAAGACATTAGGCCAGACATTTGGGGAGGACATTAGTTTTTGCCTGGATATGAAGCTACTGTTTCGGAAGCTATCATCCGTCTTCCAGATACTACAAAGTACATCTGCTACCAAGGATATTTTGTAGGCTCCCTGAAGTTTAGAGTGACTATTTTCACAGGCATAGATTTTTACAGTAGATACTGACGCGGCGTTGAAAAGGTTGAAGTGGAGCGCCCAAGGGTGTGGAGAACGATCAGGCTCCGTTCCGATCACTGGACATTTAAGGACTACACATTTTCATTAGCTCTCACTTTTTGGATCCATGTAGATATCTATCGATTGCATACGGCCTATGCAAGTCAATGTTGCTCAACATTTGTTTACTGTATTCCCACAACATATGAATCCGTCACATTATCAAGTTTGAGGCAACAGAATAGCTAGCACATTCAGACTTCGATTCGGACTTTGTAGCGCCAGTGCTGCTGTTGCCTGCGTGTAGGGCCGTCCGTCCCCTACTCCCGTCCCGGGGCGCTAAGGGGCTTTTGTGTGCTGGATGCGAGTGATAGGAGTTCCAAGTTTAAAATGAAAAATGCAACATGAGTTCTTCTTTCTTTCTTTTTATGTTTACAAAGCAACATTGTGGATTTTCTTTCACAGCAGAAAATTAAGTCTTCAAAGTTCGCATTTACAACTAAATCCCATTACAAAATGGTGGTTTAATAAGTCATGTTCTACACACTACCAACGGGGATTGAAGCCACTTTGACCTGCAAAAATGCAGACAATCCATCCAATATATCGCAATAACCTTCTGTCCACTGATGAGATCCTTCTGTCATCCACTCAGAATAACTCTTCCTCACACAAGTCACAAAATAATATCCAACACTATGCACTGTTAAGCACCGACCCTAGCTTTTGGCAGAACTCTGTTGCATATTTCCATTTCTCATCTTCTCATATTCCATCAACACAAAGGGGCTTTTTCAGAAACCTAACAACAACTAGTAAACATTTGAACCATTTCTCTAATTAACCCAACCTCTCTTTTTTGCTTTTCTCTTTCAAACAATAAGCAAAATTGCATTAGATAAAATGATTACATGAGTGTCGTGCGTGGCCAATCAGGCATAATTCTATCCCACAGACAAGAACAGCTGCCTCTGGAAACAAAAGAAGCTACCTAGTAGAATTGCATCAAGACCTAAAATCTCCTCCAAAATGAAAACATGTAATCATTGATCCCAAAATTTACCCAAAAAAATAAAAAGAAAAGAAAAGAGGAAAATCCCCAGAATTCATGTAATGAGCATCAATTCCAGATTCATATGAAAAGAAACCATAGATCTCTCTAAAATTGAGGCTAGTGATACATTAGTATAGCAATTCAGAACATGGGTCTCAAATATACAATCATAACCAGAAACCCCCCATCAAATACACCATTAAAATAAGGAAAAAAGGAAAAGAAAATGAAATTGCTGCTTCCATTTCTCCACACTTGGTCCATTCACTGTAATTAAGTCAAGTTTTGATGTCATTACCTCTTGCACATCTTGTAATGACCTCACAGCCTCTACTGTAAGGATTTGCCGCAACAGCATGACAATTGTAATATGAAGCCCCTGGTTTTCCACATGGAACCAAGTCCCTCCTCAGTGTCTCATAGCTTATGTACTTCTTCTGCATTGCTAGAACTCTCCTGCTGATCTCTGACTCCATTTCTGGCTCTGTCAAGCACTCCCCAATCTTCTGGTTGCAGGCCCTTCCAGCTCCCACCATACCATCAATTCCACTTCCTTTCAGTGAATTGAGGTCAAAAGCTGAAACCCCATTGCAGATTGAGAAATGGGTATGGATCAAAAGGAGGGATAGGCAGGAGATTAGCATGGGATTGGGTCTTCTGGGTTTGGACATTTTTTTCGTTTTTGTTTTTGTGCCTTCTTCTTTTGTGTGTGGTGTTTTGGACTGCGGAAGAAGTGAGATTCTTAGTGGTTGGTGGTTCATAAATGGATGGACCATGAGACATGATCATGACTTACCATACAGTTCCAAATGATATATATATATGTAAATGTAGGTGGCTATGATTATAGACATGTCATGTGCGATGAAGGAATAAATTGGAACCCAACATCCCGTGAACCCTGTCAACATATTAAAAGAACGTTACTAGGAAAAGAAAGAGAATAAAATTCATCTAGAACAAGTTAATTGTTTGTCTTGACCAAAAAAAAAAGAAACATTGTTCGTTTACCCTTAATATTTATATCGAATTTATACGGGGATGACAATTGCTGCTCCTAGGTCATTTTCTTATCGTGTTAATATCAAATGGGTAATGCTAAGGACATCAAATTTATGTACCAAATTTGAATTTCAAATAATATGGCGCATAACCTATCATCACTTTAACTTCATAAAATTGCCAGCATGTATTATTCTAAAAAGAAAACCGTGTAACTTAGTTGATTAATCCAAAATCTAGTCTTTTTGGCCCTATCTCACAAAAAAAAATAAAAATTGTCGCAAACTCAATCACCACCATATTCCAAAACAACCAGTCCCCGCCGCCGCTGCACCTTTACCAACAACTCAGACTACCCGAAGTCAACCTTCATAGATTCATTTAATCAGCGAAAGAGTTAAACAAATTTTTTGTCCAGCCATTCGCTTCCCATTTAATTTTGAGAAACAATAAACTCTTCTAAATCTTCTCTTTATATAAAAATTTTGATGATGGAATTTCAACCTTTTAGATTGTCTGGGGCGCTATATAGGTGGTTGGGGGGAATGGTGGTGATCAGTTTTGGGATTTTATTCGGTTCATTAAAGTTAACATTTATGCTTTAATTTTTTTAAAAGAAATTAATTTCTGGTAATAAATACATATTGGCAATTAATTGATGATGTCCCTAGCAATATGAATATTAGAAATGACTTATGAACTCTAATTGAACTCGTTTATTACACTTGTTGTAACTTGTTTGACACTCACCGAAGATCATATATACTATTATTGAGTTAGAATTTTTAAGACTATATTTTTATTTTTATTTTCAGTGTACTTTATATTTTCGCATGACCTTAATGCTTTAGTAACACCATAAGAGCATCTCCACCGCAGGTATATTAGCTAGGGCAAGAGGCCCATTTCTTCACTTTTGGACCTCCAGCGCAGCACCTGCAGCCTGGGCAAGCCCTGGGTCCCACCAGCCTAGGCAAGCCCAAGGACAGATTTTGCCTGGGCTTCAGCTCGAGTTTGCTGATGTCAGTGGTAATGTCACGCTGACATCAGCGAGTCAAAAAAATTGAAAAAAATGGAAAAAAAAAATCAAATTTTTTTTTAAAAAAACCAAAAAATTATGGATGTTTTCCTTATAAATACATAACAATTTTATTCACTTTCCTTATAAATACATAACAAGTTTATATTTTGTTGCATATTCTTTTTTTTTTTCTTGCCCTTACCCTAGCCTTTTGGGGTGGAACCAAAAAAGGCAAGGCTGCCACTATTCATATGAATAGTGGCAGCCCTTACTTACCCTTGCCCTTGCCTTAGCCTTTATGGGTGGAGATGCTCTAATAGTAGTCCTATATTAATTCTAGAAATAGTATTAAGAAATAGGAAAGATATTTTGTTTAAAAATCATATCAGTTACCTCAATGTATGAAGTTGAGTTTTAGTGGAAGTTAATGCTTGGGTATGTGTAAAAGAGACGGATAAAGATTTTGAGTTTCTGTTATTTCACTTTGTTGTTAATTTTACTGAATTGACAAGACGGTGGCAATCCGATATTTTTCCCAAAGAAACCATTGAATAAATTTTAAATTTTACCCGTTCCAATTATTTTGCACGTGAAGAAGACAAACACATTTTTGCTTCAAAAACTACTCAAAGTCTATGGGGGAAAGTGAGTAGACGACTGCACAGCCAAAATTATGCTCAAATAAAGAACGCAAGGGTCACAGTCTCACCGACTCTATCGGGCTGGTCTGGTGTTGTCACTGACTTGGTTGGTATGTATGAAGTTAATGAAGGGACCTGCCATCACCAATTGATTTTATTTTTTTTAAATAAAGAAAAAAATATGATTATTTAGATAGAATTTAAAGTTAGAATTTATGACTTTTAAATTTTATATTTTTTTTGTATGAAATTTCTAAATTTTTAAGTTTGTTTATCCAGACTCAGTAATTGGTGTATGTCAATTTAGAAATTCTAATTTTGTCTAAATTTTAAATTTATTTCTCTCATCCAAACGTATCAAAAGAACAAGTTCATTTTCGTGGCAAACTGACCTAACACACGCACATGCTACTTTAATATATAATATTAATAATGATTACTTATACAACAAGACAGTTGTTTTAATACCACACCATGATATAATTACTTGTGGGCCACAACCCGTAGGCCCATCCCAACCTGCTAAAAATTTCAACTTCACGTTACCCTGGCAATTTCTTTCTTTTGTGACGAGAACTCTCTCTCTCTCTCTCTCTCTCTCTCTCTCTCAAGAATTGCCAATTTTCATATTGAGAAAATCCACCAAAAAAAGAGAGTATTTTTGCTCACCACTTTAACCATATGTATATCTTCATCACCCTTCTCAAGATTTGACACATGTCTATAATTATAAAGAAAAATTAGGTTTTAGACATAATTAACTTTATTATTTAGTTTGTAAGATATTGGATATTTTGGTTTTAGTTTTAATACCTAGGAAAAAACTACTATTTTGGATTAGCCCAAAGAGAGGCCCAGATTCGTTGGGCCAGGTAAAAAATAACAACTGATAAGACAATTCTACCCTTCTTCTTAAAAAGCCTGGCCCATTTGTAAACCTACAAAGTAAATGACGCTTTTGCCCCTGAATGTTTAAACAAGGCGCGAGCCTGTTCTTCTCTGTTTCGTTTTCGTCCTCGTTTGTTTGGCAGCAGCGCCTTGTTCTTCTCTGTTTCGTTTTCGTCCTCGTTTGTTTGGCAGGCAGATTTCGTTCGTTTGGCAGGCAGATTTTGTTCGTTTTCGTTTTCGTTCTCGCCGTTGGAACTCAATTTTCTGGTTGGTTTTCCTTTTATTTCTTCCTTTTTCGTTCGATTATCATGCCGAATCTGTCAGTTTTTTTGTTCGATTATCATGCCGCATCCTGTTCCAAAATTCAGTGCAGTTTGTTTGTTTCCTTCTAATTGGATAATCTTTCGTTCGATTATCATGCCGAATCTATCAGTTTTGGGTTTTTCGAGCTCAGTTTTGTGGCTCGATTTTATGGCGCGATCTTGTGGCTCAGTTTTGTGGCTCGATTTTTTTTGCCTCCTCTGTTATAAACTGCATCTGTTTGTTGGAGTGTTGGCAGAAACTGCATTGTAGTTTCTGGTTTCATAAAGGCAATGTTACAACTGCTCATGGAGTTAAATGTGTTTTGATATTAGTTTTAGTACTTTTAACGTGGTTTCCTTTTGGTTTCTATTCGATTTGTTTTGCCTCCTCTGTTATAAACTGCATCTGTTTGTTGGAGTGTTGGCAGAAACTGCTTCTGGTTTCATAAAGGCAATGTTACAACTGCTCATGGAGTTAAATGTGTTTTTATCTAAGTTTTAGTACTTTGAACATGGTTTTCTTTTGGTTTCTATTCAAATTTAAGGGTATGTTATCACATAAAGTGCAATGTTGTTTCTGTTATTTCAGTTTTTGACTATAAACTGCAGTGCAGTTTCTTGTTTCATAATTCGATTTCATACTAATATTTGGATTTCTATTGGAATGTTACAACTGCTCATGTACATTATTTAGTGATTTTAATTGTTTTCTGTTTTTGTTTGTTGTTTTGTTTGCATTTTCAAGGCTAATGGAGGTGTGTGTCATTGCCAAGTGCACATATAAGTCGGAAACCATCATGTTTTCAGTTTCATCAGAGTCATCCATGGTTGATATTTTGAAGACTTTGTGTCAGAGGTTTAGGGGTTTGCAGTTGGGTTGTTTCACATTACGGTATTCGGTGCCCAGTTATCCGAGTTATTTTCTAGAAACGGATAGCGATTTGGACTTGATGAGGACATTTTTGTTGATATCAAATGAGAAGACTGTTGATATTTTAGTGAAGGATTTATGCGGGAGCAGTGAATATAGTGGTGATTTTTGTGTAAATAAGGAGTTGATAGCATGTGAAAAGGGCGAGTCGTCGTGTTCTAGTACTGTCGAAGACAGAAACGAGTTTTTGGGCAGGTCGAAGAGAGCAAGTGCTAAGCCTTTGTTGTCGAATGAGTGGGAGACATACATACATCATGTGGGGCAGAAGTTTGACGGTGGTGCAGAGGAGTTCCGGTTGAAATTGTGCAAGTACGCTCTTGAAGTAGGATTTAATTTTTTATATGCCGGCAATGACAAGAAGCGGGTGGTTGCTGTTTGTTCGAATAAGAAATTGGAGGGTTGCAGCTGGCGTGTTTATGCTTCTCGTTGTGAAGCTACTGGCAGTTTTGTAATTCGGACGTTAAATAATGTTCATACATGTGCGGGTCGGATACGGGAATCAAAGAGTAAGATGATGAGGTCTCGTGTGTTGTCCTCCCTCATTGTGGACAGAATTCGTGCAAAACCAGAGCTGAAGCCAGTTGAGATTATACACGAGTTCAAAGATTATTATGGTATAGACATTTCATACTACCACGCATGGTTTGGCAAAGAGTTAGCTAAATTGGACGTTCACGGTGATGAGTCGAAGTCCTTCAACGAGTTAGTGTGGTATGCGGACGCCGTAAAGGAAACTAACACTGGTTCTCTCTGCATTCTTGATTGTGAAGCTGGAATTAATCGCTTTCGACGGTTTTTTGTGTCTTTTGGCGGTTGCATTGCTGGATTTCAATATTGCATACCCTTGTTGTTCATTGATGCTACGTTTTTGAAGAGCAAGTACAAGGGGCAGCTTCTCTGTGCTTCGGAAAAGAATGGAAATCAAGGTATGGTTACTGTAATGTATTGCAGATTTTCATTTGTTGCAATTTTTAGCAGAAACTGCATTGCAATTTCTTGTTTCATAATTCGATTTTATTAATATTTTTTGCATGTCTGTGGGAATGTTGTAACTGCTCATGAACTTAAATGTATTTTAAACTTAGTTTTAGTACTTGGATCATGGATTTGGCTTTTGGTTTCCTTTCAAATTTGAGCAGATTTGTTTTCATAAACTGCACTGCAGTTTCCCTTTTTTGCTTATACTTGTGCTTTTGGTTTTGTTTTGCAGGGTTTTATCCTCTAGCTTTTGGAGTTGTTGATTCTGAGACAGAGGAGAATTGGACTTGGTTTCTTCAACATTTGGCTTCTATATTGCTACCGATGGGGAGAGTGGTGACCTTTTTCTCGGACCGCAATCAAGGTTTGTTAAATGCAATGGGGTTTGTGTTTCCCGGATGGCCTCATTCTTACTGTTATTATCACCTCAAACAGAATTTGATATCAAAGTACCCGAAGTCAGGTTATGGGAAACTGCTCCAAGACCGTGTTATCAATTTATTTAGTAGATGCGCATATGCTGTTACGGAGGAAGAGTTTAAGGTAGCAATGGAGGAGTTGGTGATTGTTGGGAGTTCGAAAGTGAAGGCATTTATATCTGATTTGTCTAGAGATCACTATGCCAACGCATTTTTCAAAGGAATGCGTTATGGGGAGATGGCAAACAGTTTAGCGGAGTCCTTTAATAATTGGGTTGGTGTGTTTCGAGATTTGCCGTTGCTACCTTTGATAGAAGGGATTCGACAGAAATTGATGGTATTGAATTCTTAACGACGAATTGAAGCGGAGAAGTGGACAACAGTTTTGTGTCCGGAGATGGAAACTAGACTCTGTGAAAATGCGGAGGCCGGTAGGACTTGGGCAGTTCGTCGTTCTAATTGCACTGTTTTTGAAGTATTTGCTGATTATTCTATGATGGTTGATCTCGAGCAAAGGACTTGTTCTTGCCGTCTTTGGCAAATTGACGGTTTTCCTTGCACACATGCGGTGGCTGCAATCCTAGCAAAGAGAGATTCAGTTTATGATTACGTGGAGTGTTACTACAAAACCACTTCTTTCGAAAAGCCTATGAGAGTCCTATTTTTCCTATTCCAGATATTGGGAAAGGATTGGGCAGCAATGGTTCTGCAGCTGGAGTTGTGCTTCCGCCAATTACAAAGAGGCCAGCCGGAAGACCACCAACAAAGAGGATCAAAGTTTTTGGTAAATTTAAAAGGCCATTGAAATGCAGTCGGTGCAGTGTTGCTGGGCACAATAGGAAGACTTGCAAGGCTATTATATGAACACTCCTTCTCATTTGACATTTTTTTATTTTAGATATGGTTTAGCGAATGTATAGTCAGTTTCTGTGTTGCACTTTGTGCAAAAACTGTATTGCAGTTTTAGTTTCTTGTAATTGGCTACACAGCTTCTAATTGGATATTGTGATTCTTTTTTGAAGTTAATGAAAATTATACAATTGTTTAATGAGTGGATATTCGTTTTCGACTGCCATTCAATGCATTGCAGTTTCTGTTTATTTCAGATTTTGTTGCAAAAACTGCAGTGCAGTTTCTGTTTATTTGTTGCAGATTATGAGCAGAAACTACATTTCAATGCTAACCTACTTAAATGTGTTTTGAACAAAGTTTTAGTACTTTGATTATGGCTTTGGCTTTTGGGTTCTTTTCATATTTTTTGAGCTGATTTTTTATTTTTATTTATTTATATAAACTGCACTGCAGTTTTAATTTGTTGCAGTATTTTTGACCAGAAAATTCAGTGCAGTTTGTTTGTTTCCTTTTCGTTTTGTTGCATCCTGTTCCAAGATTATATTACAGTTTATATGTATAGGAAATATGTTCTCATATACCATAACTAGAAATATTTACAAACATCCACAAGAATTAAGATACATATTGTCTTGAGTTAACGAAAGGCAAATCACTAGAGACGATTAATTACACAGTTTTTGTGGTGTAGGAGTTTTGTGACATATTGTGCTCGATATTCATTCATGAATTTCTTGTCCACGCTTTTTGGAATGGGCTGTCCTTGTGCTATTTTATCCATATAGAACATGACGAACATGCCGCAATCCAATCTGCAAATAAAATACGAGATTAGTTTTTTTTGCTTTTGAATGATTTCAAACTGTAATGAATAGTTGAGTAGACACAATTCTTACGAAGATGCACTTTGTTGAGCACATTCCATGTCATCCTCAAATGGAAACTGCAATGGATTTTGCATAATCCAATTGAGAGTGAGTTCTTCTGTTGGAGTCAAATCTTTTTGTACAAGTGTCGGGGGCCCTTCCTTTTGCTTCACAAGTGTTGGTTTTTTTTTAGTTTCTATGAACACTCGTGCTTGAGGTCTTATATATTCTAGCCACCCTTCAACAATATTAACCTGTTTAAAGAAGAAGAAAAAAGAGAGAAAAAGAAATGGTAATCAGTGCATTGCATATTATAGTTTTGGTATGAAATTAGGCAGTATGTATAATACAGAAACTGCAATGCAGTTTCTGTTTGTGTTTGTGCTGAGAAATTAAGATAGTTTCATTCCACTTACAAAGTTTCGAGCAATGTCAATGCACCTTTCTTCTTTTCTACGTCCCAACGATCTAAGTGGATTGTAGTGTCTCCACTTTCGTTCATTTTTGTGAAATGTGAGAAGTGTGAAGTGGAACTCTTCTTTTGAAATAATCGGGAAGAAAAGAACACTGCATTTCCCGAGTTTTTCAAGTAAGTGTTCATACAGGAACCTGTGCCAAGATGGCTCTTGGAAGCTTTGCATGTAAGCCTGATATCATAGAATGGCAATTTGTTAGTATATATTTTTCGAAAACTGCAGTGCATTGTCTGTTTAAACAATTTTGAATTTTCAAAATAATACTTACCCAAGTCCATGTGGACATGTACTTTGGACTCTCTGTCTGCATGGGCTCTATTTTATCCTCCTCTATTTGGATATAGGCATCAATAACCTGTTTCACATTGATTGGAGAAAAATGGAATTATAAATGGGTAATATAGGTAGCACAAATAAAAAATACAGTGCAGTGTGTGTTATAGAATTGGTAAATACTTACGTTTTGTGACAGTTCCAGGTCCCATACAATATCTTTGAGATCATGGTTTGTCACTTTCTCATCATTGAGTCATGCCCAAAAGTTATCACTCCAGATTCGAATACATGAAATTCACAAGATTAGTTTTAGTTTAATTGTAATTAAAAGATGAAAGAATTGTTATTTTGGAATAGAGATATTATCGAAGTTGAGTACTTAAGTAGTGTTTTTCAATTATTTCCCTGTCCGCCTTTGGAATTTTCTGCCACACCTTCCTCTGACCCCATCCTAGTTTTTTCTTTGTTGGCTTTTTTTGTCCTTCATCTTCATCACTTGATTGTTGCAGATCTACAGGTATTGAATCATGAAGGCTCGTTCCTTTTGGGGGATCAGGAATTGGATTTGTGGCATCGGGCTGAGATGCCTCTTGTGTTAACTGCAGATTGAAAGGAAACTAATTAGAAACTTCATTCGATAAAACCGAAACTGCAATGCAGTTTCCATTTCTGTAAAGCAGATAACACACTGCATTGCAGTTTCTGTTTCTGTAAAGCAGATAACACACTGCATTGCAGGAAATGGAAACTGCATTGCAGTTTCTGTTTATGCAATGCAGAAAATAGAAAAAAGCAGCAGCTTGAACTGCCGTAAATGCATACCTCCTCGGAAGAGATAAGCTTGAATTGTGGTAGTTCTTCATCATCCTTTTTTGCCTCCTTTTTTGTTTTCTTATTTTTTTCGTACACATAGCAAGATGCTTGAAGCCTCTTTCTTTCTCTGTTCTTCACCCTTTGTACTCTTGAAGGAACATCAGGTGTTGGAGCATCTTGCTTCTTCTCTTCTTCTCTCTCTTCTTGTTGCTTCTCTTGTTCTTTATTTTCTTCTGCTCTCTCTTCTTGTTGCTTTTCTTCTTCTTTCTTTTCTTCTTCTTTCTCTTCAACTGGTTGTGTTGGTTGTTTTGTAGGCAGATCCATCTCCATTTCAAAGATTGTTGGGTCTGACAACAAGCTTTGAATTTCTGCCTTGTACTTTCCTTGAATCTCCTTTTTCTTGGCAATCTTCTCCATGTCAATACGAGTTTCCTTGCCTTCCAATTCTGCAATCCTCCTTTTCAGATTTTGTATTTCATTAAGCTGAACTGTAGATTCCACTGTCATGGTGGCAGTCACACATTTTTCATTATCTAATTTCTCTATGTATGTTGCCAACTCCACTTCCAGCTCCTTTGATCTCTTTTCCGCTTGGATAAATATATCCCACAATTCCTTCATTTTCTTCTCACTGTCTTCATTTTTTTTCATCCTTCCACAGTTGTAATCTTTCCGGGCAAACGAAGCTAGGATCTTGTTGTTGGTGGTAGTTGATTTAGTCTGTCATGGACTTCACCAAGAGGTCTTGAATTGCAAGAGGTTCTTTTCCAGCTTCATTCTCAAACATTTTCTTCTTTCCAGCCTCTTTTAATTCTGGAGTTTGATCAGCATCATCAGGTTTTCCTTGGTTTTCTGCTTCCTCTGCTTCTCCTTGTTGTCCCTCATCATCTTCTTTTTCTTTTTCCTGCATATTGAACAGAAACTAATTAGAAACTGCATTGCATTGGAGGAAACGAAAACCGAAATGCATAATTCACAGTTTAGAGATTCTTATACCTTGTCAAGAGGGTCTCCCTCTTCTTCGGTAGTTTTTCTCTTTTTATATGTTTTCAAAATACCCTGTACAATGAGATTGAATGATTCAGAAACTGCATTGGATAACATGCAAACTGCAATGTAGAAAACACAAACTGCAATGCACTGTATACAGATTCCAATTACCTTCTCAACAGTGTCTTCCTCTTCCCTGGTAGTTTTTCGCTTTTTAGGAGTTTTGAAAATACCCTGTACAATGAGAATGATTTAGCATGGATTCACATTCAAGATACATTAAAACAGAACATGCGATAAATTGCATACCTCGATGTCATTCAAGTCCTTTATTTGGTTGAATCTTGTGTGGAGTTCCACAAGACTCCATTTAAGAATGGCAGGAGTTTCTTTCTCCTTGCCAAGGATTGGTTGTATGATGTTTGTCCTCTCACACAGTAGAAACTGCACAGTTCAAAAACAAGATATATCAGAAATTAGGTTGGAAACTGCATAGGATAAAACAGAAACTGCGTTGCAGTTTCCATTTCTGCATTGCAGTAAATGGAAACTGCATTGCACTAAATGGAAACTGCATTGCCTAAAACTCAAAATGCATTGCATAAGCCACTGTTTACTTACCAATATTAGGATAGTGCAACCCGAAACAGCTCCTATAGAGGCTTCTCCTCCCTTCTTTGCTTTTGCTTTTGCTTTTGCGGTCAAGGATTCATTCATGTAGGCTGAAACAGCTCTTGCCCACGAATAGCTTGAAAGTGTGTCTAGATTCACACAGTGCTCAAATAATTTCCAATGCAAAGTAGATGAAGAGTTGGCAAAAAGGAATGTCATGCACAGCAGAATCAATATTAGGCTGACCACCTCCTTGTCGTAATCAACTTCTTCTTCTTCTTCTTCTTCAGCTTCTTTCTTTTCTTTTCCTTTGTTCGTTTTTTTCTTTTGCTCTGTCTTTGCCTTTTCTTTCTTCGGTTGGTTTGCCAAGGCAATTGTCTTTTGTAATTCTGCTTCTACCTGGTTTTTTGATGGTTTTCCCTTTTCTCCAAAGTGCCTTGTTCTGAAGGTAGCAGTGTACCTATCATTGACAAGTTTGACAGATTTGCCTTCATTTGGCAGTCCTAGAATCCGAGTCACTACATTGCCTGTGATTTGGAATGATTTGGTTCCAAATTTGAAGGACTTTGTATCCGGATCAAATTTCTTGAGCAGCTGTACTAAGTCAAGGTCCGACTTATTCATGTTATTCATGTCAATTCTCTGGCGGTAAAACAGCTCGATCAAGTTCCAGAAAGGAGTTTTCTTGAGAAGCTTCTTCTGCCTTTCATTGAGCTTGTCCTTTATGTCTCTAATGATGCTGTTGAAAGCATAGGCATTGCACCGAAATTGGACATAGTCCGGGTGCTTTGCTTTCCGATCATAGTTTGGCTTTGGCTTTATTTTGATCTTTTGAGCCATCATTTTGATTCTGCGCTTTGGTTGGTTTTCAGCTTCATTCTTTTGTGGTGACATTTCTTGTTCCATTTTGTGATATGCACGGCAGTTTGTGGTCAAAATCTGCAACAAACAACCAGAAACTGCTGCTCAAAATTTGATGTGAAAAGAAACCAAAAGGCAAAAACAGTAGCAAAAACGAATATCAAAACACATTTAACTTCATGAGCAGTTATAACATTCCCATAAATCCTAGCAAAAAGCACTCTGAAATTGAATTATGGAACCAGAAACTGCATTAAATCTGCTACAAACAACCAGAAACCAAAAGGCAAAAACAGTAGCAAAAACGAATATCAAAACACATTTAACTTCATGAGCAGTTATAACATTCCTATAAACCCTAGCAAAAAGCACTCTGAAATTGAATTATGGAACCAGAAACTGCAATGCAGTTTCTGGTCAAAATCTGCTACAAACAACCAGAAACCAAAAGGCAAAAACAGTAGCAAAAACGAATATCAAAACACATTTAACTTCATGAGCAGTTATAACATTCCCATAAACCCTAGCAAAAAGCACTCTGAAATTGAATTATGGAACCAGAAACTGCAATGCAGTTTCTGGTCAAAATCTGCTACAAACAACCAGAAACCAAAAGGCAAAATTAGTTTCTGGTCAAAATCTGCTACAAACAACCAGAAACCAAAAGGCAAAAACAGTATTGAAACCGTCATCGGTGTAAAACCTAAAATCGAAGAGAGTACTGATTCATTTTCTTACGGTTTAGCTTCGGTCGTCGTCGGTGGTCGTTACTCGTCGTCGGTGGTCGTTGCTCGTCGTCGGTGGTCGTTGGTCGTCGTCACCGTTGCTCGTCGTCTTCGTTTCTGGTCGTCCCCGTTGCTGCTCAGCGGCTTCGTTTTTGGAGAATAGTCTGTAGGTTTGCAGTGGGATATGAAAGGTCGCGCGAAACCAGTTTTTGAAGTGATTAAATTTGAGTAGTGTCGTTTTGTGTTGTGTTTTGTGGGAATGTTATGTCGTTTTGATAGTTTTATGTTTTGGTTTATAATTAAATAAACTGTATTTGACAGTTAAGCACAATGGCACATGTAGTAATTTTAGGGTTGTTGGATGTCCTTTTGGTAAAATTAGGTGGCTTTGGTTTTATATTAATTAAGCAAAATTAATTATTTTTCTTCCAAATTAGTTAAGTTTTTTATGGGTTAAAACTAAAGAGCCCTAATTATAACTTATAGTTATGGACATTTAGTTAAAGTGGTGAGGATACACATTGAGTTAAAGTGGCCAGCACGCTTGTACCCATAAACCCAGTCGCTTGTGAAGTTTGATTGGTTATATGTTTTTTTTCCTTTTTTTTTTTTGGGCAAGAAACAAACTGAACCTTTGTGAAATTTATATGCGAACGTAAACCCTAACCCCAACCCTCAACCCCAACCTATTGCCTTGCCGTTGAGCGACGACAGTCACAGACACATACATAAGAGCTTCTTTCTTTCTCAGGCTTCCCCTATTCTCTCTCTGTGAGATGGGAAGGAATAGTTTTTGAGTTAAGAATATTTATTATTCTATTTATTATGTTTATGTTTATCTTGTTAAGTTGTGGAAGTCCTATTCTTTAGGGAATTGGTTATTTAGTTGCTAGTTCATAGGAGAGTCAAAGTTGTCATGGAGTCATGGTTAGTGGCTGAATGTCATGGTTTAGTCATGCAATAGGTGTTCATACTATTTAGCTTAGTTGCTTTGTTAGTTTGCTATTTAAGTTGTATTCAATATTCAAGTTGAATGTGAAGAGAAGTATGAATTCCACAAATACGTTCTTGGTTCTTCACATGTTTCCTTATTTTCAACATATGGTATCAGAGCCCCCACTGGGCCTGACATAAATCTCCAAAGAGTAGCAGTAGCGTTTCTTGCACCAACAAGTGTCAAGAATGTCTGACAGAGCACTTGAGAATTTTGTGTAGCCAATAAAGTAATCTCTCGATTTGATGGTCATTACGATCATTGGAGCATGCTCATGGAGAATTTTTTTAAGACCCAAGGAATATTGGCATCTTGTGAAAACATGCATTATCGAACTAGAAGGTGAGCTGACACAAGCATAGCAAAAGAAGATAGATGATCTAAAGTTGAAGGACCTGAAGGTGAAATATTCCTTGTTTCAAGCCATTGATTGAGCAATTTTGGAGACCATTCTCCAAAAAGATACTTCAAAGAAAATTTGGGACTCAATGAAGAGGAAGTTCCAAGGCTCAACTAGTGTGCACAGCTTCAAGCTTTGAGGAGGGATTTTGAGACCCTTCAAATGAAAAATGGAGAGTTTGTGACATATTATTTTGCAAGAACCATAGGGATTGCAAATAAGATGCGAATCCATGGTGAAGTGATAGAAGATGTAGTCATTGTTGAGAAGATCCTACATTCTCTGGCACCAAAATTTGATTATATTGTTTGCTCAATCGAACATGACATTGATACTATTTCAATTGATGAGCTCCAGAGCTCTTTGAGATGGTCCAGGAACAGAATCAGGACAGAAGAGTATGGGTTGAAGGCGTCAACCCAAGCTACTGGGATGACCAGTCATACTAAAACTGCAAGGTTCAAGAGGAAGAGGTTCTGGTAGAGGCAGATGACGAGGATATCGAGATGGAAACAGACAAAGTGGAGCATATGCTGAGAAGTCTGATGATCAACATGTTAGATCTATATAATATACGTGTTCAAGATCTTTCACACAATCTGAAATACATGAAAAACATACGTGGAGCCATCTTTCTTGATTATACGATCCCTGAACTCATTCAACCGCAGCAGCAATATCCCTGCAAGAATAGGAACGGCTCAAGACTTCTGCTTTCTCTCAGAATATGTTTCAACTCTCTCCTTTTGATGAGAATAGGGTTAAAGAATGTGTCTGATGAGAGCAGGGCCTTAAGTTTATATAGGGCTAGGTCAAGTCATCTCTACTCATCACCGAGGGCCGACTTGACTAATCTTCCAAGCCCACCAAAAAGGTTCACGCAAAAAAAAAGAAAAAAGAGAGGAAATAAATAGGACTCCTTAATAGGCTTCAAAAACCTTTCCTTATTCTACAAAGTTTTGGGCCTCAAGGTATAACTTAATTTAAACTCTTATCAAAACCTGATATCACTTAGTATCTAGTGCACGGATCTAAATAGGAAAACATAACACAACAATCCTCAAACTCTCATAGTAGATGTAGAGGACGCCGACAACAAAATGACAACTGCCAACAGAATGACAAGGCCAATGTTGAGTGTATCCGGTGCTACAAATTTGGTCACTATTGTTCAAAATGTTATACAAGGCTGACAAGAGACAAAGAGAATGGGGAGTAATCCAATTTTGCTGAGAAAAAGGAAGAAGCAACACTTTTGATGACATATCATGTCAAAGAGGAGAAGCCAACATCAAACCTTTGATATCTGGACACCGGCTAGAGCAACCACATGTGTGGTAGTAAGTCATATTTTTCCCAGATAAATGAGGTATTTCGTACAACTATAATTCTTGGTGATAATTCCACAGTGAATGTCACGGGAAATGGTGATATTCAAATAAGCACTAAGGGTGGTAACATAGAGACTATCTCTAATGTTTTATTTTTATTTTTATTTTTTATGTTCATGTTTTGAAAACTAATCTGTTGAGTGTTGGCCAATTACAAAAGAAAGGGTATGGGATTACTATCAAGGATGGTGTTTGTCAGATTTATGATCCCGCAAGAGGTACGATTGCATAGGTTGTTTCCATTACAAATCAAGAATATCCAAGCTGGTTTGGTGGCTAAGGTGACTAATTTGACATGGCTTTGGCACTTTCACTATGACCATTTAAATTTCAATGGGCTCAAGACACTTTATCAGAAGTAGATGGTGATTGGTCTACCTATGGTCACTCCTCCCTCCAAAGTATGTGAAGAGTGTGTTGTTGGCAAACAACACCATGATCAATTTCCCAAAGGCAAGGCATGGAGAGCTTAGAAGCTGCTGGAGTTGATACACTCTGATTTATATGGTCCCATTAACCCAATATCTCATTGGAAAAAAGAAATATTTTATTTATTTTATTGATGATTTTAGTCGGAAATGCTGTGTATATTTTTTGTAGGAGAAATCCAAGGCTTTTAAAGCATTTAAAATTTCCAAGGCTCATGTTGAAAATGAAGTTGGGAGAGCCATTAAGACACTCCGTACATATCGTGAAGGAGAGTTTTGTTCAAAAAAGTTTGAGGCTTTTTGTGATGAGCAAGGCATTTGAAGGCAATTGACAACATCCTATACACCCCAACAAAATGAGGTGTCAGAGAGAAAAAAAAAACCACTCTCAATATGGTGAGAACCATGATGGCGAAAGGGAGAGTTCCAAAAAGTTTTTGGCTTGAAGTAGTGAGTTGGAGTATTCATGTATAGAAGTCCCACTTTTTTTGTTCAAAACATGACACCAGAAGAAGCTTGGAATGGACGAAGACCGTCAGTAGATCACTTCAAATTTTTTGGTTGCATTGCATATGCACATGTACCTGATGAGAAGAGGAAGAAATTGGATGACAAGGCGAAAAGTGTGTTTTTCTTGGCGTAAGTGACCATTCCAAGAAGATTGTCATCATCCGAGATGTAATTTTTGATGAGGAGAACACGTGAACTGGAATGAAAGTTCCTTACAATAGTAGCTCATTCCTGTAATTTTTGATGAAGATGAAGAAAATGAGATTGACCGATCATATGTACTGTTAGAAATATGCCCTTAAAGTCAACTAATTATGTAATAGTTAGAGTTAAGGACATCTTTGATAAAAGACATATTATGTTATCAATGGGCAAGAAAGGTGGTTTTATACATTAAATCATCCTATTTTATCTTTCAATATGTAGAACAACCATAGTCCAAGAATACACAAATGGATATGAGAGCTATGTAATGAGATTACATACATCGAGACTTCTCATCATCCCTAAATCCTGAATATGTTCATAGCCATAGGAATATTGATTGGGCGTCAATATTCTGCAAAGACCAGTACACACAGTATCGTCTCTATATGTAGGGAATGACAAGGTCTCAAGTCATTGAGTGTGGAGACACATCGATATGTGTGTAGGTGCTTGTAAAAGAACAAGTACACTGAACGCACACATGAGTTACAGCATGGAAGTCTTTACTCACATGTCAAGTTGGAACTCATAAATTGCAATTGTGCAAACTAATCCTTAGACCTGAGGCATCATAGATGTTTTGTGGCTATGTTGTTAATCTTTGAGGGTACTATACGGTCATGCTGAATTAGGCATAGCTTAAAGGTGCTCATCAGGATTCTCAATAGAGTCATGGAAGCAAATGAATGTACAACAAGGAATCTCTACTCTTAGTAAAGGAGAGAGAATACTCCAAGATATGATTGGTCAAATCTCTGCGTAGAGTAGTGAATAAGACTTGAAAGAAGAAGTCTTCAAATCTTACTAGGATAATCATATAAAAGGAATGATTCACATTAGGATATTGACAATCGGATTCCATGATCTAATAATGTGAATCAGGAGTATTGACATAAGAGAAGGATTCAATTGCACGGTCATTCCAATTTGAATAGGTACTTTCACAACGTCTCACTTAGCTCAGATAACCGTGACTTGTTGTTAGGCGACAACCATGGTTTGTGGATGTCCTAAAGGGTTTTCAATTAACCTTTATTAATAGGAAGAATTAAATTGTGGAATTTAATTCGTATATCATCTCTAAGGAGTTGAGTTAACCCACTACCTTCCTAAAGGGAACCTACGGATCTGCACACCCAAAGAATGTGATTAGAGGTACAATGAGGAGAAATGAAATCAGGAGACACAAGTCAATGGTTGATAATCAAATGTCAAAGTCAACATGTTGATCGGAGCAATTGACCAAAGTCAAATAGTTCGACCGGGTCAATTAAGTAAGATTATAATTATAATTTAATAGTTAAATTATAATTAAAAGATTAATTATGGAATTAATATTGACATATAGAAATATTGGATTGGGCTTTTAAATATGATTTAAAAAGGAAAAAGACAAAGTAGCCCAAAAGACTATTGGGCCCAAGGGATAAGTGGCATAAGATGACATGACCCATGGACCAAATAGAGCCCTAATACCCACCCAAAATTCGGCAACTAAGGAGGAGCTCTACCCTTGGCTTTTTGTGTTGTCCTATATAAGCTAAGTGTTGGAGAAAACCTAGCTAGGGTTTTTTTTTGGCTTCCTACTTTAGTTGATGAGTGATCATCTTTGTATCTCATCTTCCATAAACTAAAAATTGGTTCAATCAAGAAGTAGACTAGCATCCATACTTCTTGAGTGCCTTCTCTTCATCTCTAGGAGCATTTGGTGTGGTGAGGTAGATGACTCTAATCTTGGAGCCTTAAGGTGAAGGAGTCAAAATCAAGAGAAACAAAAGGCTTTTCCAACAAAGATGTTCATTCTTAAGAAATCAAGAAAAGGTTAACAAAGGTAAAGATCTATTTCCTTTTTCCTTTTTCTATTTGTGTTCAAAGAGACTTGGCTAAGATACTTGGTTTAAAATAAAAAAGGTTTAGCTCAACTAGTGTAAACAAAATGAATCCGCCATTTAGAATGTTTTTGTTGTATAGGTTGTGGCTAAAGTTCATTTCCTAAGCATTAGATGCATGTTTCCTTCACGTACAACATGACCAATTAAACATGCAACTACAAAAATTAGCCCAACAACAGCTGTCAATTAATTCAATCGCAAAATTAGCAAGGCGCGGCATCTGGCCTACTATCCCAACGCTTGAGGAAGAGGCCAGCATTGATGATAGACTATGAGGCCAGTGGTGTTTATCAATCTGATGATGATGATGACACAATTACACATTTTGCCTTGTTTTCAATTTGTGATCCAATATGTTTTCAAGAAGCTGTGAAGGAACCAAAGTGGAAAAAAGCCATGGACACAGAAATGAGGGCCATTGAGAAAATTGACACATCAAATGGGCATAAAAAGATTGGAGTGAAATGAGTTTTTAAAACAAAGCTAAATGAGAAGGGTGAGATAGACAAGCATAAGGCTCGTTTGGTGGCAAAGGGCTACAAGTAGGAGTTTGGTGTTGACTAAGGAGATGTTTGCACCAGCTGCAAGAATGGATACAATCCGGCTTATTCTTTCCATGGCTACTCAAAACTCGTGGCCAATTTTTCAATTGGATGTAATGTCAGCATTTTTGCATGGGGAGTTGGAAGAAGAGGTGTATGTTGAGTAACCTCCTGGATATGTGCAACAGGGAAAGGAGAAAAAGGTATATAGATGGAACAAAGCACTCTATGGGCTAAAACAAGCATCTATAGCTTGGTACAGCCGCATAGATGCTTACTTTGCTAACCAAGGCTTTCACAGGTGTCCATATGAACATACTCTCTATGTTAAAGTTGGAAAAAATGGAAAGATTCTTATTGCATGTTTATTTGATCTACACAGGGAGTGATAAGGCTATGTTTGATGAGTTTAAAAATTCTAATGATGACTGAGTTTTTTGGGCATTACATTATTTTTTAGGCATTGAAGTGAATCCATCCATTGCTGGAATTTTTATCTCACAAAAGAAGTATGTTCAAGAAGTTTTGGACATGTTTCATATGAAGGATTGCAATCCAATTGGAACTCCAACATCGTATGATTTGAAGCTTGTGAAGAATTTGGAAAGGTTGATCTCACTCTTTATAAGAAAATTGTGGGAAGCCTTACGTATTTGACTTCAACCATGCTGGATATTATGCATCTGTGAGTCTTATTAGTTGTTTTATGGAGAATCCTACAGAGCTTCATCTTGTAGCAGCAAATTTTTTTTTTCGCTATTTAAAAACTATGGTTGATTTTGGTGTTTTCTATAAGAAGGAATCAAAGTCTGGTTTGTTTGGTTTTACAGACAGTGAGTACGTGGGAGATCAAGATGATCGAAGGAGAACTTTAGCATATGTGTTTATGATGGGATTGAGGGTAGTTGCCTGGTCATCTAAGAAGCAGCCGATTGTGAATTTATCAACAACTGAAGCTGAATTTGTTGTAGCAACATCATGTGCATGCCAAGTCATTTGGCTGAGAAGGTTAATTAAAGCATTTCACTATATGCAGCAAGGTCCAACATCAATCTATTGTGATGATGTTTTTGCTATTAAGCTTTCAAAAAATCCAATTTTGCATGGAAGAATCAAACATATTGATCAGAGATATCATTTTCTTCTTGATCTCTGCAAGGATGATGTCATTGATATGATTTATTGTAAAAGTGAGGACCAAATTGCTGATATTTTTTCCAAACCTCTCAAGCTGCATATGTTCTTGAAATTAAGAAATATGTTGGGAGTTAGTTCTTTGAAGGATGTTGCTCATTGCTCCTGATGCTTGAAGAATTGAAGTTTTACCTGTAAACTGATTGTTTGCAGAACATTCAGTTTTAGAGAGAGTGTTAAGAATATTTAGGGCCCGTCTGGTAACGTTTTCGGAGAGTGTTTTTTGAGAATATTTTCAGAGAATGAAAACAAGAAAACAAATTTGTATTTTCAGGAAATGAAAATGCGTATGGTAGATTAATTAAAAAACATCTTCAGAAAACAAAAACAATGAAAACGTGTCTAGTAATACAATTTGAAAATAATAATATGTGACTTACTTCCAATTGTATTTTTGCTAATTTTAGTTTTTTTGATTAAAAAAAATATATGCTATTTTTCAAAGACAAAAATTTATAAATAATAAAAAAATGTATAATTTAACAAATAAAAAATTCTAATGTTTTTTTTAAAAGACAAACTATCTTATCTCATTTCTTTCTTCCTTTCCTTTCTTCCCAGGCCCGTGCCCTTCTTTTTTCTCTTTTCCTTTTTTCTTCTTTTATTCCTTCCCAGACTTTTTTTTTTTCTTTCTTTCTTCCTTTTTCTCTCTTTTCTCCTCTTCTTCTTCCTCTATATGATTCTTTCTCTTCTTCTTCCTCCCTTAATTTTTTCTTTTCTTCTTCTTCCTCTCTTATTTTTTCTTTTCTTCTTCCTCTCGCTGATTCTTCCTCTTCTTCTTCTCTTTTCATACCCATTCTTTCTCTGTTTTCATTTGTTAATGGTTGGTGGTGCTTCGATTGGGTGGTGATAGTGGTTCAACTGGGTTTGTGGCAGTTATGGTTCTTCTACTTTGGTGGTGATCGTGCTTTGGAGGTGCTGGTGCGGCAAGCTAGATGATGGGTTTGGATCGGGGGAGATGAGTTTCCACAGTAGTGCTCCTCAGTTGAATTTTTTTTTTTTTTGGGTCTAGTGCTTGATAAGTAAATCAAGATCTCAGAGATTTTAGAAGAAGAAGAATAGCTATGGAGAATTTCAAAGACAAGAATCGATGTTTATTGGAGAAAGAGAGATGGAAAAAATGAATTATCATATGGACTGAAAACAAAAACGTTGAAAATGAAAACAACATAATATCGGTTTCAACTTTGTTCATGAATTGGATTTGTTTTTGGAAAATATTTTTAGGGAAAACAAAAACGTTCCACCGAACAGGTTTTTGCCAGAAAACAGGAAATGAAAACAGAAAACGGGCAGTGAAAACGATACCGAACGCGGCCTTATTATTCTATTTATTATGTTTATGTTTATCTTGTTAAGTTGTGGAAGTCCTATTCTTTAGGGACTTTGTTGTATAGTTGCTAGTTAATAGGAGAGTCAAAGTTGTCATGGAGTCATGGTTAGTGGCTGAATGTCATGGTTTAGTCGTGCAGTAGTTGTTCCTACTATTTAGCTTGCTTTTTAGTTTTCTATTTAAGTTGTATTCAGTATTCAAGTTGAATGTAAAGAGAAGTTTGAATTACACAAATACTTTCTTGGTTCTTCACCTATTTCATTATTTTCAACATTTTGTAGCAGCAATGACACCAACAATACCAAAGACAAGAAGCAGTGGGAAGTACAAGAAACCATAGATGGCAACTGTTGAGCTCTCGGAGCTCTCAGAGAACTCATCATCTGCCCTATTTTCTATCCACAAGCCCAAGAGATCGGTCTCAAAGTGACTCATAAAAAACACACTTTCTCTTTCTTCTCCTACCTTTACTCTTATATCTAGTTAACTGAGTTTCTGGGTTTTCATTCAATGGCCTTGAGGTTGACTTCTCTATGGTCCACCAAGCACGGGAAAGGTATTGAATCATTGCTTCCTCTAAGGCTTTCTTATTTTTACTTGTTCGATCATTGTTGTAACATTGGTTGTTAATTTCGTGTTTATATAAAATTTTCTTTTCTCATGCTAGACAAGCTTGGTACGAGCAGTGGTTCGGGAATGTGGTGCACATTTAATTTTCATCAGGTACCCTGTTATGGTTTAATCTCCGTATTGAATTTTGAGTACAAAAGAAATGATACAATGTTGCTATTGACTTATTGATCATATTATGTTCTCATAGTTTTGATTTCTTTTATTAACCTCTGTCTTGTTTGATGGTAGTTTTTCTGCTGTCGATGTTCTGGAAAAAGTGAGAAAGTAGGTTTACAGGAGGCTTTCTTAGAGGCTTCATCGCATGTATTGTCATCAGGCAAGCCATTAGTCATTTTTATAGATGAAATAGACATAATCTGTCATCTCCGTGATTCTAGGTAAAAATCAATAATGCTAGAGAGAACCCTAATGTAACCCTACTTTAACAATATGATCCTTTAACTTTATACATTTACATCATATAAAAAAATTAATAATAATAAAAACTACTGGCGTACGTTGCCTATTTGCACTTTAGTTTTCTCAAATCTTTGGTCATTCCTAGTTAGTATGTTTAAGTTATGTTTCAATTGCAGAAGAGTGCAAGATGTTTGCCTAACTCCTCAACTCTCTGCACTGATGGACTCCAACACACCCCCTCAACATCTATACCACAAGTTGTTTTTGTTGCAGCCACTAATAGGTATTATTATTATTATTTGTTATCTCCTAGAATTTATGATGTGATCTATCTGGGTGTGTTATTTTTGTTAGAGTATGTAGAGCTAGGATTGTCACAAGTGTCACTTAGTCATTGACTGATGTCACTTGGTCTGCATGACAGGACCGGCCCTAGATTCCCCCATTGGAATCCGTGACGAACCCTTGTTTCTGCCCAGCATTTACCTAATGCCAGGCCCACTTACTAACATAACCTTTTCGCCCCCGGTTTAAACAAAATTTGGGTCGAGATTTCAACCGAAATTTCGGCAGAATCTCCCATGGAAAATGAACATTTCCAAATTTCAAATTCCTGCAAACAAGCAATAAATAATCCCAACGGCAGCACACATAATGCTGTAGTACACAATTTACAACATAGGCCTCCAGCCTCAAAACTTAACCCTACATGGGCAATATCAGAGCTTCCTACAAAACTTTAATTTACAGAAGTATTAGGAGTTTGAAAACGAAATAAAGGAATGTCCTACAAGTAGTAGTGTGTGTTGTACAGAATACTCGACATAGACCGGTGAATCTCGTCGAGCTATAACCTGGGGGGGTGCAAAACAGGAAATTGTGAGTGAACAAAAATAAAATTTATAACACAAAATATATCTGAACATACTAACCCCACCGTTTTAGAAAAACGATGTAAACCATGCAATAAAATCCATTTTTATCCATATACCATTCGATACTTGAAACATTTATATTCCCATGACACACACACACACACACACACACACACACACATACACACACATCAAGATATATACCAGGGAAAACAATCCAACCCGGGGATTGTTTATTCTCAACATATCGGGATCCTGCATCTTACAAGTGGCTAGGGATGAGCAGTCCAACCGGGGGACTATTGCTCCACAGCACACACGCTGGGACCTTCATTACACGTGCAGCTAATCCATTCATACGCATAGACTAACATCATAACACACCTCCCACATTTCAACTCAACCAAAACATAGTTATGCATGCACTTGCCAATATGAAAATCATATTCTTTTGAAAACAAAATCCACTCACAACTAGTCCGAAGCAAACTCAACCCTTAGAGGGTCCTTCAGACTGAGTACGGGTAGCCTGAGTACCTATGAAAAGAACATAAGGATAATATTAACATCTGAATCGAATCGAATCAAACTTAACTTGAAACTTAATTTCTCGAAGAATAAAATGATTTCGGAAGATTCACGGTCAACTGAGCAATCAAACTTCTCATGTCGGTCAACCGGGCCTGTGGGGCTCAAGCCCTCTGATTTTTGATCCGAAGGTTCCTATAGGTCCATTAATGTATACTTATCAAGTTCCAAAGATTTGTTCTCGATCGATTGATCGGATTTAAGCCAATCGCAAGATCGGACGGCGATCGTTTCGCTTACTTAGAATCATTGATTTAAGAGTATCTGGGACTCCAATTCTCGATCAACTAGTTCTTACACGATCCTATAAACACGGGGAACAACATATTTAGAATTGAAGCCGATCCAACGGCCCGAACATATCGAACCCGGATATTGTCGAATAAGCGTAAATTCGTTCAACTGTCATACGATAATCAAATTCGAATCCGAGTATACAGTCGCACTCGGGACGACATGAGGATCAATTCAGAACACAATGGGACATCAAAGCATGGACCACGAGTCGCCACACGCATCGACAATGCGTGGGTCGCTTGAGAAATATTTGGTGACAGAAATTTCTCAAATCTCCCAACAATACATATACCTACGTGATCGGAACAACGAGGTGAGCAACTTTTGGTCTTGGGCCTATCCCCAATTTGGCCGGGAAGTGGTCTGAAAACGCATTTAAAAATTGAGATTTGCTAGGTTTTGGATTGAGTTCCAAAACTTCAAAATCGATCCTAACCAACCAAACCATCAACTAGAGCACATTGAGTAGGTGGAGAAGCATACCTAGATCGATAAAAATGGTGGCCAAAATCGTTGAAAACGAAGACGGCAATTTTTGATGGAATCGAAGCTTTCTCGAGCTATCGCCGGTGCTGAAGGTGTTGGGTTCATCGGAGAAGGTGAGGGACATGAAGAGAATGTCGAGCCGGTTCAAACGGTGGTTGTATCGTGGCCTAAGGTAACCAGACGGTAGAGATATGGCCGGCAGATATTTTGGCTGTGTACGGAAAAAAGAGGAACCATCGGGGGAGGAGAGAGAAAGGAGAGAAAATGCGCGTGAGGAGAGAGAGAACATACCGGTTTTTAATAAAATCCAACTTCGAAAAATTTACGATTGTGTCAGTACACTTCCGTTGACCACAACTTCTTTGTTAAACTCTGATTTGAACCCATTACATGTCTACAAACTTGTATCGATGAGCTCTACGTAACGGTACTACCTAAATCCCATCCTTATGGATCGAAAACTGACTAAAGTACCCCCACTCCTCTCCTTAGAAAAATTTCATCCCCAAAATTTCATACCTTGTTATCTGAAAAGGCATGGATACTAAGCCTACATCTGCTCCTTCGGTTCCCAAGTGGCTTTCTCAACCATATGACTCCTCCACAAAAATTTTCAAGGTATGGATATATGCCCTTTGGGTGAAGAAAGCTGGAGAAACCTGCCAAAGGCTCGTGAATAAAATTTTCAAGGAGCAGATCATCAAAACCATGGAAGTTTACGTGGACGACATGCTTTTCAAAGCCCCAGAGCATGCAGACCATATCAAGAACCTCACTAAGGCATTCAGCATGCTCTGCCAGTATCACATAAAGCTGAATTCAAGTAAATGCATGTTCGGTGTAACGTCCAGCCTATTCCTGGGATACCTAGTCACACAACGAGGTATTGAGGCACAACCACGCCAAATCAAAGCCATTCTCGAGATGAAATCACCTTCAACAGTGAAGGAAATACAAAGTTTGACGGGTAGAGCTGCGGCCCTCAACCGATTCCTCTCAAGATCTATTGACATGTGCAGATCATTCTACAAAACTTTGAAGAAGGGACAAAAAGACAATTGCAGACCATTCTACAAAGGTTTGAAGAAAGGACAAAAAGACAAGTGGGATGAAGAGTATGAAGTAGTTTCCAGAATATGAAGACTTACCTCACTTTACCTTTCTGCTTTCAAAGCTAATTCCTGGTGAATACTTGTTCATGTACCTGGTGGTATCCAACTCGGTCATCAGCTCAGCTCTCATCCGAGAAGAACTAAGGGCCCAACATCTGATATTCTACACATCAAAAGCTCTCATCGATGCAAAGACTGGCTACCCAAAATTGGAGAAGCTCATTTTGGCCCTTATAGTTTTCTCGAGAAAACTGCGACCCTACTACCAAGCTCACCGAGTCATCGTTATGATCGACTTTCCCTTGAGATCAATCCTTCACAGCGTTGACGCTTCTCAACGACTCATGAAGTGGGCTATAGAGCTAAGCCAATACGACCTCCTCTACCAGCCGAAGACTGCAATAAAAGCACAGGCTTTAGCAAACTTTGTCGCAGAATTCACCCCATTGGCCTAAAAAGAGAAGCTGGTCAACAAAAAGAAGAAAAGTTCGAGAGTAGACAAAACCTCCGCCGAATCTGACCAACCTAGAGACATGTGATAGTTACGCGTGGACGGAGTGTTGAACTAAAAATGAGTTGGAGCAAGTGTCTTCATCATCACCCCGGATGGAACCCTGTTAAAGCAAGCTATCACGCTTGGCTTCCCGGCCTCAAACAACGAAGTGAAAGAGCTATCAATCAAGAAGCTGGCCATTTACTCAGATTCCCAGCTGATCACAAATCAAGCCTCACTAGAATACATGGCGAAGCACCCAAGGATGATCTTGTACCTTGACAAAGTCCAAAAGCTGTTGAAGGCATTTCCTACCTTCACCATCCAACAAGTGCCCTGAGAAGAGAATGCATATGCAAAAGCACTGGCAAGCCTAGGATTAGCGCTGGATACCCGGTTCAGACGCTCCATCCCGGTCGAGCACCTTGACTAACCAAGCATAAATGAGGCAGAGCAACCAGACTTGATGTAGATTGACGAGGATCCTAGCTGGAAAGATCCCATCATTGACTACCTAATTAACGAAAATTTACCCAAGGACAAGTCCGAGGCTAGGAAAATCAAACAGAAGGCTGCGAGATACTTCATACTCTGGCCCTCATCTTACTTGTATCAAGTACCCGCAAAAGCTCGAGGCACTTTACAAAATACATGACGGCGAATGTGGGAATCACGCTGGGGGTAGATCGCTTGCCTAGAAGGCTTTCATCATAGGCTATTTCTGGCCTACAATTTGCCAAGACTCGACAGAGTATGCTCGAAGATGTGATTGATGCCAAAGTTATAAGACAATCCCAGGCCTGCCAGCCGAGGAATACCATCTACAAATCAGTCCATGACTATTGATGCAGTGGGCCATTGACTTGGTGGGACCTATGCCAACGGCACCTACGAAGAAAGAGATGATGATCGTCACCATTGATTACTTCACCAAATGGATCAAGGCCGAGGCTTTATCCTCTACCAATGAAGCATATATCGAGCGGTTTATCTGGAAGAACATCATCTGCCGATTCGGTTGCTCGCAGTCGATGGTCACTGAAAAATTCTTGGGCAAGCAGATCACCGTTTTCCTTGCGAATTATGGCATCAAACAACACCTATCAACTCCCATATATCGGCAAGGCAATGGCCAAACAGAAGCATCCAACAAGATAGTGTTGCACTGCCTGTAGAAAAGACTGGAAGACGTAGAAAGAAAATGGGTCGACGAGCTACCAAGAGTCCTATGGGCTTATCGCACAACCAAAAGGAGGTCGACCAGTGAGACACCATTTTCTCTGGCCTATGGGACAGAAGCAATCATCCCCCCGCACATCGTAGTCCCTTCCATGAGCATTGAGGTGGGCAGTCTTAACTAAAACTGCAAACAGATGAAAGTCAACCTTCATGTGTTCAAAGAAAAACGAGAAATGACCATTGTTCGAGTTACAGCCTACCAACAGCAGCTGACGACCTACTAAAATAAGAAGGCCAAGGTCTAACAGTTTCGACATGAGAACCTTGTGCTCAGAAAAACTTTTGTCACAACACCAAGGCAAGGGTCAAAAAAGATGAAGCCTAACTGGGAAAGCCCCTATGTGATCAGCCAACCTGGAGGCAAAGGAAGTTACACCCTTGACACTCTACCGAGACAATAGAATGCCCACCACCTTCAGAGATACTATCCATGAAGCTCTTCACTTACTAGTTGGGCTCCTAGTAGGCGACGAGCCTCCCTTACTCCCATTAAAGACAAACTGCTTTCAATGTTATCCATGTTGTTCATTTCTTTTATTCAATAAAGCGATGTAGTCACACTAACATCAATACAAGAGCAAGCTTTTCAATGAGGTATTTTTTTCAAGCATTATGTCCCACAAACATACACATGCAGATGACAAGTCTTACCTCCTTTAAAGACAAGCTACTTCCCGAGTACAAACTTAATGGAGTCTTTTTCGAGCACTATGTCCCCGACATATGCCCACAAGCTACTTCCCGAGTACAAACTTAATGAAGCCCTTTTTTCGAGTGATATGTCCCTGACATACGCAAGCATGCGACACGCCTTATCTCCATTGTAGGCAAGCTACTTCCCGAGTACAAAGTCAGTGGAGTCCCTTTCAAGCGCTATGTCTTCGGACATACACTTACAAGATACAATGAGAATTGAAGTTTGAAAGACAACTGAAAATTCCATAGCAAAGCGGCCAACTAGCGAAGTTCAACAAGAGATGAGGTGGTTGACTAAAGACCACTTATTGAAAAAAAATTATAAAGTTCAAAAATAGCAAAAAGGAACTACAACTAGTAGGGGACTTCAGCAAATGACCCTTAACTGATACATTCTCAACTACCTCTTGATCAACTGCGCTGACAACAGCCATATTCTGCTCAACTGCGCTGACAACAGCCACATTCTGCTCAACTGGCACCATCTGCTCAGCATCTGCCCTAACCTCATCAGCTGCACCACCTTTGGCGTTGTTTTCCTCCATTGCAGCTTCATCTGCTACATGCTCTTCAACTGCTTCTACATCCATATTATTGATCTTCTCACTTTAAGTAAGGGGTAAGTCAAGATAGAGCTACTCACCATCCTCATCTTCGATAGGGTAGTAGGGAGCAGCATCATTCCGGCAATCCAAGTATCCTAACTTGTATGCGTTAGCAGCAATCTCATGCTTAGACACCTTTGTGGCTTCAACATGAGTGTCAAACTTGACCAACAACTTGTCACAATACTAGGCCAGAGCAACATGCTTACGTTCGAGGCGAAAGTAAGCTTCCTTGCATTCGAGCAGAGTAGCCATGAGAGACTTGAGCTCACCATCTTTTTGGCCAACAGAACTCTTGAGCGCAAACATACTCTCCTTCATATCGGAAATGTTCGCATCATGGCGAATCCGCTTGTTCGAGAGCTTGTCAATCATATCAGCATTCCTCTTCACCAGCTCGTCAAGCAGGGCAGAAGAGAGGGCAACATCGCCCTAGTTCTGTATGGCCACAACAGCAAAAATATCCCCTTTTGAAGATGATACTTGGCAACTTTTTCTTGCTTATGCAAAGAAAGGCTCGAGAAAGTACCAAGGTCACCAACTTGATTCACGTGGTCAACCAGCTTAGCATAAGCAGATGGACTTGACAAAAAGTCCGTTTTGAGCATACCAAACACAGGCTCACCCTCAACAGAGCTATCACAAATTCCTGGAAGGACTCTTTGCTCGAGTAGACGACTCTTTAGCTCTTTTGACTGTATTTGCAACATTGAGTCAACCCCGCACTTGACTGCTCATGGCCTTGCAGACGAGTCATGGTTGCTAGGCAGAGGTATAGTCGTCTCAGTTTGATCCCCAGATTGGCGCCGACAACCCAAACTGTGCTTCTCAGCGGCTTCCTTACAAGGCAGATCACGTGTTTTGGGCAGTTCGGGCAGAGACTTGAGCAGAATATCTCGAACCTCCTGCATGCCATTGACCTTTTTGTTGTTCGCGCTTGATCCCGGCAGACGAGGCATGAGCAACTCCTATAGGGACCTTTTCAATAGACGAAACCCCCTTGAGGAAGACTTGCTCGTGGCAGAAGAAGGTCTCGGCTGCTTTCACTATGGAGACGTATCCCTTGATCGCTAAACTGTGGCTTCATCTCGGGCGGATCTACTGCTAGCCGTCCTATTTTCAGGGAGCTCGGTCGAGGACTCCTTCTGCTCAGCTGGTAGATCATTTAGGTCCGAGCCATGTCCTCAGCAAGGGGAAGATCACCAACCTCCTTTCAATGTTCGCTTAGCAACAAGCGCCATTCACGAAACTGGACAGGGATGTTTAGAGCTTTCTGAAACTTAGTCATGTTTGGGTCGAGATCGAGCTTCTTGCAGATGACATTGTCTGCAAGTAGAAGATGAAAATCAGTCAGACACACAACAAAGAATTCCATGGTAACTGTAGCAGATGAAAGGGATGCAACTTACCATCACAGTAGGTGAGAGGAACAAGCGGACTGTCGCCAACCTCCCATTTCCATCTGCCACTGACTTCTAGCACGTCTATGCTCTACACATGATCACCTTGACTCAGACTGTTCCTAGTTCGTGGCACAAAAAAAAGTAGGAATTTAAGTAGTTTGGACTAGCCACAAGTAAGCCGGCCCGAATTGCCACCCGCTCTAGCAGCATGTCCGCCCACCTCCAGTCAAGCTACAGCTAGACTACCCAAGTCAAAGACCAATTGGTAAATCATAGACCTCCTCCACTTAGGAGCCCAAGTCACAGAAGAAAGCCCAGTTGCAGCTGGACAGCCCAACAATTAATTCACACCTGCTCCATGCCACCATGTGTCATGCAGAAGTTGGGGGGCATTTGTGAAAGCAAAATATCTCAAATCCTATGTCAAATAATTAAGCCAATCAATTTGGGAATTATTTGACATAATTGGGAGTTATTTGATTTAATTGGAAATTATTCGATTCTTGCCTTAATTAGGGATTTGATTTAAATCCTTAATTACATCAACCTCTCCAAATTGGGGAAGAATAATTCCTTTCCATCTATGGAATTATTCTTCCGAAACCCTTGCCTCCGAGGCTCCTATAAATACATAACTGCGCACAAAGGTTGAGGTAGGTCTAAACTTCTGTTTGAAACTCTGCAGAAATTCTCTCTCACTAACCCTAGCCGCCATACTCTCTCTCTCTCTCTCTCTCTCTCTCTCTCTCTTTCTCTCTCTCTTTCTCACACAAGGCTCTGGCCACCACACACAGCTCTGGCCACCCGGTTCTAACCCTAGAGAAATCTCCGTCCTTTTGTTAACTATTGTTTTCCTACAAACACTCGACCTAACTTAGGCATTGGAGGGCCTTTGGCCAACACCCCATGAGTGTGGTCTTTTCACTCCATATTGTTTTGCAGGGAGAAAGAGAAGCGAAGAGGAAGACGGAATTTTCAGATGAATATTCTTTGGGGACGAAAATCGCTACCACACCAAGGTAAGCACCATGTCCCATTAAATTATTTTACTTGTGCAATAATTTTAAGATCAATTTGTGAGAGGTATCTATGCTGCATTGGTTCTCATTTTCCTGTGTATTTAACAGAAAAGTTAACAAAATTGACGGCATGACCATTTGTCCTAACAAAACTAGAGTTAAAGGACCATGGAAACCATTTTGAAAATTGAAGTACTCAGATGCAAATCGAGTCTAAATTCAGAGACTAATAAAACGATTAACCCAACTGTTAAAATTAAAGTGCTTTTCTAGAAAGTCTTTTTACCTACCCATCATCACTCATTTTAAATTCACTTCCATCTACTCACCTTGGGAATATGGTTGTGCGGCTGTTGCACTTTATTTTACTTTTCTTTTCGTAAATTTTTTAGTTGGTTGTTGATTGTTTTACACATACGCTTTCCTTTTGCTTAATCTGGTGTAAGATTAGAAGGTGTTGTGCCTCTTTGTTTCGATGTTGTCGTACTTTTGTAAGCCTAATGCTTCTCGTCTTCTACTTTGTGGTTATGAGTCTTGGGCAAGTGTGGAATTTGCACTACTTTGAGAAGCAATTTTCCGAGACTCGGAAAATATTGTCTCTCTACAAGGACTTCTCATGCATAAAATGCAGAACAAACCCAACACCAATGTATACCAGCCAGTAGCTACTACCTGAAAGAATTGGGTTTAACTAAGTAGCTGGTGTCTTGAGCTTTACTTTTCTGCTTTAGGTTAATTTGTTTCCTAGCATTTTCCGTTGAGTAACTATTTCGTGATGAAAATAGTACAATTATTTTTGGGACAAAATTATGCACCATACAAGAAGGTTTTAGGACCATATTATTGGTTACTGCGTACAAAGTTTTTTAAAATAAATTTCATGTTCGTCTATATAATGAAAATAATAGGATTAAATATTTTAATTCGAAACCTTACCTTATATGATTAGATGATGAAGAGCCAATAACACGTCTACAGAGAGTTGGAGGAATCACCCTCATTGCTTTCTGCTGATGTGATGCCCCTCAAATGTTTGTGCGCGAAATAATACTTTCCATTCAATACATAAACTAGGTTTTTACAAACAAATCCATTTTATTTTTAGCACGACATATCTATATAGAGCCTATTCAGAGAGAAAAACTCAAAACTAACTATTTGTTATTTTTTAAGAACCAATTAGAGAATGACAAGTGATGAGCCAAAAAAGAAGAAGAAAGAAAATGACAAGTGACTAATTTGGATTTTTCTCTCCAATTAGACTATATAATAATTTTTTTATATATAATATGTCATGTTAGAATGAGCCTATTTTTAAAAAGTCCTAAATAAATAAAGGGCTGTGAAGGGGGAGATGTGGAACATTTGCATTAAGCTTCTCTCCTCTATGAACGCATGCACGAAGATTTGCCAAAAATGACTGAAGGACACGAGGCTTTGTTTTAATACTTCGTTTCTATCATTAGCTCCCAAGCTCGCTAGTATGAGATACCCGACAATTGAAAGCTTTCTACAACATCGAGAATTTTATAGTGAGGGCCTTGTTAAGACATAGGCCCTTATCTAAGGGTAATATATAAGGCCCTCACACACATCCAAATTGTCTTATCAAATTCGAGTGTACCATTTTTCTTAGCGGTTGACTCCAGCTCACATGAAATTTTAAGTGGAAGAAGATTAGATACAAGAAGTATTCGGAGATGACAGATTTGAATACTGTACCTCGGGTTGTTCTCTTAACCAACTCAACTCTAAGCGTGGATGAAGATTTGAGGAATTGTTAAGAGATTGCAAAATCTAGATAAACCATAAGGTTAATCGTTTTATTAGTCCTTAAATTTAGACCCAATTTGCATTTGAGTACCTCAATTTCCAAAATGGTTCCCATGGTCCTTTAACTTTAGTTTTGTTATGACAAATGATCCTACCGTCAATTTTGTTAACTTTTCTGTTAAGTGCAGGGGCAAAATGATATTTTTGTATCAAAATTGATTAAAATATGAATAAAAAATTTAAAAACTGAAAAATTAAAATTAAACTCTCTCTCCCCCTCTATCCTGATATCTACTCCCCAAAAACTTGATTTTTATTTTTATTTTTGTTAGTTTTTTATTTTAAAGATATAATTTTTTAATTTATTTTTTTGGTTTTAATATAAAAATACCATTTTGTCCTTGCATTTAACAGAAAAAGTTAACAAAATTGACGGCAGGACCATTTGTCTAAACGAAACTAAAGTTAAAGGACCACGGAAACTATTTTGAAAATTGAGGTACTCAAATGCAAATCGAGTCAAAGTTCAGGGACTAATAAAACGATTAACCCTAAACCATAATATCCAAAATCGAAATTTGGAGGGCGAAAATTGAAACTAATCAATACAAGTGGGGCATTTTATTTTACTTTTAATCGTTAAAAATAAAAATAAAAATTGTTTCATGCAGTCTAGGTTTAAGTGTGGGAAATTTTTTCTTCCCAATATCTTGTTACTCAACCGGTGGCACTACTATAACTGAGTAATAAACTTGTTCATAAAACTAAAAGCATGTGATCATTTTTTATTGCACTAGTATGAGTGGTAGGTCATGTAGAAAGACTAGTTTCACCAGCTGTTAAAAATGGAGCTCGAATATAAAACACAATGCCTGCCCGCATGACGGTGGACGAAAAGAAAATTACGGAAATGGGGACATTTTAATCAATCATTCATCCATTGCACCCCACGCAGTATTTGCATCTATAGTAATACAATGTCATGAAAGAAGTGAAAAGCTAATGAAGGAAAGTAGAGCAGAGACGACAATAAAGTAAAACTAAAACTAAAAACAAAGATATAATTGATAGATCATTAAAACTTCAAATTTGAGCATATCCTCAATATTGTTTCCATAGAAGCCTAAACCAAAAAATGGATTCAGTATGAATTAATAGATCATCTCAGATCACCAAATTTCAGATATACTCGTTTTTCTACGACGCCACTCAATGTAAGCAAAACTTAAGCACCCAAAACAGATACATCTAGCATAGAATAACAGGTTAGTACGCTTCTTTCCAACAAGTGCAGCACTTAAATATACAATCTTATGTCAGATTAATTGTAAATTGCCTAACTAGTTACAAGTTAGAAATCTAGAACCATGGAAGAAATGTGTGTTGTTGCAGGTTACAACATATGCATTAACATCACACTGCTAACGCGGCCAGTGATGACTAAGAACTAATTGCATTTTGGCATGAACTTATTCAAACCAGTAACAGACAAGGTTATTTCAAGTTTCAGATCTTCTGAAATCTGAATCATACAAAGCATGGGAAGCAAGGGGAGAGCTTTTTTTAACCTGGTTCAGGGCTTCACCATAACTGCGGTACTCAAAGAGTGAGTGTTTCAGCATCCTTGGCACTTCTGGACATTCCGTGGCCTAGCCTTCCATCATCCTGCTCATCATATGGATTTCCCCTATAATTAGAACTTGCTTCTTCATTTTCTGAACAGCCAGGTCTTTCAGTTAGGAACTGTTCCCAGAAAACATCATTTACTCTAACTGGAGCAGGTGGAGGCCCTTGATTGTTATTTGTGGCTTCTTGGGAGCAAGTTTTATGCATGTCTTCATCAGCTGGATTTTTGTTTGTAAAGGCTCTTATATCTGATTCCTTGCCATTGGCATTTAATCCTGATGCTAGGGATTTGCTGATATCCTGACCGACTTGGGGTATTGTAGCAGAATGAGGACTACTATTGACTTGCAACGGGGAAGATGCTAGAGTGAGCTTTAATTGGCAGGATATATGGCCATCACCTTCTTCGTTAGAAGACAAACCTGGCTGCAGCGAATGAAGTCTCGGGTTTCCAACAGTTAGTGCTTTTCGTGATAACAACGAATCCATTTTGAATGCAAAAGATGTTCCAGTATCTGAAAGTTCCAAGGTTTCAGGTGCAAATAAAAGGCCTTCTGTTCTTTTCTGTACACCTTTAAGTTCTTCAGATATTTTCCTAGTTGGACTATACCCATCTTCATTGGAACTCTGTGTGCTGCGTGAAACCAGATTAATGTCTGAATCAGCTGGTGACAATTCTAGTCTCAATTTACTTGAAAAGTCTTGGTGGAAAATATTCCCAAACTCAGATCTGGAACTACTTTGGTTATCCACAAAACTATTCTCCATAACTGGCTGTAGGTGATCAACATCAGGCAATCGCCTTTTCTTATTACATGCTGAGAAATCCATAGCTTCGATTTTTCTAGTGAGATGTTCAACAAAAGTAGGGTTCTGAACATTCTTATCTAAGAATTTCAGCAAATCCTTCTGCCGTTGTTCCATGGAATTCACCCGCTGTGTTAGGTCTTCCAACTGCAGCTTTGCATCAGATCGCTGCTGCTTGAACCTTGAAATATTTGCCTCTAGTGTGGCTTTATCATGTGAAAGCTTCTCTATTTCGTCATCAAGAGCCGCTCTCTCCGGATCTACCATAGAACCTTGAGGATTACTGTGGCTGTGAATGGGTTTTCTGCGGTGGATATTCTTAAGAAGATGCTTTTGATCTTGTATGAAGTCTTCATTAGCAAATTCCCATCTCTCTGGATCAATCTTTCGAAATCCCTGTGACAAATTTATGTCCCAACGTATTTAGTTACATTATATTGAGACTCAGTTCCGCCATGTAAAAACAGCGATCAATTAGAGATGATACAAAATTATGTACAATGTATTTGAAAGTGGGTGAGCGGGGGGGATATTGAAAGTATGATTCATGCGAGTGATAAAACTCAATGAACAATAAATGAATTCCTCAATTATGAGTTGCTCACCATAAGCCATGGAACATGTCAAGAAAATTCATGCATTCGAAAACACAACCGAGGAAGGCCCTATAGTTAAATTAAATATATTAACTCAATGAAAAATACATCTCTTTCGTTAATACATGCAAATCCGCATTATAAAAACAAAGAAATCAGAGGACTTCAACAAATACAATGCAATGTAGCAACAGCACGGAAAATGAAAAAAAGAAAAAGAAATATACTTTATTTGAGAAATTGTAAAAGGGTGCCATTTGGCATTACGTTGGAGCACTTTTTTTTGCTGTTTGATGTTAAATATGACATTAAGATGGAATTATAGAAAAGCACTGGATATGCTCTAAGCAAGAAAGTTGTGAAACTTTAGATCTGTCCCTGCACATAAAATCTTATAACACACACAAGACTCAATTCGACAAACTGTTTTGATTCAGACTCCTAGGGAAATAACCATCAAAACCATAACACTTGTCATCCATTGTCGCATTCCAGGCCTAAACGTTAAAAATCCTAAAATTGCAAAATCTGATAATTTGAAAGAAAAATATCAACGTTCTGCCTTCAACTTGGTGCACAACCCAAACGCAACTATGGATGGCCCTAAGAAGGTAAAGAGACTGAAAACAAAATCATCCAAGTAATATTTGGCAACAGTTGTATCAATTAGATAGTACTTGCTTTTAAGTTCACAAAAGACGATTTCTGCTCAAAATTCCACTTTCAGTGATTTGGTATTAATTAATGCTGACTACGAAGAGACTTATAATATGTTTCTAAATGTCCAAAGTACCATGGAGTTGATGGTATATAGGATTGACAAACAAATTAAAGGTAGTGCTAGTAGTGGATAAAACAGGAGGATCATACTATTTTCAAGTTTCATAGTCAAATAATTCTTAATGGTTAAGTGGACACATTAGAAGCAATTGAAACTTCAAAAAATTGTTCAAGCTCATTGGTTAGGTATTCAACTGTAAGAAAACTGGTCAACTAAATATATACAAATTGAGCATTAGTAATCTTACATGTAGGAAAATACCATTCATTTTATTTCATAAATAAATAAATAAATAAATAAATATATATATATATATATATACAGAAATTCTCCTATGTAGCTGTGTAGATGCCATGTATTTTCTACTACCCCTCCCTGTTTTCCTCCCTATTTATTATGGAATCCGCATAGTAATAAAGTGTGGACATCCGGATGAGAGAGAATATATATATACACACACACACACACATATGTATTGAAATTTTTGCCACAATGTAGCAATCAACCTAAAGCAAGGTGGTTCATATGTTTTTATGGAAACACTTGGTTATGAAAAAACGGTGCACCACATTTTGTTTTCAGACCAAAGATGGCCTGGCACATTTCACAAGCAATGCATGTCGAAAAAATAATTATAAAGCTTCATAACACAATTGTTTGATGAGCAAGACTTTCTATACATATCGAAACAAACACAAATTAATCACTAAAAACAGTGAAATCCCTTTTTGAGGATGCTAATTTTTGTATTTACTTTAATTGACTCTTAAATTAGGGCATTTTTCAAGGCATCAAGACACTCATCTTTCAAAACTCCTTGCCTTTAATCAAGGTCAGTTAAGTCAAATTTGCCTCTTATTCCAGTTAAAGTACTTCCCTAGCAGCAAAAAACAATTGCTTCAAAAAATTTCAGCTCCCATCCTAGCGTCATGGCCCATATAATTTTCCCTTGCAGTACCAGCATTTTAGAAGATACATTACCTGAAGTCTTGTCTCATCTTTCAATGTTGGATATCTAGGATATGAAACAACAGAGGGCCCCAAGCCCGTCAGCACATTTTGTTGACACATTCCTGATAGCTCCCAGTAGCCCTTTCCTCCAGTATCCAATGGCTTACCATCATGACCATACATAATGATGCATCATAATCTAGCCTACAGGTCGACCCTTTCCTGGACTCTAACCTAGTTTCATGGTGAAAGTGCTCTGATACCAAATATCATGCCCTAAAACCTACAAAATCAAACTGCAAGGGAAGGCCGCCCGAGAGCTCATATGTGGTCCCAAAATGTTCCACTTTTCAATGTGGCACATTTGGGACATGACACCTTAGCCACGGAATGGCCTTCACACAAGCTCTTCTTGCTTGAAAACCTCAACAGGCAGCCAAAACCCCTTCAATAATCCAAATTTCATATGTATTGCTAAAGATTTGGTAAAGGTTTTATGGTTGAAAGCAATATCTTTTTTCTCAAACTGGAAAAAGAAAAAGAAAACCAAGAACTTTCTGTACAGTTTGGTTGAGCCAGACTAAGAAATTCATTGAACACTTTGAATGAGCCCCACCTAAAAGGTCCCTCTTTTTTCTTCCATATTAATGAAAAACAAATTTTATTGGAACCAATAAGAAAATACAAATTACATTCAAAATTGGCAACATATTCACTATAAAAAAAAATTCAGCTCAAAACCATAAACACCATACAGGAAGGGTTAAAAAACAATTAAATACAAGCTAAAAAAACAACTGCTGGACAATCTGCAAAAACAGGGAAAAAAAAATGATCTCCCTAAACTCAGAACTACCGAGTTCCTGCAATTTCTTAAAAATGCTAGTACTTAGAAACCGAAAAAAAAGAAAGAAACCAAACAATGATTCAGCTTAACTACGGAGTCTTCTAAGTTGATATTCAATAGCAATACTCAACTACTATTAAAAATTATTAATTTTTTCGGTGAACAACTAAAATTCAAAATTTGCGGTTGCTATAAGTCATCTGTATGGATTTTGTTAAATACTATACTGTATACCAATTTTTGAACCGGTAATTTACAATCACCCGAACACAAAATTAGTAAAACACGAAAATTTTGCAGTCTACATCCAAACAAAGGAAATTGGGAGGAAAATGCTCGATGCTTTCAATTTTTCAAGACTTTAACAATTCACCTAAATCAAATCTTAAAAGGGAAGAAACTTACGTATGTATTGAGCTGACGAATGAAGCTAGAGAAGTTGTTGTGCTTGAAATAGGTTGGGAGCAGAAGCCGAGCGAACTCCGGCGGGTTCCAAACGACGAAACTCTTCTTGTTCGTGCTCCACGACACGATCTCGTCTGTCGCTGAATCATCCACCATGTCGTACGTCTTCAGCAAAAACGGCGCCGGACCGCCTCCTCCGCCCGCCGTCGAAGCTCCTTCCATTATGGGCGCTCAGGGTCAGGGTTTGGGCGGACCCGAATCCGATTGGAACGTTCGAGAGGAATAGGAAAAAAATTGACGACAGGTGGATGAAGCGAGAGTCTACGCTGGAGAAAGACGAAGAGGAGAGTATTTAGAACGCTCGGGTCGAGACGCGACGGTTGCCAGGGTTGACTTGAAAACATACGGCCTTTAAATGTTCGTTTTCGGTAGCACGTCAGCATTCAAAATACAGCAAATACTGTTATACTGACATACCCTTGAAATATTAGATGTTTCATCATCCAACGGTTGTAAATGCATTGAGTTATTAGGAGAAATAGTACTTGAATAATAGCCCGATTTGTATTTTGACTCTTCAATTTCTAATAGAGATATTTAGTGATATACCCATTTCTAGCACTAATATTATAAATAAACCCTACACAATTGAATTCCTATAAACAAACCCAAAAAAAACCCAAAAAATGATAGCTGGCCTTATTGAATTTAATATTAATTATTAAATTACTTTGATGCCCTATTGAGGTGGCGTTTGGGGTTGCTTAAATTTTTAAAAAAGCAGCTTTAATAAAAAGTTATGGTAGTTTGAGTGTTTGGTAAACATGAGGAATTGGGCTTTTTAAAAAAGTTGCTGTCAATGACCCTTGTTTTTCAGAATCCCTCACAACCCAGCTTTTAAAAGTTGCTTTAAAAAAAATTTAACCGGTGCTTTAATGATTTTTTGACTTTCCCATAATATCCTCACTTATTTTTTAAAATGACAGTCCTTCGTCCTCCAATAGATCGAGCGATACCAAACTCCGTTCCTTTCGAAAACCAGAGTGAGTGAGGGGGAGAGTGATGAGTTTCATCGACTTCATCATCTTCTTCGCATCAGTCATCACCAGCCGCCATCGACGCCATCTTCCTCTCAGTGGCTCTCTCTTGTCGGCGCTCTCTTTCTTGTTGTCTCTCTCTCTCTCTCTCTCTCTCTCTCTCTCTCTCTCTCTTCACTAGCTCGCTCGATCTCTCTCGCTGGCTGACTCCATGAGAGCCTCCATTCCACAGGTAACGACTGTCCTTCTGTTAGGATTATTTTCTATAATTTTTGTATCCCCAATATGATTGAGGGTTAGAATATTTGGGTGTTTAATTGTAAATTATCTGGGCAAATTGTTCTATTTTTTTTAAAAATGTTGTCGATTTATATAGAAATTAAGGCAACATTTCGGTTTTTTTTTCTTCTTTTTCTGTTTAGGGATTTATATATGTGTGAATATGTGTTTGTTCCTCCATTGTTTATGAGATTCTGAATCAGGTGTATTGGTGTTTGTGATTTGTTGTTGTAACAAGAGATGAGAATCAGATCTCTTGGCTTACCCTTCCAACTTCAGATATTCACATACATGTTCTCTGCTTTCTACCAGTAAGTGATTTGCTAAAGCTTGGAGCAAAAAGTCAGGTCTATGCAAGGACTGCTCTGGTTTTTGTTAAAGCTTAGCCAATTTTCTGGTCATCTTTTCAAATTTGTGATTAGCTGGCAGTGAATTTTATCTTAAATGTTAGAAATGCAGGGTACCCATCTTTTGTATTTTCCTAATGAATGTCATTGGTGTGGTTAGAGATCAGAACAACAGGATTTTCTGTCCATATTATGTAGGTGTGGTTGGTATAGTTTTGGTGTGTTGTTGGGATCTTGGTTCTGTTTATCAATTAAGGGGCAATATTTTTTATCGCACCCTTTATGAAGTCCTATGTACTGGCCTTAGATAAATATTTTCGGGTGCGCTTGAAATAGAGTTACAGTATTTGAATACGAGAATAATTCAGAATGGAAGAAGATACACAGGAAATATGATCTTTGGCCTTGACTCCAACATGGTCTTGCTACTGTTTTGACAATTTTTGTTGCTATTTCTCTGCCTGTGGAGTTCTCTGTCAATCGATTCAGTTATGTAACTTTTACTCTAGCATTTTTCATGAGGTTTTTGTTTCTCTTTATTGTTATTTAAGTTATTAGACATATATTCTTTTTTGGACTGCATCAGCTATAATTGTACATAATAGTTTTACTTTATTCACTACTTAACTAACTTTGTATTCGTGTAAAAACTCTTTTATGTTCTCCAGTGAACCCAAAATTTATCTATATGTGGACCATGTCGTGTACGTTACCATCTGGTCTTGTCCATTTGTGAAAGGCAAAGTACAAAGGAGGGAGAAGATGATGATGATGATGATGAGAGTGGGCAGCATTTATGAGTAATCACATGTAGCTCCTCTATTTCTAATTATAGTTTAATTTTATGGATATAGTTGGAATCAAGATTGGTAAACTGTGTAATTACTATTGAATCTTCAAGTTTTATGAAAGAAACAATTATGTATATATGTATGGTGTGGGCAATAGCAGATTTGGACTTGAATTTATTGTTCACAAAGCATTATGGTTGTTTTTTAGTTAAAATTGTTAGAGAACCATTGGAAACCAAAAAAATAAGCTAATGAATGCATTGAGAAATAGCATCGCTACAAGTTTAATGAATGCATCTAATTAGCTTCTTTTATATTGTAGTGACCTATTGGGGCATTTTAAAATAGAACAATTTTTGTATTTTTGTCATGTCCAAAGCCCTCAAAAGACATTGTTATTATTAATATAACAATATTTAGAATTACTTTTGTTATAATAGTAATTTATAATTTATGGTAAAATATGTATGTTAATTGTAGATTAAATTTTCTGATAAAAAAGTGTGAATTAAAAAAGAATACAAATTTATGTAGTGAAGTTGGGTTTTGTTTTTTTAAAGTAGAAAAAGAATGAAGAAAATAACAAACAGTTTAATCATTATGTTCTTTTTTGTCATTATACATACTAAAAGCACTTCTGATAAAAATTTACCAAACACTTTGACTACTCACAGCAGTTTTTCAAAAACAGTTTACCAAACGCCTAGTAGCTTTTTTTCACAGCTGATTATTTTCACAGCACAGCAGAAACAGATTTTTTTAAAAGCACAGCAACGCCAAACTAGCCCTGAGTGCTTTGGGTATTTTTATGAGATTTTGGGGTTGGGCTTGTTTTAAGAAATTGATGGCAGTTTTGTAATTTATAAGAAGTTAAAAGCTTTTTTGTTATGTTGTAAATGGACTTTGGGTGTGTTTCTAAAGTCCATTTTATATAGGGTATTTTTATAATTTTGGCCCCCATATTGGGTATAATAGTGAATCTCCCTTTCTAAAATGGTTGTTGAGGCCCTCTCTAACTTTGCTTTTATTAACAATAGAGGTCATGTCGTAAATTCGGTTAGTTTTTGTGTTAAATTTCTTAGTAAAAAATGAAAATTGCTTGGTTTTTAATTTAGCTTGATTTTGATCTCTTTTCATCACCATATCACCCAACCACCCATGGCCAGCCGCCAGACCACCAACCATAACCCACACACTCAAATCCACCACCCACCCTAGCCACTATCTTCCCCAATCCAGCACAACCCACACCAGCTCCTACAATTTGATGTAGAATACATGGTCGAGTTGGTCGAGGCTTAGTTGGATAGGTGCACACGTTGTCGCGGCAGCAAAGTCCAATATGTGCAAGTATGGACTCCGAGCTCAGAATCGGACCCATGACATATCGTTTCGAAGAGAATGGTGTGACAAGTGCAACTCACTTAGTTTCAGCATTTAGCATATTTTAGGAAACTTTTGCTATTTTAGCCAAATTCTATCGTTTACTTTGACTTTTTAGCATTTAAAGTTTTTAGAATATTTTAGGAAACTTTTGTTATTTTCTTTTTTGTTTTCCAATTAGCTTTCCTAGCAAATCTAGGGGTCTCTCATTAGTTTTCCAAGCAAGTCTAGGGTTTCTCTTGTATAAAAGGAATGCGTTGGAGTATCCTAAATCATTCATCTTATTTCCTATCAATATATTTGAGGTTTATTCAATTTCTCTGGCAAATTCCAGTTTGCTGGTGGATTCTGACATGTTACTTGTAAGGTTATCATTCGATCTCCCTATTCCCTTATATCTCGTTGGTATCAGAAAAGGCCTTGCCTCACTCGAAGTGCCTCTAATGGTGCGTTTAGATGGAGAAGATAGGACCCATGGAGATGGAGAACCAATCACTCTTGATGAATTCAATACAGCCATCAAGGGTCTACGTTAGAATATCCTGAACTTGGGAAACCAAGCTCGACTAGACGAAGATAGAGGAGAAGACTGGCGTACGACACCCTTTTCGGGAAGATAGTGATGCAGAGTTGGAGGAAGAAATTCCTAACGATCACGCCCAACCCAATAGCCAACGCCAAGAAGACTATCGCATAAAGACTAAAATTGCATATTTCAACGGGCACCTACAAGTTGAAGATTTCTTGGATTGAGTTATTGCAGTGGAGAAGTTCTTTAAACTTATGAAAGCCCCCGAGGCGAAGATAGTGAAGCTAACAACTTTTCGTCTCAAGGAAGTGTTGCAATGTGTATTAGATGTATGCCTTAAAAGCCAATCATTAATAAAATCTTTCATGGAAACTTCGTTTAAACCAATTATTTAGGTTAACACAAAATAGCAAATAAGTCAACATAGGTAACGGTCCATGCTTGACCATTGACTTATTTGACAAGTCCATGAATTTATGAGATAAGGAAAGTGATCTAAAGAAGTTAGATGCAGATGGACCTTTCCCTATAACTCAAACAATTTTTTTTCTCAGTCATAAGATCGTTCAATTGGGCACTGACAAACCTCAAAGATCAATACACATTCTATCTACTCAACCATAAGAATGACTAGTCTTGAGTTATTCGTGTGTAGACACTGAGGTAAGTTCGTAGGTGCTTACTAGGGAGTGAGTTCACTGAACGCGATCAAACTAAGGAATCTTGTATGGAAGTTCTACTTGCATGTCAAACAAGATTTCTTCGGTTGTAATAATGCAAGGTTAATCCTTAGATCTGAGGCACCATGGTTGCCTTATAAATGAATAGTTGGTCTTTGATTGTATCATAAGGTTGAGCTCATCCTTGGGCTCCATTCAAGGTAACACCGGGATCTTCGACAAGTCCAGAGAGGCAAGTGAGTGTTCGATAAAGGATCTCAACTTTCAGTAAAAGGAAGAGAATGTTCTAAGATATGATTTAGGAATCTTCAGCTGGAGTTGGTGTGCAATTGAGAAAGAATCTTCCAATTGTGCTCATTGAATCATATAGCCAATATAGATCACGTTTGGGATTTGATAGGAATTCCGTATCCTATTAATGAGATCAAGAACATTGTGAAGAGAAGGATCGAATTGCATTGTAATTCCAACTAAATGGGTTCTCCTAATATATTCTATATTAGCTTGGGTAACTGTGATATGTTGCTAGACATCACTCACAGTTAGTGGAAGCCATTCCATAATTGGGTCCTCACAAAGGGAGAATTAAAAATGGGAGTTTTTAATTCACATTCGATAAAAAAAAGAGTTCTTGATCGGCCATCACGGCCTCACTAATTAGAACCCAATGGATCAGACGCTCATAAGCTTATTTTTTGGATAATAATGGAAGATGATAAGATCAACAGTTAAGTCAACTAATTAATTTGATTGATTAATTACGAGAATTAATTAAAGAGTTAATTACGTTGAAATAGAATGGGCCTAAGAATAGTTTAAGAAATTAAAGGCCCATGGGATTTTAGCAAAGAGGTCTTGAGAAGAGTCACTCTGATCAAAATCTACTCCTCCAAATTCGTGGTGACTTGCTGCAAACTACTCGAAGCGATATCTCGATTGCTGACTTTCTTGATAAGGTGAACTTTCTGGCTGACAATCTTTCTCTTTCTGGCTCCCCTATGAGTGACTCTGATCTTGTTGCTATAATCATGAACAACGTGGGTCCTTTATATGAGACTACTGTTAACTCTACCTAAGCTTGTGATTCTCCCATTACTTATGATACCCTTGAGGCTCTTCTTCTTAGTGCTAAACGTCGGCTCCAGTCTGTCCAACTTCTTAGTTCTGACCTTGGAGGTACTGCTATGGTTGCTTCATGTGGACGTGGTGGTTTTCGTGGCCGTGACTCGTTTGGACACTATGGTGGCCGTGGTTTCTCTAGCAATCCCTCTTTTCATGGTGGTCGTGGTAGTTTTTCTTTTTCCATAGTTGGTGTTCTTGGTGCGACTCTATCTTCTTCCAGCGGTGTTTCTTCTTTTATCTCTGGCGGTGCTTCCTCATCTTCCATGGCTCCTGGTCCTGCTGCCTTTCCTTTTGGTTCATAGATTCTTTGTCAAATTTGTGGCTATAGTGGTCACGCCGCCTTGGATTGCTATAACTGCATAAATCTTGCCTTTGAAGGTCGCCTTCCTACTCAGTGCTTATATGCCATGGCTGCTTCTTCCTCTCAGCAACTTGTATCCTCCTCTTGGCTTGGTTCCTGGTCTTGGCTCCTGGTCCTGGTCCCAACTCTCATATTACCCAAGATGTGAGTGCTTTGAAAAACCCCAGAGAATATCGTGGTAATGACTTCATTGGTGGTGTCATTGGCGGAACAGGTTTAACTATATCTCATATTGGTAGTTCTAATATTGTCCATGGTTCCTCTCCTTATTTTTTGTCTAACCTTCTTTGTTGCCCTCAAGCCTCTACTAAACTTGTTTTTGTTAACCGTTTTTCTCGTGACAATGATTGTTTCTTCACCTTTTATCTTACCTATTTTTGTGTACAGGATTTGAAGACTAAGAGGATGCTTTTCCGCGGTCCGAGTATTAATGGTCTTTACCCTTTTCCATCTTCATCAAGTCCAACTCCTCCGGATTCTCGAGTTGCTTTCTTATGTGTTCGAGTCAATAAGGATGTATGGCATTCTCGGCTTAGTCATCCTGCCTCATCCATTTTGCATCGTTTGGTGTCTTCTCAACATTTGCCTTTATTAGAAAATAAAACCAAATTTTTTTGTTCAGCATGCCCTTTGGGCAAAAGTGTTAAACTTCTATTTTCCTCATCTAATTTTATTGCTAAGTTTCCTTTGGAAATCATTCATTCGGATGTCTGGAGTGCATCTAATTCTTCAATTTCTGGTTTCAAGTATTACGTATTATTTGTTGATAATTTTTCTCGTTATTCATGGGTTTATCCCATGCGTTTTAAATCTGAAGTATTTTCTATTTTTGTTAAATTTAAATCCCTTATTGAAAACATGTTCACATCTCACATAAAGACGTTTCAAACTAATGGAGGGGTGAATATACTAATAATGTGTTTAGGGCCTTCTTAGAAACTCATGGGATTAATCATCAGTTAACCTGTCCTCATCAACCTGAACAAAATGGTTTAGCCAAACGCAAAGCATCATCATATTGTTGATATGAGCCTTACCTTGTTGGCCCATTCCTCCATGCCCGTCACTTATTGGGTCGAGGCCGTTCACACCACTGTTTATCTAATCGTCTGCCCTCACCTCTCCTTGAATTTGTGTCGCCTTATCAAAAGCTATTTAATAAACCTCCACAATATGATTTTCTTAAGATTTTTGGCTGTGCATGTTTTCCCTATCTTTGCCCTTATAATAACAAGTTGCAATTTCATTCACTTAAATGCATTTTCCTAGGCTACTGGCTAAATCAAAAAGGATATAGGTGCGTTGATGCTAAAATATGAAAACTATGAGAGAATATTTGTTTGTGGGAATTTTCTGTATATTCTTCTCCTTGTAGGAGGTCATATTTATAATACAACGAAACCTGAATGGGCAAGTAAATAATAAATTCCTAAATCTATTTGCAGTAGGAAATCAGGAATTAAAGTAAATCAATTACAATTATAATAGGAATTCTTGGTGTGTAAAGAAAGTAAGTCAATATCCACAAGTCACGCCAACACTTGATCCATCTACGGGTCGGGTCTTTCTCTCCTGACATGTTGCATTTGATGAAATCACTTTCCCATATTCAACACTTCATACTCAGACTACGGAGGTGTCTTCCTTGCCTTCAGGTTCTGCTCCTATAATTTTTTCTCCTGCTACACCGCCACTTACAGCCGTTTCCTCCTCTCCCCCAACGCCACCTACTGCCCATGCTGCTCCTCCCTTACCAGAACCCGTGAGCAATATTACTTATGCTTCATTTCTTGAATCTGCTTCTTCAATGCCATCACCAATGGCGCCCGTATCACCTTCTCCTCTGTAGGTTGTCTCTACTACTCATCCTATGGTGACTTAAAGGAATGTAGGTATTTGTAAACCAGGTTCCAAATTTGCTTTGATGATTAATGTATCTCCTAACCTTATTGAGCCTAGTAATTTCTCTCAGGCTAATAAACAGGACCATTGGCCCAAGGCCATGCAAGTTGAATATACTGCTCTACAGCAAGCTAAACACATGGACTTTAGTTCCTCACACTCCTTCAATGAATGTTCTTCCTAACAAGTAGGTATATCGTATTAAGCGTAAGTCTAACGTGACAATTGAAAGATATAAGGCCTGCTTGGTGGCTAATGGTTTTCATCAACAACCAGGGTCAATTATGGTGAGACTTTTAGTCCCGTGGTTAACCAATCCACCATCCGTCTCATTCTCGCTCTTGCCATGCATCGTAATTTTCTCATTCATCAACTTGACGTTCAGAACACCTTTTTGCATGGTTATTTATTCGAAGATGTGTACATGCGGCATTAAAACTAAACCAAATATCCAATATCTTACAAACTAATTAATAAAGTTAATTATGTCTAAAACCTATTTTCTAAAAGATAATGGAGTAGTTGTGTTCCATAAAAATGTGATCTATTATCTTATTTTTCTTTTAATTTTAATTTTTTTTAAATCTGAAAAAGTATGAATTTACCATATTATCCTTATTTAATTTTGCTTTATATATATATATATATAACTGGTAATGTACCGTTAGATGTTTGATGAGTGGCCAAAATTTTATTTTATTTAAAATGGAGTATTTAATTTATGATTCGGCGATAAAATGGATTTCTTATAAGCAGAACACAAGTAGCAATACAAAGACAAAATCATATTATCTATTACTGAATGTAGAACATGTCCACTACATCATGCTTTATGAGTATATGTAGATTGCGGAAATACATAGCCGCAAGAAGTACTCGGATTCGATCGGTTAAATTTCCAACTGTTTGGCATTCAAACTATGCTAAGGTGATCATATATGTCGAACTGTTTTTTGGGTTCAAATAAATCATGTAGATTTCTAGTTTCGAACCCATACAATGTGATCATGTAGATTTCTAGTTTCGAACTCATACAATGTGATCATGTAGATTACTGTTGGTACTTGCTTGAATTAATAATTAAAGGGTATTTTAGGAATAATAGTGGACGGAAAGATAGGATTGTGTTTATTTAAATTTACATGGTGGACGGTGAAATAGGACAGAAGGGTGGAAATAGCAGCACTCTATCTAAAATATGAGGTCTACCAATGGGAAGTTAGTTGGATTGGTCCATGTCTATGGTGTACTCCCAAGTAGTCTTCGGTAGCCTCCATAATACCTGTGTGTATGAGTTTTCTTAAACCTTAAATTGGAAGCAATTTTGCAAAACTTGATCGATCATATAACTGTGTTGATTATTTGAAAAGGGGAGTGTTTCCATTTTGATATTGGAAAATGCCAACAAAAAATTATTACATTTTGTTTTCCTACATTTACTAACACACGAGTATTAAAACTATTCCAAACCTGAGCATTGATTATGAGGTGTCTAATAATGAATTTATTTAGTGGGCTGAACTGAATTGATTAAGATCGGACTTATAATATTGAATTGGGCTAGTTTAGATTGGGCTGGACTTTAAGAGGTAGTTTCCTACTTTTCATTGTTAGGTATAGGGAGCTGCTAGAATGCAGAGGTTATTGTGAGGAGGTTATGTGCGGAATGATAACTAGGCCATTAGATTGATCAAATGGCTAACATTAGTATCCGCTTTATGCTACAACCGGGTTGGCATTACCCGTTGAGCAATGCTATTCACAATCGAAGTACTCAATGTCTACCTTCTTCTCTCTCTCTCTTTCTCTCTTATTTTAATTAGTTTTTCTCTTTTCTCTCGGTTGTCTCCCTCTTTCTTTTATTTTTCTTCTCTCTTTTATTATTCTTCTCTTTGTTGCCTCACTCACCTCTTCTCTCGTCTGTTTTCTCTCTCCCTTTCACCCACATCGGCGACGGCAACTGTCACCTCCTTAGAACCCACATCAGCAACGACGACCTCACTCTCTCTCTTTCGGCCGCTATTCTCCACCTCCATCTCTCACTCTCTGTCACCTATTTCAACCGCCGTTCTTCCCCTCCGGTTCAATAAATTTCTCAATTTCTTCAGCATTCCTGAAATCCATATACCTAGAGATGACGTCCCAGGTACCCAGTTCAACTTTTCGCCTTTATTTTCATACCCATATGTTATTTGGGTTTTCTTCTGATTGTTTCAATTTCATATAGTGGTCTAGAAAGTTGCTCAAAATCCAAATTCTTGCTACATCGTTTTATTTATCATGCTTATTTGCTTGTTCTGAATATATGGTTCTATTTGTTTGGTTAGGCTGAGTTGATGAGTGCATGAAAAAATGGCCTGTAGGTGTTCGATGAATCACCTTAATGAGGCGCACTATGGTTTTCTTTGAGATACAAACCAATTAGGACAATTCTCATGGTATATACTTAAAGGTGAACTTCTAGGAGGACCCAATGAACCCATCTAAATGGAAGGAAGCACATGTGAGTTTTATTATAATTTGTTTACGAAGATGTCTTTACAGTGCATAATGGTTTTGTTAGATCGCCATTGACATTAGTTTAATTACCTTTTAACAATGCTTGAGAAATGTCCCTGTTTTTACATGAAGACTTACACAAGTGCCATATTATGTCAGTTTATAGTGAATGGATACTTGGTTGTGTCATTTGATATTTGGAATTCTATTAGATTTATTTTCTTATTTTTCAACTTTTGTGTCATGCCTTGAGTTTCTTTCATTTCGACATCGCCATTTAACTTGTGCTGTGAACAAGTTAATACTACACTGTTTTGTGTCATTGTGAAATTGAGAAATAAAGTTCATGTTATTATTTTGCAGGAATTCTAAGGGCCATGATATGGCAAAAAAGTATGTGAACAAACAAAAGAAACATAGAAAGGGTCTGATGCTGCTACTTCACATGGCCAGGTTTTGCTGCTACTTCGTCTTCCTCATTTACCTAAAAGAAAGGGTCTATATCTCTAGCATTTGCATCCAAATGTCCCTTGCCATGCCCTGCCCTGCCTTGCCCTGCCCTACCCTGCCCTGCAGTACTAGCTAGCACAACAGCCCCTATTGTACGTGGTCCCCTGATTTGGTTTCTTTGAGCCATGTGATGCTTTCAGCTTCCTAGATCCAACTCCAATGACTATTTTTTATTAAGTCATAATTTACTGCCTATAATTAGGACCTGCGGTTTGAAGTTTTTAATTTGGAACAATTCATGGACTGTGAAAACATAAATGGTGCAAAGCCAATGCCAAGAATAGAAAAAATAAGCAATATGATCATACGGGGGTTAACGCCCATGTAGATATGCACTGATCAAGCTTGAGCAGTAAGGCTTTTCGTCTTGTGCTTGGTAGGTTTGCTTTTCCTCGTCCATTAGATGTTTTCCAATTTTGAGGTGATATGATACTCTTCCTCTTGGCATTATTCTCATGGCTGTGAAATTTCAGTTTGCAATGAATGACTATATCAATCTAAAAGATTATTTTTGTGTAGAAATTGAATGAAAGTAAATTGTACTGCATACCTCTGTGGTGTCTATGTTCTGGAGTTAATGTTGTTGATCAATGATAGCCTCTTTCATAATTCTTTCATTGATTAATATTGTTGTTCTCTCATTGTTCCAAAGTTAACTTGATTGAGTTTTGATGCACTGCGTGAAATTTTGGATACCATGTGAGTTATAAGTTACGAATGAAGCACAGACGAAAAACAATGAACTCTATTTTTATAAGAAACTTAGTCTGCTTTGAGTCTTTTCTTGATACGTAAGTAGGAGATTTTAAATTGGGCTTGTTTGTGCTTTTGCGCATCTGCATATATAGCAATAAAAGGAAAGTGATTGTTCCAATAGAGCATATCAAAGATCTACCTCATTAGTACCAATTTGTCTTTTGTATTACTCTGTATATACATATTTATATATGTACATATTGATTTTGCTTTATTTTGTTTCTGTTGTAGAGGAAGATGATGGATGAATTTGGGAAGGTGAAGCAACAATTGGTAGAGTACGTGATCATGTCACGGCCCATATCCCACAAGCTTGGTCTCTAGCGATTTGAAACCCTAACTCTTAAGTCTTGAGATAATTGACATTTTTTTTTCATAACAGTTGGAGCAAGATTATTGTTGGCTTCTAGAAGATTGTTGTCATTGAGAATCTTCATCAATTTGGGGTGGGACAACATTCCATTCTGTTGCAAGAAGTGTACTATAGTTATAAGGAAAAAAAACATGTAATTAAGGAACTATTTGTGTGTCAGACAGACCATGTAATTATTTAGTCCTCATGGAATGAAATTGAGTTTAATTTACTTGAGAAATTTCAGTCTTGAATATGTTGTTTGTATATATTTGCAAGTGTATGCAATGGAAAAATACTTTTATTTATATTATTAATTGAAGAGAGCACATTATATACATTGTGTATATATAGCTCATTCTTCTTGCCTTTGTAGGATGGCAATGGGTCAAATCGGACCCCCCCATAAATTTATTCCAACACAGACTTGAAAAAAAAAAAATATATATATATATATATATGAGGGCAATACAATAGCAATACACAAGCAATAAAAGGCTATACAATGGCAATACAGTAGCAATACACAAGCAATAAAATGCTATACAATGGCAATACACAAACTTCATACTCCCCCTATAAATTTATTCCAAGACTTAAAAAAAAAGATATACGGGGGCAATACACAGGCAATAAAAGGCTATACGATGGCAATACAGTAGCAATACACAAGCAATAAAAGGCTATACAATGGCAATACACAAACTTCATACTCCCCCTATAAATTTATTCCAACATGCTTTTAAAAAAAGATATATGGGGCCAATACACAAGCAATAAATAGCTATACATGTGCAATACATATGCAATACATATCAGTCATGGCATTTGCCAATTAAATCATTGATTTGGTTACATTTGTATTTTTTTCTTCTTTGCAAGGGGAACGATAAAACCATGGAAACTAGAGATTGACAAATTTCCTTCTAACTTGACTTTCATAAATTGATGAACTAACAATGTTATCTCATTACATCTTAAGATATACATAAGAAAGTGGCAAAAAACAAAAAAATTTCATCTCCTCTTGGTCTAGAATTTTAACACAATTCATATGTATAAGAAAAATTCCAAGACATGTCTTCTTAGACCCGAATTTAAGCTGAAAGTTAGCAATTTCCTCCCCAAAAGAACGCCGCCAATTGAAACAAGACAATCTTCCATCTGTATAAAATGGATCAAAAATGCATATTAGAAGCAAATCATTCAATCACAGTGGAAACAAAAACATAACATTCAATCACAACTAAAACCAATTTCAAAACAAAAACCAATACCGAAATTCATATAGATTGTTGGCTTTTCTAAATGACCCAATTCTTCATATGGCAAACTTTCACAAGACAGTACCATTGCAAAATTAAAGTTCATATTCATGCACACAATTTCATACACTCAATTGCAATTCAAAAGTAATAAACATGGGTGAAGTGAATGTGTGTCTTGGCAGGCGAACAAAAATACAAATTAGGAAATCATCAATAGTGCATTTGGCATTGTTCAAACAGTTAAAGAAGCATAGTCTCAGAGAAAAAGAAGAACAAGACAATGGAACTAGATAAATGCAAGAGTTATCAACAAACCTTCAAGCTTTCCAAGAACCCTTTTCACGGCACCAACACAACCTTGGCATGATACCAACCTTGAGGATTGTAGACTGCACCAAAACAATAGAGAAAATAAAGATCCAACATATGCCAACTTTACAGTATCAAAAGTATGTTAAAATATTGGCATTCTCATAAAACTTACAAACTCTCCAATCACATTCAAAAGAAGTAAACAATGAGAATCTTGCATTTGTTGCTGGTGCTACTGGTTTCAAAGGTTAGAACATACATTACTGTTATTTCAGAGAGCATCTATGAGTTTTATATGTATTCTTACAGGTTGCTCAGAAAAGCCAGAAGTCCTAATTTGATATATCACCTAAGTGATTTCACAAACAAATCACAATCACAAAAGAGTGAATACACCACTTTCAAGGAGGTCTGCAAGTCCAAGCCTTAATCACAAAACAATGTATGCATGATTTCATAGACAAATCATAAGCACAAAACAGTGTATCCAAGTCCAAGAGCTTGACAACCACAGGAAATAGTTGGTAAATTTCATTCAATCACAGAAACAACAAACAAACCACAACAGAAACCCGTTAATGTCTCATTCAAAATAGTGAAAGTAATCACCCAATAATCTCAATCAATAACAGAAACCCAAAAAAAAAAAAAAAAAAAAAGCAAAACCAATATTAGGACTCACCACAGTGAAGATCGAAGATGAGGTTTGTGGTGGAAGTCGACGACGAAGGTGGAGAGTCACGATTATGGCTTCGTTTTGGAGGCCGACGACGGAGGTGGCGAGTCGCACCTTGGCTAGGGTTCGATTATGAATTTGGGGTTCAACCTTAAGGTTCAAATTAGCTCTTAGGTTGAAGATATAACTAAGTGAAAATTGAATTAAGCAAGATTCTACGATGGAAATGGATTTTCTGTGAGGTTTGAAGAAGGAAGAGAAAGAGACTAGGGAGAAGAGGAAGAGGTTACAGAATAAGAGAGATCTTAGGTTACAGTTGATGTAATGGGTAATGATGAACCATTTTCTGCAACATTAATGACAGAGGTTTAACAAAACAGAATATTTTTTGAATAAAAGGGTTTGCAATAGGGCTGAAAAATCACATACCAGTGAAAGAATTGAGTTGTGGGTTTCAACCCTTGTTCCTTCTTCTTCAGCAACGTCCTCCACAGCTGAGTGTCTTCGTTTTTTTTCTTTTTGGAGCAGCAAATTCGGCTTCTGGAAGTTGGAAAGGGGCAGCTCTTGTTTGTCTCCAGAGGAAGTTTCAGACGTAGGACTTTGGACCTCTGTTTCAAAGAAAATAGGAGATATGAGAGAGAAGTTCCAGGTTGCTCATTTTGTGATGGGTAATTTTAACCCGATTGTAAAAAAACTTCCTACTTAAATCTGAACCGTTCATTTAAAACTGATGGTTGTTATCATTCCGCACATAACCTCCTCATAATAACCTCTGCATTCTAGCCCCCTCGGTTAGGTATATGCATAAGAGAAAACAGTAATTGGTGTTTTTGGTTTTCATATATTAAGATATTTGTTGAAAAACTTGAGCAGGATGAAGGGCAAGAAAGCCAAGGAGCACAGGGAGGCAGCAAAGGAATTGGAACAGAACATCCGCCTGGACAAAAGGCTTTGCGATGATGAAGGAGTAATTTTATCGTTGGATGTTTCATTATTTGGTGGGCCTTTGAGATTGTTGTACTTGAGCCTTTTTCTGTGCCCAAAAAGTTGCATTAACAGTAATTTTGACTCATATTGGAGACATAATTGGTTTTATAATTATTTTTGTAGATTTATGTTTAACAAAGAAATTTTGGAAAAAAGTGATTGCGACAGGCATCCTTTGGGAATATTAAATATATCATGGTAAACCTGCTTGCATTATTAATAAGTACATAATTTCATATGCACAAGTATGATTCACCAGTAATAAGCATCATGAGTCGCATCAAAATTAATCAAGGCATCAACTGCGCAAATATCCTCGCGAAAATTGTGGGAGATTAAAATATTCACACAAGGAAGTTTCCATTAACAATTATTCCAAGCAACCCGCAAATATAAAGGAACATCCGAAGGAGAAGAAAGATAATGAAGCACCAAAGTGGAGTCAGTCTCCAACCAAATGTGATGCCACTCACGAACCCAAGCAACACGAATAGACTCAATTACTGCCAGAACCTCTATCGCAATTGAACTAGGAAACTCAACCTATGAAGCAAAAGAACCCAAAATCTTTCCATGACAATCTCGAAAAATGCCACCAAAATCTGCCCGTCTAAAAGAATTAAATGAACCATCGGTGTTTACCTTAATTTGTTGGAATTTTAAAAAGGTTTTAAAAATTTAACCGTTTTATTTATTTAATTATTTTGGCTGTTTTATTTTATTTATTGTGGGGTTATAAATATTTAATATTCAGGTTTTATTTCTATATTGAATGCCTTAATTTTCTGGTTGGTGAATGTTACATGTTCTTGGATGCCTATAAAAGACCACTCTTCCTTCACATTTGAATAACCACAACACTATCAGAATATCAACCACAATACACTATCAGAATATCACATACCACAAGCACCACCACAAACTAATTATCTCCTTTTCTACTTATATTTTCTCTACTTTATATTATTATTTTCAGAATGGTTCTGTGACTTGGATACCTATATCTGTCTATGAACGTGCTCATAACGGATCTTGAGTTTGTGTACAAAAGGTCGTATCTTAGAGTCTTGTAGACCGTTAGTACCTGCACGTAGGGAGGCTACAAAGGCTTTAGGATAGCGTCTTTGACGTGCTTCACTGTACCAAACTCACCTTCTTACTTATTATTTATTTTGCTTTTACTTACCTATTATTTTATTTTCTTAAATTTCATTGTACCTTAAAAGCTTTCTAATTTGTTTATAAGTTATTTATAATATAAATATTTTTGTATTTGGCTTTACAAAAAAAGAAAACTATATTTTTTATAACAATCTAAAGCCTTTGTTTGTTAAAGTTGTTTTCTTCCCGTACTACTCTTGCTTTAATACCTTTTAACTCTTTAACTGAAGCTTTTGCATTTATATTGGATTTTCAAAATAAAAATTACGATTTGTTTTGGGTAGATGCAATTTAAAGCTTTCATGTTGTCTAACAATTTCAATTACTTCAAATATTGTTGGTACATTTATATTTTATAATTTGTTGCTAACGTGTGGGCAATTACTGCTAGTGTTTGAAAATAAAAAACCTACATATTAATTTATGTGGTATTAACAATATATACATTTTGGCAGTCCCGATCTCTTGGACCACAGGAGTCCAAGAGAATGTGGTCACTCACCGTTAGATGTAAATTCAACGGTTCACTCACTCTTGCACTTCTTTTAAAAAACTTTTTTGAACCGTTGGATGTTACATCTAACGACGGGTGACCATAATCTCTTGGACCCCTGTGGTCCAAGAGATCGGGGCTGATACATTTAGTTGTTAAGACCAGGCCAATTAAATTGACGTTATTGCACTTTGCCTTAAAACTCTGGCTGACATTTGTATAATTTGATCAATGTATTAGCTTAAATAGTATGTGCGTTTCTTTCAAGTACTTTGCATAACTATATATAACGTCAGTTTAGGCCTTATCATTTGGCCCGCGGGTTTGTGGGCCGATAGGGGCCCACTCGGTCCATTAAAAAAAAAGCCCGGCCCGACCCGTTATGGGCTTTGAGATGGCTCGGCCAGCCTTGGGCCGGGCTAGACTTAGGCTTGGGCTTGGGCGTCTGAAGTCCGGCCCGGCCCATAGGCCCGGCCCGATTAAGCCCACAAAAGCCTGGCCCTTTAGGCCCACATACATATATAATTATGTATAAATAAGACTTTAGGTTTAGGATTATATCACTTAAATCACATATATAATTTGTTTCATTTCATTTACTTTTATTTACTCATTCTTAGTTTATAATTGGATGATTAGCACATTAATTTGTGTCAATTATTAATGCAACAATTATATATATATAAATAAGATGAACAACATATCACATCACCAAATATAATCATATCACGAAACATAATCGTACCACCAAATATAATCATGCTTTTCTTGAACACATCACCAAATATTTACATATTTATTCATACCATCCTTTAAAAAAATATTTTTTTGATACTTATTATTTTTTAAAAATTATTTCTTAAAACGTATTACAATCTAATTATGTAATAACCTCAAAAATAATACTTGGTTTTATTATTTTTGTGAAAAATCTTATAAGTTGTATGACTTTATTGGGTGTTTTATGAATTTGGTTTGATGTGAAAATATTGGAATTAAGTGAGTTTAATCTCAAATTTGGACTAAAATGCCCTTATGATTAAGTTTATGATTTTTTTTAATGAAGTAGGGCCCGTTTAGGCCCGGCCCGTTGGGCTTAGCCAGGCTCCACCCGATGGGCTTTCTCAAGCCCGGCTCACGGATCGGGCTTGGGCTTTGAATTTTCTAAAAAAATTCGGCCCGACTAGACCCGATATTTTCTCTCTCCTCTTTAAAGCCCGGCCCGACCCTGTCCAGCCCAAACCCATTAAATTTGGGCCAGGCGGCCCATTGATGAGTCCTACATCAGTTTTATTTTATTTTATGTATTTAGTGTATTTAGTGGTCTTACTATTATATTTAGTATGATTATTGAGATACATTAAATTGGCATTTATTGTTTGTAACGTTGGTTATTGTTTTTCTGGTATTTAGAAAGACATGCATAATTAAATTTTTCCTTGATTAATTCTTTAGTATTCAATTGCGTAATTTTTGGTATTAATTGTTTTGAATATAAAATCAAATATTGCATCATTTTTAGCATTTAATTGTTATATTTGTTATAAAATAACCTGAAATATATGCGGATATTGAGCTGCACGTAGAATAGATAAGACACAGTTTTTAACGAGGTTCGGCTATGCCTACGTCCTCGGAGAGCAGCAGCAGTAACCTTTCACTATAAAATAATATGGCTACAACTTTAGTGTTTACAACATATGTGGCTCACTGAATTTTCTCTCAAAGAGAATTTCTCTCTGCTTTCTCTTCTCTCTCTTCTTCCTTTCTCTTCCTTTCTCTTTTTTTTCTGCACTTCTTCTTTCCGTTTCTCTTCTTATTTATAGGCTGAAATAATCACTATTCATCACTATTCACCCGTGACAGACAAACTCTATCAAAGCCGCCAAATGAACAGTAATGAACAGTAATGAATAGTTGTGTGGGCTCCATATCAAGACTTTTACAACACTCCCCCTTGGAGACCACATGTCCCTAGATTGGTTGCCTCATTAAAACCTTGCTTGGAAAAACCCAGTGGGAAAATCTAAGCGAAGGAAAAAGAGTACAACGTGCATATGTCCTATGTTAGAGGACTCTTGAATGCTCCCCCTGATTTTGCATGCTCCAACTTGATTGCTTGCAGCGTTGTCGTAATCCGATGCCATGTACTAACTTTTGGAATGTATATTTCGGCAATGATTTAGTGAAGAGATCTGCCAGGTTATCACTTGAGCGGATTTGTCTGACTTTGATTTCTTGACTCTTCTGGAGCTCATGTGTATAGAAAAACTTTGGTGATATGTGTTTGGTCCTGTCACCCTTGATATATCCTCCTGTGATCTGAGCAATACAAGCTGCATTGTCCTCATTCAGAATTGTTGGAGTGTCTGTTGTTGAGGGTAGGGCACATGTGCTTCGGATGTGATGGATTACCGATCTTAACCAAACGCATTCACGACTGGCTTCATGGAGGGCAAGTATTTCTGAGTGATTGGAAGATGTGGCCACTAATATTTGTTTTGTTGAGCGCCATGAGATCGCAGTTCCTCCACATGTAAATACATACCCAGTCTGTGATCGTCCTTGATGTGGATCAGAGAGATATCCTGCATCAGCATAACCAATAATACTCTGGGCGTTGGTCAATTCACTGGAATAGAATAACCCCATGTCTGTTGTCCCACGAAGGTATCGTAGAACATGTTTGATGCCGGTCCAGTGTCGCCTTGTTGGAGCAGAACTGTACCTTGCTAACAGATTTACTGAGAATGATATGTCTGGTCTGGTACATTGTGCTAGGTACAATAAAGCTCCTATTGCACTAAGATATGGTATTTCTGGACCAAGGACCATTTCATCATTCCCTTTTGGACGATATGGGTCTTTCTTAGTGTCAAGCGATCGAACGACCATTGGAGTGCTAAGTGGATGGGCTTTATCCATGCCAAACCGTTTCAATACTTTCTCAGTATAAGTTGATTGATGCACCAAAATTCCATTAGCACTGTGCTCAATCTGCAAGCCAAGATAATATTTTGTCTTTCCAAGATCCTTCATCTCAAACTCACGTTTGAGATAATCAACAGTCTTTTGAAGCTCTGCAGAAGTTCCAATTAGATTCATGTCGTCGACATATACTGCCACTATCGCAAATCCAGACTTTGATTTCTTAATAAACACACATGGGCAAACAGGATCATTTGTGTATCCTTCCTTCAGTAAATACTTACTGAGACGATTGTACCACATTCGTCCAGATTGTTTTTGCCCATATAATGATCTTCTCAATTTAACCGAGAACATGCCCCGTGGTTTGTTTTTGGCAGCTTCAGGCAACCTGAATCCTTCTGGAACTTTCATGTATATATCTGTATCCAATTCTCCATACAAATATGCGGTAATGACATCCATGAGTCTCATTTCAAGTTTTTCTGAAACCGCCAAACTTATTAGGTAACGGAATGTAATTGTGTCCATTACTGGAGAGTACGTTTCCACATAATCAATTCCAGGCCTTTGTGAAAAACCTTGCGCAACGAGTCGCGCTTTATACCTTGAGATCTCATTTTTCTCATTGCGCTTTCTTGTAAATACCCACTTGTAACCTACAGGGTTCACATTGGGTGGAGTTGGACTAATATGTCCAAAAACACTCCTCTTTTCTAAAGAATTTAATTCTGCCTGGATTGCATCCTTCCACTTGGGCCAATCTTGCCTCTATGTACATTCATTAATAGAGCGCGGTTCAATATCATCATCTTTTATGATTTCAGCAGCCACTGAGAATGCAAATATATCATCGATGATCATCTCATTTCTACTCCATAATTCATTAGTGGACGTATAATTTATGGAGATTTCTTGACTTTCAGGTACGGTTGCCACTCCAGGGGCACTTGTTTCACCAATGACGTTTTCCTTGTCAAGAAGTACCTGTCCCTCTTTAGGGGCATTTGAATTATGAATTGTGGGCTCTCTATTTATTTCATTTGGATTCATTTTGTCCATCAACTTCCTCTTTCGAGGAACTGAATCCTTTGAGCCTAGTGGTCTGCCACGTTTTAGGCGTGCAGCAGATGAACCATTTGCTGGCACATTGCTTTGTCCATTATGGACATCAATCTGTGCGGGTGCATTTGCAGCTGGGATATGAGATTTCGTCACCTATGCTGCATCATTAAATGCATCTGGCATCTGATTTGCAATACTTTGAAGGTGAACGATCCTTCTCACTTCGTTTTCACGTTGAGCAGTATGAGGATCGAGATGAGACAATGTGGATACATTCCAGGATAATTCATGTCGTTTTTCAGGAATGAGTTTGCCTTGTTCTTTAGACACAGATTTTTCTCCACCTAAAGGTGGGAAGATTGTCTCATCAAAATCACAATCCGCAAATCGTGCGGTAAAAATATCACCCGTCAGGGGTTCCAAGTATCTGATGATAGATGGTGAATCAACACCAACATAAATTCCCAATCTGCGTTGAGGGCCCATCTTAGTACGTTGCGATGGTGCAATAGGCACATATACCGCACACCCAAAAATTCTTAAATGTGAAATGTTTGGTTGATTTCCCAATACGAGTTGTATTGGAGAACCTTGATTATTGGTGACTGGCCTCAATCGCACAAGTGATGCTGCATGTAAAATGGCATATCCCCAAGCAGAAACTGGCAACTTTGTTTTCATTAGCAAAGTGCGTGCTATCAATTGAAGGCGTTTAATTAAAGCTTCTGCCAAGCCATTTTGAGTATGCACATGGGGAACAGGATGTTCAATATCAATGCCTAATGACATGCAGTAGTCATCAAAAGTCTGAGATGTAAATTCACCAGCATTATCGAGTCTGATTGACTTAATGGGATAATCTGGGAATTGGGCTCGTAATTTAATTATCTGAGCCAAAAGCCTAGCAAATGCCATATTCCGAGTAGATAAAAGACAAACATGTGACCATCGGGTAGATGCATCCACCAAGACCATAAAGTACCGAAATGGTCCACATGGGGGATGAATGGGTCCACAAATGTCCCCTTGAATTCTCTGCAAAAATGATGGAGACTCAACATCAACCTTTGGTTGTGATGGTCTGATCACCAACTTCCCTTGTGAACAAGCTTGGCAAAAGATGTCGCTTGATAACATAATGTGTTTAGTCAACAAGGGATGTCCTTTAGAGTTGGTGATGATCCTGCGCATCATGGTGGATCCAGGATGACCCAATCTGTCATGCCAAAGCTTAAAAGCATTTGAGTCAGTAGACTCTTGGTCCATGACACTATGTGCCTCAATTGTCCGTATGGTTGTGTAATACAACCCTGATGAGAGCTCACAAAGCTTTTCCAGTATACGCTTTTGGGTATCACTGGAGGTAATACAAAGATATTCCATGTTTTCCTCTTTCTTTGTTTCAACATGGTAGCCATTCAAACGTATATCTTTGAAACTCAACAGATTCCTTCTGGAGTTAGATGAATACAAAGCATCTGGAATGGACAATATTGTTCCATTCGGTAACATAATTTGGGCTATTCCTGAACCTTCGATCAGATCTGCAGGACCTGATATGGTTGTTACCTTTGCTTTTGTAAGCATTAATTTTGAGAAATACTTCCGATCTTGAAAGATCGTATGAGTAGTTGCGCTGTCTGCGAGACAAATATATCTGCCATAGCCTTTGTTTTGAGGGCATCCATAATTTACATCCATACCACCAAATAAGTAAAATGAGCTGAAATATATAAAGAAGACAACATTACCACTTTTATTTAAACAACACTTCAGCTAATACAAATAGTACATTAAGGAATTTAATCTAATTCGGACTTAATAAAGAAGACAACATTACCACTTTTATTGGATTGAAATTTAAACAACACTTCAGCTAATACAAATAGTACATTAAGGAATTTAATCTAATTCGGACTCATAACCTTCATTCCCTTTTTCAGTAACAAAATCAGAAACATCTAGATGCGTCTTGTTTAGCTTACGTGATATTTCTGATGAGCCATCTGTGGCTGGCGGAGCATGATCAATGTAATTTATCTCCACTTTCCTGTTCTTAAGTGAAGCTTGATAGAGATCCGCCAAATGCCTGGGCGTACGACATGCACGCATCCAATGTCCCCTTGCACCACATCTGTGACAAGGGCTTTCAACATTTCTAGGCACATGACTCATCTGTGCCTTTCCCTTATTACGGGATGCATTTTTGCCATTCATGGATGGACCGCTCCTTGGACCTAAGCCCTCTGAACGAGCACCATGATTTTTTCTAATTCCTTGCCAGTGGCCACGCTTGCCCCCTCGCCCACGTCTGTGGATACTGCCACGAGATGAAGTGGCATTCACTTCCTGAGATGCAGCATTTATTTCAGGAAGTGGTGCTGAGCCAGATGGGCGAGATTGGTGATTCTTTAATAAGTGCTCATTATTCTGCTCAGCTAACAAGAGGCAAGATACAAGTTCCGAGTACTTCTTGAAACTGCTATGTCTGTATTGCTGTTGAAGGAGGACATTTGAAGCATGAAAAGTGCTCAGAGTTTTTTCGAGCATATCCTCCTCAGATATATTTTCCCCACATAGCCTCATTAATGAGGTAATTCTGTGCATAGCAGAGTTATACTCAGACACTGACTTGAAATCTTGAAATCTCAAGTGGGTCCATTCGTATCTAGCTCTTGGGAGAGTCATCGTCTTCTGGTGATCGTATCTTTCACCTATAGCTTTCCACAGAACCAACGGTTCATCAACCACCACATATTCGCTCTTCAGCGCTTCATGGATGTGGCGGCGAAGAAAGATCATGGCCTTCGCATTCTCTTCAGGCGAAGCATCATTCTCATCTACAATTATTTGTCCGAGGCCATTGGCTCGTAGATGAATTTTGGCATCCAGGACCCATGATAAATAGTTGTCCCCGGAAAGGTCCAAGGCAGCAAACTCTAGTTTTGCCAAATTTGCCATCCAAAACTTTAGGCTCGAGATCTAGAATATTAAGCCACTTATTAATAGGAATTTCAGGTCCTCATTATTCAGGTATATTAATTGAATATTAAGCCACTTATTAATAGCAATTTCAGGTCCTCATTATTCAGGTATATTAATTGAATATAAAAGTAAAGTGTTATGAATTTGCTGGTATGGACGATAAACCCGCACCATACTTTAAATAAAATTAAATGTGGAGTTAAAACCACCACCGAACAAAATAAGAAAAGTTAGTATTAGTAACGGTCTCCCACTGATAATATGTTTAGTATTACCAAGGGTCCATTTTTGTTAATGGTTAGTAAATGTGCGGTAAAGTAAATGTGCTTGTATGGGCACTAATTCTGCTCCATTCATTTAAATAAAAGTAAAGGCGTGGACGATAAACCCGCACCACCCTTTAAATAAATATTGCCGTATGGGTAATAAGCATACACCATACCATAAATAAAATTAAATGTGGGGTTAAAACCACCACCGAACAAAATAAGAAAAGTTAGTATTAGTAACGGTCTCCCACTGATAATATGTTTAGTATTACCAAGGGTCCATTTTTGTTAATGGTTAGTAATAGAGAAGCAGATATATATAGTATATTATATAGTGTTGAGTTGGAAAAATTTCAGAAATAAAAGGAGAGACTATCGTGCTGATAACGTGTTATAAAATAACCTGAAATATATGCGGATATTGAGCTGCACGTAGAATAGATAAGACACAGTTTTTAACGAGGTTCGGCTATGCCTACGTCCTCGGAGAGCAGCAGCAGTAACCTTTCACTATAAAATAATATGGCTACAACTTTAGTGTTTACAACATATGTGGCTCACTGAATTTTCTCTCTAGGAGAATTTCTCTCTGCTTTCTCTTCTCTCTTTTCTTCCTTTCTCTTCCTTTCTCTTTTTTTTCTGCACTTCTTCTTTCCGTTTCTCTTCTTATTTATAGGCTGAAATAATCACTATTCATCACTATTCATCACTGTTCACCCGTGACAGACAAACTCTATCAAAGCTGCCAAATGAACAGTAATGAACAGTAATGAATAGTTGTGTGGGCTCCATATCAAGACTTTTACAACAATATTGATTCTTTATTTCATTTATAGCTGGCAGAGAGTTTATGTGATATTATTGCAAGTTTTATTGAGCCTAATTATTCTTTATTTTTCTGGTTGTCATTGCTTTAAATTTGGGATAAAAACGAACAGTGATTAGGGAGGCAATCCACTACATTAAAAGCCTTAACTAGTTGGTTGATACATCAATGTTGAGAATTAGATCTTTTTACATGTATGGAGAATTTTAATTTGACAATTCTATTTTGTGCATATACGCCTATATATTTTTCAAATTTTCATCACGATTTATGCTGTATTTAATTACCCAGATTTTGTGTGGAAATCATTTTGTATATGGTGACTATAATGGTTTCAGGTTTGAGTAATTGGTTTTATAATTTCTGTTGTAGAAGCTTTCCACTAGTATTTAAATGGGACAATTAATATAGTTTGATTATTGCTTTTAAACTGAAGGTTGAATCCAAAAGAATTAGTGCTGCAATTCAATTTTGTCAAAAGCTTCATATTGATTGCTTCAATTGTTTTGATTTCATTTCACATTGTTGGGCACTACACATATTTGATTTCCAAACTATTCTTAATTGCCGCTTTATGCAATTTAATTGAAAACTTTGGTGTAATGCCATAAAATTTGTTGGCACAAGCATTTTTCGTTGGTTATGCAAATAGGTAAACACTGATTGCTAAAGCAAGTTAATTTCTCTAACGGTGGCTATGAAGATCAGGATAAGTAATCTCTACTTCATTGCTCTAAAGTGGCAATATAGTATTTGACCAGTTAAATTCTGCAGAATGCTTTATTTCTTGTACTTTGAATTTTTGAATATTTTATATAACTATACATATATACAGTCCTGATCTCTTGGACCACAGGAGTCCAAGAGATTATGATTGTTAATATATTTATATATATCTAATGGAAAAAATACAAGTTAAAGAAAAAAGCATTTCTGCAGGAATTGACAGGTTAAATACTATATTTGCAACTCAGAGCAATGAAGGTAGAGATTACTTTTCCTGGATCCTCATAGAGACCGATAGAGGAAATTAACTTGTTTTTATGCATAGGTGTTTTCCAATAT
>NC_034009.1:13438285-13511303 GCF_000346465.2 Prunus persica
TTTATTTGTATTACTTTAATGTTATCCCTATCATATTTGTCGACACTAATTCTTCCTCTCTGCCTATGCTATTGGGCAATCATGTTTGCTAATGTTATTTACTTTTACATACGGACACTCCGAATATCTTGATACGCAGTGTGTCCATCCATTGCTCCTCACTGCCCGATAGTATTGATCTAATATTTAAACAGGTTTCTTTAATACTTCAAGAGAGAGTGAACCGTTGATTTTTCATCAGACGGATAGAGACCACAAATCTCTTGGACTCCTGTGGTCAAAGAGATCGAGACTGTACATATATATTGCACTAACGATCCATTATCTGATTTCTCTTTTAATTTTTAATATGAAAAAGTATGAATTTATCATATTATCTTTATTTAATTAATAATTTCAATTCTTAATGTTTGCATTAACCAATGGTATTTTCTGGTATTTTGAATGTTTTACTATTCTTTGTCTTTTGCTTTATATATACAACTGGTAATGTACCGTTAGATGTTTGATGAGTGGCCTGAATTTTATTTTATTTAAAATGGAGCATTTAATTTCTAATTCGGTGGTAAAGTGGAGTGCTTATAAGCAGAACACAACTACAAAGGACCCACTAGTGTAGTAGTTTGGAGTATTTACTCCCTCAGGCAAGGTCCTGGGTTCGAGTCCTAGCATCCGTGTTGTGCGTGTGAGTTTAATATGTTATCGCCCCTTTCAATAGGAAATGTCCTAAAAAAATAAAAAATTAAGCAGAACACAACTAGCAACACAAAGACAAATCATATTATCTATTACTGAATGTAGAACATGTCCACTACAGCATGCTTTATGAGTATATATAGATTGCAGAAATACATAGCAACAAGGAGTACTCGGATTCAGTCGGTCAAATTTCCAACTATTTGGCATTCAAACTATGCTAAGGTGATCATATATGTCAAACTGTTTTCTGGGTTCAAATAAATCATGTAGATTTCTAGTTTCGAACCCATACAATGTGATCATGTAGATTACTGTTGGTACTTGCTTGAATTAATAATTAAAGGGTATTTTAGGAATAATAATGGGTGGAAAGATAGGATTGTGTTTATTCAAATTTATATGGTGGGTGGGGAAATATGATAGAATGGTGGAAATAGCAGCACTCTATCTAAAATATCAGGTCTACCAATGGGAAGTTAGTTGTAACATCCCACATCGACCAACGGAGAGGGGGTGATGTGCTTTATATGTCCATTCCTACCTCCATCTAGCACGAGGCCTTTTGGGAGCTCACTACCTTCGGAGTCATAAGAACTCCAAAGTTAAGCGAGTTGGGGCTAGAGCTATCCCAGGAGTGGTGACCCACTGGGAAGTTGCTCATGAGTTCTCATAAACAAAACCATGAGGTCAGAGAAGGGGGCCCAAAACGGACAATATCGTGTTACGTCGGAGCCGATCCCGGGATGTGACATTAGTTGGATTGATCGATCATATAACTGTGATGATTAATTGAAAAGGGGAGTGTTTCCATTTTGATATTGGAAAATGCCAACAAAAAATTATTACATTTTGTTTTCCTACATTTACTAACACACGAGTATTAAAACTATTCCAAACCTGGGCATTGATTATGAGGTGTCTAATAATGAATTTGTTTGGTGGGCTGGACTGAATTGTTTAAGATCGAACTTATAATATTGAATTGGGCTGGACTTTAAGAAGTAGTTTCCTACTTTTCATTGTTAGGTATATGTATAGGAGAAAACAGTAATTGGTGTTTTTGGTTTTCATATATTAAGATATTTGTTGAAAAACATGAGCAGGATGAAGGGCAAGAAAGCCACAGAGCACAGGGAGGCAGCGAAGGAATTGGAACAGAGCATCCGCCTGGACAAAAGGCTTCCGATGATGGAGGAGTAATTTTATCGTTGGATGTTTCATTATTTGGTGGGCCTTTGAGATTGTTGTACTTGAGCCTTTTTCTGTGCCCAAAAAGTTGCATTAACAGTAATTTTGACTCTTATTGAAGACATAATTGGTTTTATAATTATTTTTATAGATTTATGTTTAACAAAGAAATTTTGGACAAAAGTGATTGCGACGTCACAGGCATCCTTTGGGAATATTTAATATATCATGGTAAACCTACTTGCATTATTAATAAGTACATAATTTCATATGCACAAGTATGATTCACATGCATCTCTTAATCATAATGTAATTTTTTTTAAAAATAAAAAATAAAAGGACGACAATTTACGAAAATGACAACAAGTAAATGAAGAAAGATCTTGAGCATAAGCATTGGCAACACATGATGGAATATGTGACCACTAGTAATAAGCATCATGAGGAGCACCAAGGATAAGGTTAGTTGTAGGGATGTTGTAGGCTAAGGTTAGTTGGTCAAGGATAGTGAGAGGGAGTCTACTCCTACTCAGCTTAATCTCCTTTCTGTAAATAAATTAATTTAAAATAATTTATACCATAATTTGTATTTAAAAAAATAAATTAGATAAACAAAAAGGCCAACACATATATGTTATGAATGTAATGAGTGCTTGTTTTACTGTTTTTCTTTTCCTTCCTCTGATCAGATGAATTAATTTGTGGAAAAAAGTTTTTGGCTAAAGTGGAGGGCAAAGGCCCAGCAAAAACACAATTAGTCTGGATAAAGAAACCGTACACAAATCATTAAAAATCAACAAGCATATCAACAACATTATTACTTTCTCTAAAAACACGTTGAATGCGGCACACGCCACCAGTCATTATAGCTTTATAGTTAGAAATAAGGCTGAATGGGAGTTCGATTCCACAACAAAGCACAGTCACAAGCTCCACAATTAAATGGGAGTTCGATTCCACACTCAAAGGAAAACAGTTAAGACGGTTAGCAAGACGAAGTCATAGAAATGCAGCGTCAAATTTTCTCTCTCAATATTCATAACATAATTATATGCACACATTCCTAAAAATATGCATATACATATAAGAGAGCTTCTATTAAGGAATTCCTCAAATAAGTTTATTTAAAAGACATCTTTTGTAGAATCCACTCCATATTGTATTTCACTAATAATTAGAAAATTACGAACATGGTAAAATTGTGTCAAATAAAAACATCCCTAAAAATTAAAACAATTTTAATTATATTTTTTGTAGGCTAATGCTTCTTTCCTTGCCTATAGGAAGGAACTCCTCCTTACCTACTGATGTGACTCAGATACAATCTTAAACATGTCTCTCTTATTATGAATAATTAAAGTGAAAATAAATGCATCTTTGAGAATTTTTTTTTAAAAAAAAAAAAAAACTAATGTTAATTTGTAGTGTGGAGACTAGTGTGGAATGATGTAGAAGAACCATATCACGTGAGGAATCTTTAATTTGAAGATCCCAAGCCCACACAGTACGAAATCTTCTGTTGCCTAAATTTAGTGGGCCAAACTTGTTTCTTTTTCTCATACACGTGGCACATGAATGGGTTGATTCCGTCGTCACCCAATGAAACGCCACCGACAACTTCCCTTCATATCTCGCTCGCTCAAAACCCTTCCGTGTCACAAAGCTTGACTGTTTCTGAGATGGCAGAAGGGCCATCAAATGTATTATTTAATTAAAAAGAAGCATTTCACGCCTAAACAAAAGGATGAAAATTTTGACTCTTGTTGACGTTCAAAATTTGACATAACTTAGGATGCGTGTATGCCTACGGCAAGTAAGTGCCCTTGGCATTTATGTATGCATTTGGCAGCCTCATGCCTTCTGCGTGTGACATTTGAGGTAGCGGTTTTCATTACATATCGATTAAAGGTGCTTTAAAAAAAATTATATTTATTATAAAGTTAAATTAATTTTGAGTTTTATTAAAATAGAAATTGTATATATATAGAATAAAATAGAAATTGTATATCTATATATATAAAGCAAAAGACAGAGAATGGTGAAACATTCAAAATACCAAAAAATGCCCTTGGTTAATGCAAACATTAAGAATTCAAATTATTAATTAAATGAGGATAATATGGTAAATTCACACTTTTTCATATTTAACAAAATTAAAAGAAAAAAAAAAGCAGATAATGGATCCTATTTTTATGGAACACAACTACTCATTATCTTTTTTAATTCTAAAATAAATTTACTTATTTTTTTTAAAAAAACCTCTCGCAAGCGCAGAAGCGCGTGCAGAGAGGCTAGTATATAGAATGTGTTGATCTATATGTACTGCAGAAGTCAATTTAATGGTAGTATTAAAAGTACCGCATACCAAATTTTTTGGGCTCTAGTCTTATTTTGTTAAGCAGATCATTGGTGCTCTGATGCTTGCTTGAGTTGGAGCTGAAGCATCTATATTTGTCCTTAAATCACAACTACTTGGCTTTAAATTGGAAAGATAACAAAGTAAACCAAAAATAATTAAGTGATACATAAGTTAATGAAAGCGACTTCTATAAAAAAGAAAAAGAAAAAAAAAGGCCATATGGTGCATAAATAACGTGACGAGATGAGGCTGTTACTTTTACTTTTTCTTCGGCTAAAAAGACAAAATTCTTAAAAAGTCCTTATATGCCTAAGAGAATTATGCAAATCAATATCTTTTTTCACTTAACTATACCCTTTGCCTCATATCGCATTTTGTAAAATAACTTGAACGATTTTTAACTGCATTAGGAAATAATCCCTCAATCTCATCCGCTTTTGTAGGGTACAAGATCTCCCTATGCACGACATGTGTAGCATGAGTGCTTCAATCACCCGACAACGTAACGGACGTTTCTCACTCAATAAAACTTTATTGCACAAATCCAAAAGCAACCCTAATTTCATCTATCATCGCCCAACCAACCACCCTCGGATGCATCATGCATCAAACTCCTCTCTCCTTCTATGATTTTCTGTAAAGTTAATTCTGTACTTGCTCATATTTGCCATATTGGGCCTAACAGTACGCATTCCTATTATTAATGCCACACATGGGTTTCTTTCTTTTCTCTTTAGCTTTTCCCCAACAAACTATTTTTCTATCTTTTCTCTTCTCTCTCATAGTCACACCCATACTCCCAGGTGTCTTTCTTCTGCTATGAGACTTTGAGCTACTGCAGATTTTGGTTTGCTCAGCACAGCAAGCAAGGAAAAAAATGGAGAAACTTCTAGCAGGAAAATGCTCTCAAGAACTCTGGTTTGGCATACTCATCTCCTTTGCTATGTGCTTTGTTTTTCTCTGCTTTGATTTTTCAACTTTCTGGGGCGTCAACAATGAGGCCAATCTTTTGGTCACCAAAAAAGTTGATCCAATTGGCATTTTGAATTTTAACCAAACCAGAGACTCATGCTCTGATCGTTACATTTACATCCATGAGGGTCTTCCTAGCAGATTCAACTATGATTTCCTCAACAACTGTGAGTCTCTGAGTGCAGGAACCAGTATCAGCAACATCCCAAGTATGTGTCCTCACCTTGTGAATTTAGGTCTTGGCCCTGAAATTAACAGCTCTGAAGGGGTTTTGTCAAACAAGAGCTGGTTCAAAACAAATCCCTACTTGTTAGAAGTCATATTCCACAACAGGATGAAGAACTATGAGTGTTTGACAAAAAACTTCACTCTGGCTTCAGCCATTTATGTGCCATTTTATCCCAGCATGGATGTTGGTGTCCATCTGTGGGATTCGAACCTCACTATCAGAGACTCTTCGGCGAAACATTTCGCGAAGTGGCTTTCGGGGCAACCCGAATGGTCGAAAATGTGGGGGAGAGACCATTTCTTTGCTTCTGGGAGGATTGCTTGGGATTTCAGGAGGGAAAGAGACAATGGCTCTGCTTGGGGTAGTAAACTCAGGTTCTTGCCTGAGTCCATGAACATGACTATGTTGACATTGGAAGGAAGCAGGTGGAAAAACGACATTGCAATTCCATACCCAACGAACTTTCATCCGGCAAAGGACAGTGAGGTTGTTCAATGGCAGAACAGAGTTAGAGAACAAGAAAGGCCTTATTTGTTCACTTTTGCTGGAGCACCAAGGCCTAACCAGAACGGTTCTATCCGGGGCAAACTTATTGATCATTGCCAAGCTTCAACTAAGTGCAAGTTTCTACATTGCACTGAAAAAAAATGTGGCAATCCCGTTACTGTTATGAGGGTGTTTCAGAGCTCAGTTTATTGCTTGCAGCCTGAAGGAGATTCATACACTCGGAGATCAGCTTTCGACGCTTTTCTGGCCGGTTGTATTCCAGTTTTCTTTCATCCGGCTACTGCCTATACTCAATATTTATGGTATTTACCAAAAGATCATACCAAGTATTCGGTGTTTATTCCGGTGAGGGATGTAAAAGATTTGAAAGAAGGCCAAATTGAGAATGTGTTGCTTGGAATTTCAAAGGATCAAGAGGCGGCCATGAGAGAGGAGGTTATAAGGCTAATACCAAAGCTGGTATATGCAGATCCTAGGTCAAGATTAGAGACTCAAGATGCATTTGATATAGCTGTGCAGGGAATTCTTGAGAGAATAGAGAATGTGAGAAAGGTGAATAGAGAGGGGAGAGATCCTAGCATTGGTTTTGCAGATGAGGATAATGGTAAGTTCAAATTTCCAGACACAATGGATTCATAGACTTGGTTGAGTGCAATGGATAGTTTATATACACAGAGCAAGTATAGATGGAAGAAGAAGAGGAGAGAGATAGAAATCAAACCAAAAATTTGCAGTTTGGTTTAGAAGCTATGCAACACAATGGAAGTTCCGACGGATCGCAAAATTGTTGCTCTCACTCGCTTGCTTGTTCTGTGATCAATATAGTCGTAGTGTTTGGATGGAGGAAGCTCTTCCTTGGCCCGAGCCTTGTAAAAAATATATATATTTCAAATTCTCTTGCTTAAGCCTCGTGTTCATATGTATTTGAGTTGCACCCCTGCTTGAAGTTTCTGGTGATGCAGACAGAGTAGCATTCTATGTGAAATTAATCTATAAAGAATAAATGCTTCTATGTTAAATGCTTCTGTAAAGACAGAGTAGCATGTTTCTTGTGTGTTCTTTCCTTGTTTCCGGGTATTTTAGAAAATCAACAACAGAGCTTGGAATTTTCACCACTGCAACAAATTAAATGGAAAAAGATCCTGTAATCCTTTACCAAAAATCTTTTCATTCGAAAACCTAGAGCAGAGGGACAGGATTAAATCTCAAAGAACATTTATGCAACATTTTTTTTTCCTGTAACTGGCCGCAAGCACATAAGGAACAAATCAATAAGGCTAAAGCTTAGGCCCGTTTGATAACCATTGCAATTTTACTTTTTACTTTTTATTTTTTGTGTGCTAGAGTATAGAGAAAAATGAGAGTGCGAATGGGAATGTGGATGAGATTGAGAGAGAGGATGATAGGGAAGAGTAGCAAAAGTGAAAACAAAAACTTGAAAGTGAAAACAATTTCAAATAGATTTCAGTTTTTAGTTTTTGTTACCACTTTTGTTACTTCTTCCTTCCATCCTCCCCTCTTATCTTCCCCGTCAATCATATCTTCACTCTCATTCTCACTTCTATCCTCCCTCTTTTTCCTCTATACTTTAGCACAAAAAAATGAAAATTAAAAACTGAAATTGAATTGGTTAGCTCAACAAATTCACATTTCTCACAATCATCATTAGTAATGGCACCTATCAAGTTAACTTTGGGATTTCATCTATGAAATTAGAATTTATGTTTTTAAAATGTAATATGGTAATCTTAAATATGGTAGGTTATGTTTAAATATGTCATATATATACGCACACATAGGTTATTTAAGGGACTATTGTAAGGTTCACTTTGCATTGTACTTTAATGATCCGAATTGTCTATTTTTCGGTTATACTCTCAAACATCATTCTAAAATCCACTAGAAAATAGAGATTTGTCTCAATAATGTGTGGTCCTCTCACACTTCCAATCAATTAGTGTGGTCCTTAATCTTTTGTCTGCGCATCAATTTGGCCCATCTCAATACATTCCATCAACAAGATCAATAATAAATTTTTAATTTTTTAATAAGATTACAAATACAACTTTATGTTGACTTAAAATAGAAAATCTTTAAATTAGTAAGAAATCCTAGATTTAAAAATATTTCTAAAACTTAACTAATAAGAAATATAGTAAAAATCTAAACTAAATAATGTGAAGAAAATAATATCCTTATAGACAACTTATTGGATTACAAAATAGGCAAGAAATTAAATGTAAATCTTGCCAAAAAGAACCCTTTTCTTAAAATTTGCTCAAGCAATCCGAAAATGCCAAAAATAGCTTCATCTTCCTTTCCTAGCGTTATGCTTGATTCTCAAGGGCGACTTTCCATCTTTGGTCTCCACTTGCCTGATTTTACATTGTTTCTTTTTGTACATTTTCTCTGCGGGTATAACCCCCATGTTTTCCTACAGCACTATCACTCTGAGGTTTTCTCCTCTCACACACTCAATGCCTTCGTCTTCCTTCCACTTTGAGAATTGAGTGAATCAGTAACCGGAGATATTCTACTGTAGAGACCTGCTCAGAATTTAAGACCAAATGGAAAAACCACTTGCCAGAAAGTCCTCTCAAGAAGTCTGGTCTGGCATACTAGCACCCTTTTTTATTTTGTGCCTTGTATTGCTTTGCTTGAGTTATTCAACTCTATTGGGTGTCACCAATGGGGTCAATCTTTTGGTGATTAAACAAGTTCATACAATCAACATTTGGAAGATCAACCACACCGAAGATTCGTGCGCCAATCGTTACATTTACATCCATGAGGGTCTTCCTGCCAGATTCAACTATGACTTCCTCAACAACTGTGAGTCTCTAAGTGCAGGGACTTGTAATTGTAACACACCAAATATGTGTCCTCACCTTGTGAATTTGGGGCTTGGTCCTCAAGTTAACGACTCCGAAGGTGTTTTAGCCAACAAGAGTTGGTTTAAAACAAATCCTTACTTGTTAGAAGTCATATTCCACAACAAGATGAAGCGGTATGAGTGTTTGACAAAAAACTCCTCTCTGGCTTCAGCCATTTATGTGCCATTCTATCCCAGCATGGATGTTGGTGTCCATCTGTGGGATTCTAACCTCACTATCAGAGACTCTTCAGCTAGAGATTATGTAAAGTGGCTTTCGGGACAACCCGAATGGATGAAAATGTGGGGGAGAGACCATTTCTTTGTTTCCGGGAGGATTGCTTGGGATTTCAGGAGGGAAAGAGACAATAGTTCTGATTGGGGTAGTAAACTCAGGTTCTTGCCTGAGTCCATGAACATGACCATGTTGTCAATTGAAGGAGGGAGATGGAAAAACGACATTGCAATTCCCTACCCCACAAACTTTCATCCTGCAAAGGACAGTGAGGTTGTTCAATGGCAGAACAGAGTTAGAGAACAAGAAAGGCGTTATTTGTTCTCTTTTGTTGGCGCACCAAGGCCTCACCAGCAGACTTCAATCCGGGGAAAACTTATTGATCATTGCCAAGCTTCAACTAATTGCAAGTTTCTACATTGCGATGAAAAGAAATGTGGCAACCCTGTTACTGTTATGAGGGTGTTTAAGAGCTCTGTTTATTGCTTGCAGCCTGGAGGGGATTCATACACTAGGAGGTCAGCTTTCGACGCATTTCTGGCCGGTTGCATTCCAGTTTTCTTTCATCCGGCTACGGCTTATACTCAATATTTATGGCATTTGCCAAAGAATCATACCAAGTTTTCCGTATTTATTCCGGTAAGGGATGTAGAAGATTTGAAAGAAGGCCTAATTGAGAAAGTGTTGCTTGGAATTTCGAAGGATAAGGAGGTGGCCATGAGAGAGGAGGTTATAAGGCTAATACCAAAGTTGGTATATGCAAATCCCAGGTCAAGATTAGGGACTCAAGATGCATTTGACATCGCTGTGCAGGGAATTCTTGAGAGAATAGAGAATGTGAGAAAGGTGATTAGAGAGGGGAGGGATCCTAGTATTGGTTTTGCAGATGAGGATAATGATAAGTTCAAATTTCCTGAGACACTAGACTCATAGACAAGATTGAGCGCAATGGATAGTTTCTATGTAGAGCAAGTAGAGATGGAAGAAGAAGTGGAGATATAGAAATCAAACCAAACAAATTGCAATTGACTTTTATTATAGCCGTAACTTTTAATATAACCTCTTGTTCATCTTATTAATTTACGGGTGTATTGAATTGGTATTTTAATGAATATTAAAGCAGTTACTAACTCTTTTGGACTCTATGGTTTTTAATTGACTTCTATAGGCTGTATTACAGAATTTACTAATTACTAGGAATGAGGGAAGCATTGAATTGCACAGCTAGATAAGGGCATTCAAGGAACTGGAATCGGATAAACTATTCTCCTAGTTGATATCATTCTTGATTTTAAGGGTATTTGATTATTGATTTTAACGTGAAACCCACATAATTTTTTTTCCCTTAGGTAAACGTAGGGGAAGTGAGGAATTTGAATCATTCCAATACCCATGTGTTAGTATACACAACAGAAGCTGTAATTGGAATCATTCCAACCCGTTACTAACGAGTAAACATGTCAATCTATATAGATTTTACTGGAGCTTTTCATTTGAGTTATTTACACTAACACACCCTGAGGTTTTCGGTGTTGTCACGTTTATAGATGATTGCACATGCATGACTTGGGTTTCCCTTCTTAAAACTAAAGGGGAAGTCAGTTCCAAGTTTCAACAATTCCATCAAATGGTGGAGACTCAGTTTCATGCCAGAATTTAGTTTCTTCATTTTGACAATAGTGGAGAATTTCTCAACCACGATCTTAACAAGTTCTTACAAGATCATGGCATCATACATCAACGCTTATGCCCCTACACTCCCTAATAGAATGGAGTGGCTGAAAGAAGGAACAAACATTTATTAGAAGTAGTTCGTGTCTCTCTCTTTGGTGCCAATATGCCTTGACCTTTTTGGGGAGAAGCTGTCGCCTCTGCAGCATACCTCATTAATATGATTCCTTCTAGTATCCTAAATTTGCAAACACCACTTCAAACACTTCACCACCATATCCAAATACCTCCCACTCCAAACCTGGAACCCCGAATTTTTGGCTGTGCTATATTTGTCCACTTACATGATCACCAATGAGATAAATTGGATCCTCTAGCCGAAAAATGTGTTTTTATTGGCTATGCACATCATCAGAAAGGATACTGGTGTTATCATCCTTCTAGTCAGAAGGTCTATACCTACATGGATGTTGTGTTTTGGGAACACGACTTATATTTTTCAGCAGTACAAGAGGAGAATCAAGAATCCACCACTCCTCAAATTCTCGATTTTTTCCCTAGGATGTCACTCTGCTTCAAAATGACCGGTCGCCAATGGAAAGCGACCGGTCACCCCCCTTTAGTTCTTCGAACACGAAGAACGTGCTTCAAAACGACTGATCGCCATAAGACAGTGACCGGTAGCCAGAAGAAAACGATCAGTTGTCTCTATACTGTCAAACTCATAAGGAGGAAATTGAACTATTTTATGAGATTTTGCCCACTCCAGAGAATTCTTCAGCTTCAGTACCATACCAATCACCTGCTGAGGAAGTCATGAAGGTACCATTTTTCCCTGAAACTGATAACACTAATAAAATATCCCATGATGATTTGATTTCAGAAGGCACAGAGCCTACATATTAGCTTGCAGAAAGTAAGAATCGTGACAAATCTCGAGTACAATATGAAGTAGATCTTATATCCAAGGGAAAATACCTCATCAATAATTATATATCTCTCAGCAGATTATCAGAGGAACGTGTGCACTTTGTGAAATAGTTGGTTGACATATTTGTCCCCAATAGGGTGACTGAAGCACTAGAAGACTCAAGATGGAAAGAGGTTATGAACGAAGAAATGCGTGCCCTCCAAAAGAATATCACATGAGAACTCGTGCCCTTACCCCATGAAAAAAGACAGTAGGATGCAAGTGGATTTATACTGTGAAACTCAAAGCAGATGGATCTATTGAAAGATATAAAGCTAGATTAGTTACGAATGGGTACACACAGAGATATGGGATAGACTACCAATAGATATTTGCCTTAGTAGCTAAGATTAACATTATCAGAGTCCTATTGTTTTTAGCAGCAAATTTCGATTAGCCATTACATCAGTTTGATATCAAAAATGCATTCTTACATGAAGACTTGGAAGAAGAAGTATATATGGATCTACTACAAGGATGTAATGTAGCTCGTGACAAGAAGAATCACGTTTGCAAGCTCAAAATGTCATTATATTGATTAAAGCAATCTCCCAGAGCATAGTTTGGCAGATTTACTAACTCTATAAAGAATTTTGGATATACAAAGACTAATTCATATCACATATTGTTCGTGAAGCATGATGGAAGAAGACTTATTGCATTGATTATTTATGTAGATGATATAGTCGTAATTGGAAATGACACCGGAGAGCAACTGAAGTTGCAAAAGTATTTGTCTCAAGAACTTGAGATGAAAGATTTAGGTGATTTGAAGTACTTTCTTGGAATTGAGGTAGCAAGGTCAAAATTTGGTATATTTCTATCTCAAAGGAAGTATGTAATGGATCTAGTCACTGAAACAGAAATGCTTGGGTGTAAGCCGGCTGACACACCCATTGAGATAATCACAAGTTGTGTGAAGACATGGATCAAGAACCAACCAATAAGGAACAGTACCAATGCCTTGTTGGAAGGTTGATATACCTAGCACACACAAGACCAGATATTGCATATGTTGTGAGTATAGTTAGTCAGTTTATGCATTCACCCAGTGTTTCTCATAGGAATGCAGTTGATCGGATCTTAAGATACTTGAAGTTAGCCCCTGGAAAAGGATTAATGTTCTAAAAAAATAGAGATCTTGAAGTTGTTGGATATACAGATGCTGATTGGGCTGGTTTCATTACATATAGACGCTCTACTTCTAGTTACTTTACATTCGTGGGAGGTAACCTAGTCACTTGACGGAGTAAAATATAAAATGTGGTTTCTCGGTCTAGTGCAGAAGCAGAGGATTGAGGAATGGCTCATGGAGTTTGTGAATTATTGTGGATCAGAAGACTCTTGACAGAATTGGACTTCAAGCAAAAAAGGCTAATGAAGTTGCATTGTGACAACAAGTCAGCTATCGATATTGCCCATAATCCAGTTCAACATGATCGAACCAAATATGTTGAGATGGACAGACATTTCATCAAAGAAAAAATTGAGAATAAGATCATCTACATACCATTTGTAAAATCAGAAGATCAACTAGCAGATGTCTTAACAAAAGCTGTTTGTGGAAGAGTATTTCATGACTCACTTACCAAGTTGGGCATTGGTGACATATATGCACCAACTTAAGGAGGAGTGTTGACGCGAGTCTCCTAATTAATCAAGGAGATTTATTTTCTTGATTAATTAAGAGATTTACTTTCTTATTTTATATAGTTGACAAATCATTGTATAATTAAGTGATACTATCCTAATTGATTAATGTATATATTTCCTTGTACAGCACTCATGTAAACTCCTATATATACCTTCTTATGGAGAAGAATAAAATTTAACGTAAAGTATTCAAACTATATTCATATGATAGTATGAGTGAGCAAAGAACTCGGAGAAATACAAAGTAGAGCTCAAAGGGCTCAGGCTGGAGTCCCAAGTTAGGTCGGATGTCATCATGTCATGTTTTAAACCATTGGGTTTTGAACTAGTGTTTTGGGGAAGTGGGAATAATTGGGAGATACTAACAAGAAAGAATCGAGGAGAGGAAGGAGACTAGAGAGAGAGGCAGAGAGATAAACGCTAGCGTCAGTTAAGAACAATAAAAAATAAAATAAAGCTGAACTTTATGCTATAGATGACATGTCATATTTTAAACTATTGAATTATTATAATGACCTAGATAAAGCAAAATACAAAAAATACATGAACTCTAAATATAGAGACTCGGAATCCTAAATAATATCTCTCATAAGTATCATATTTTAGCAAAAATAATTTCTCCATTTGTAGATGTAGATTGCATTTCTGTCCGACATGTGGACCCTACATATGGTCTTGAATGTTATAGACGGTCTGCCATAGGGTGAGAGCTAAAAGGATAATTGCAAAACCGAATGAAAAAAGTTTCCATGGGTTAGAAAACTTCTCACGTTTGATTTCTTCCACCGACCTGTTCCATTGTGATTCGTAATGTTGGTTTACTGTAGTGCAAAGTTTACCATAGTAGAACTTGTCGAGCGAAGTTCCATTATAAAGACTGTTGAAAAACTTGGAACCATCTTCGGCGCTCAGCCAGTTACCTAGTACTTTTCTCTCACAGAGAAGTTCGATATCCTTGCTGGAGGCGATGAGGTTGTCCATTAGGACGGCATAAGACGTTATTTGCTGCGAATGACCGTGGTAGCATTGCTCAAGGGCAATGAGGTTCCTGAACAATGATTCAGTCAATTCTCCAATTTCTAGTTGTGGAATTGTAAAAACCCCGTCCGCAAATCGTATCTCCATTATACTGTCACTTTTGCTGGAGCATGCAAATCTGATTCCTGTCATTGAGAGAGCAGTCGCAGGATGCATTAATTGCGTCTTCGAGTTGAAGCGAGCAGATTCATGTCTGAATGGGAAAACAATAGAAGTTCTTATCAGATCAAGTATGTGCAGAGTTTTATCATCACCGTTGTCATTCAGATTCTTAAGGCGACTGAGAAGCTTCTTTTTATAGGACTTGCAATTATGCGCTAGTGGTGGGAGTGAGGAGAAGCCAGTGAGAATAAGAATAGGGAGGGAGGGATCTCCAGGGTATTTTTCCAGCGTAACGCTATAGAAACACTGGAGAACAAACCAAGGTAGCTGATTTTCCAGTAGCAAAATGTCATGGCATACATATTGGAACATGCAAGCCATGTCGAATACAGGGTCATCAATGTCCTTAAGCTGACCATTCAAACGCTTTCGAAATAGTTGTACCAGGAAGCAGGCATCGACTACCATCATTTCGATGAAGTCTTTTGAGCTTAGATGCTTCAGAGGTTCTGAGTAAAATTCACGGGCTTGTTTCTCAAACCCAATCCTGCCATCCTTTCTGTGTATCTGCAGGCCTGGTAATTCCGTACCGATAAAAGAAGACTGACTTCCGTCACCTTTTTTTTGCTCGGAAAAATTAACAATTCTTTCCACCAAGGTTTCAAAGCTTATACTATCCATACGCAAGAGAAGTTTCTCTAAATACCCCTGTTTCACTTTTTTCATGAGTTGAAATCGTTTACGGCCTTGAGAAGAATGATAGGGTCCAATTGAGACAACGTCCGGTGCATATGCCTCTTTGTTTTGTCTCCTAAGCACCTGGGGAACTTTGAAGATGCACCTGGTGGGCTTTGATAATGCATCTGTGGAGCCTGGACGTGTTGGTCCAAGCACATCACCTTCCATATCAATACAGGTATGATTTTGACTATTTTCTGTACCATTTTCCACCATGACTACAATTCCAATCTAATTACTTGTCCCGAAAGCCTGAAACAAGTTGGAATGGCTTGAAATCATTTGATTAATTACTAAAACAAGTATATAAATAAAGGGCATTTAAATTTATTAGGTGTGTATATTACGAATCACGATTAAGAGTTTCCTAATCAAATCTGTTTGACTAGATCCAAAGTTTTATTAACATGGAATCCAAAGTTTGACTAGATTTATTAGGTGAGTATATTACGAATCACGATAATGTACTAAACTATATATATGATTTCAATATTGACATGGAATCAAATTATTAACTTGAATTGGTTTTTTTGTTTTATTGTTTTATTTAAAATTTATTTTCTTGAATTAAGTAGAGACTAAGGCCGTGGAGTGGCGCAATTGAAAGCCCTCCTCCTTATCACCCAGCTACTCTTGGGTTTGAAACTCCCCTCCCTTAGCATGAAAATATCGATTTATGTCCCCAAAAAAAAAAGAAAATTTAAGTAAAGACTACATATGATTTCGAAATCGTCAAACTCTTTTGATTTTGACCTCAAAAGGAGAAAAATCCAGCACTAATATTTATCACTTAATAACAGTTATTTTTTAGATAAGACAGACCCACATGGCAACAAATTTTCAAAATTAAAAATTAAAAACACAGAATAACTATGTGTTAAAAGTACAATTACAAGATACCAAAATCAAAATTTACTATTTAAGAGTTCTCTCTGTCAGACTAAGAAAGTGAAGTGTATCTTATATGGTTGTTATTGTTAATTATCTTCGTTCATTTTGAATTGAATTGTAAAATTTAAAAACTGGCTTCTATTGGATCGACTTTGAACCTATAAAATAATGCCAAAAAATCAAAATCAAATTCTCAAACACCGGCTAACAAACAATGCCAACATAATATTTTCTCAAAGTAAAACATATATTTCTGAAAAAACAAAATGATGACAACACAATACACCCTACGTGTAGCAAAGAGAAAGCAAAGAATCGCACCTTAGGGAAGAACGAGCGACAGTATCAATCACTTTTTTTTGGTGAAAACAGTATCAATTACTTGAGCAAATACAACAAAAAAACTGTTTAGGTACAGAGAGAGAGAGAGAGAAAGAGAGAGAGAGAGAGAGAGAGAGAGAGAGTGATAAGCCTCTGAGGTACAGAAAACTGTTCAAGTACTTCATCTTTTATAGATTCAAAAGTCAACATATTGCTTCGATCGAGTCATGTGTTAGGTCATATCAAATACGTCACAACTTAGTCTAGTTTTTATAATTTGACCAGTTGAATTATTATTGAGTTGAGCCGGGGCAGGCAAACCTCAAGTAAGTGTGCTCTTGCACATGTTTCCCTTTTCTCACGCTCTTGCAATTGCTGGGAATATATTTTGCTTTCTTAGAAATCCATCTCCACGTTCTTTCTGCTCCAGTTCATGTGTTGTAGACAATAACCAAAACCACGACGATAGGGGCTCATCAGACGACTTCATTATTTCTGCGGATTATATAGGAGACTTTGTTCTGGCTCTCAATTTCGATCAACTTGGGGCAATTAATTGAGGCACGTGCACTCTATCGCTCTCCACTAATTGTAAATGAGGCACGTACAAGTTACAACTTCATAGTTAACTCTATATATAGTACAATTCATCGCATTTTTCAATGACATGTTTACAAATCCGTAACGGATTAGGAGGAATTAAATTGAGGAGAATTATATTTCGGATTCTATTGAAGTTATTTACTAAACCATATGGAGTTGGGGTAGGAGTGGTATTAATTACTAAAATGTCTTTATTGTTGGGTTAAAGTGGATGGCAAATTTTAAAATTTTAAAATTGTGTGAGGATATAATGAGTAAAAAAAAGATGAATTCCTAATAGGTTAGTTCTCCAAGAATTAGAATACCACATCTCAACCAAGAATTGAATTCCTGATTTTTTGTTGTTCCCACTTACTTTTATTCCTTTATGTAAAGTAAACGCATGAATCCTTCATAATTCAAATTTAATTCCTGATTAGTAACCACATTTTATTTTTTACCCTACCAAGTGACTAGGTTACCTCCAACGAATGTAAAGTAACCCAATATAGAGCGTCTACCTTTAATAGAACTAGCCCAATTAGCATCTGTATATCCAACAACTTCAAGATTTCCATTCTTTGAGAATATTAATCCCTTTCTAGGGGCTAACTTTAAGTATCTTATGTGGCATTCTTCTGGAGAGCTTGCATTTCTTCATTCATGAGTTCTTTCCATTTTGAGTCTTCTAATGCTTCAGTCACACTGTTGGGTACATATATATCGGCCAACTGCTACATAAAGTATACATGTGACTCTGATAATCTGCTTAAAGATATATAATTATTGATGGGATATTTTCCTTTGGCTGCTTTAAGATCTCTTTCGTACTGTACTCGAGGTTTACCACGGTTCTTCCTTTCTGGAAGTTAGTAAATAGGGCTATATGTATCTTTTATACTTTCAAAAATCAAAGCCTCACGGTATATTTCATAAATGTTATTAGTTTCAGGGGGAGATGTTAATTGAATGACTTCCTTATAAGGTGATTGGGGTGGTACTAGAGCTAAATGAGGGGCCTGGAGAGGGCAAAATCTAATAAAACAGTTCAACTTCCTCCTCCTGATTTTGGCAGCGTGGAGTCTACCAGTTGTTTTAACATAGTGCCTCCACCTGTGAAGGAATAAAAGGAGGTGACCAGTCGTTTTGGAAGGGCGACCGATCACTTCGATGCTGAGTCTTTTTCGTTGTGAAAAATTCCAGAAAATTCGGAATATTTGGCTCTAGATTCTCCTTCTATGCTTCTGAAAAATGTATGTTGTGTTCTCGGAACAGTACATCCATGGAGGTATAGACCTTCTGACTTGGAGGGTGATAACATCGGTAGCCTGAGGCATAGCCAATAAAAACACACTTTTTTGCTTGGGGATCCAATTTGTTGCATTGGTGATCATGTAAGTGTATGAATGCAACACAGTCGGAAATCTATGGTTCAAGGTTTGGGGTGAGAGGTATTTGAAGATGGTGGTGAAATGTTTGAAGAAGAGTTTGGAAATTCAAGATACTTGAGGAAATCCCATTTATAAGGTAAGTTGCAGAGAAGACAGCGTCACCCCAAAAAGATCGAGGCATGTTGGCACCAAATAAAGATGCACGAACAACTTCCAATAAATGTCGGTTCTTTCGCTCAGCCACCCCATTTTCTTAGGGAGTATATGGACATGAGCGTTGATGTATGATACCATGATCCTGTAAGAATTTTTTGAGATCATGATTAAGAAATTCTCTGCCATTATCAGAACGGAGAACCTGGATTTGGGCATGAAACTGAGTCGCCGCCATTTTATGGAACCTTTGAAACGTTAAACTGACTTCCCCTTTGGTTTTCAGAAAGAAGACCCAGGCTATTTGGGTGCAGTCATCAATGAAAGTGGAAACCATCGAGCTCCAGTCGGAGTTGCAATTTGAGCAGGCCCCCAAACATCAGAATGGATAACGTAGAAGGGAACCAAACTTTTATTTGAACTAAATGGGAACGGAACACAATGGCGCTTAGCCAATTCACATGTATCACATTGGAAGCTGGAAACATCAAAACTGGAAAATAATGATGGAAACAACTTTTTCATATAACCAGACGAGGCATGCCCAAGACGTTTATGCCATAATCAAACTTTGTCTCTCTGCCTCTCAGAATTAGCTCCACTTGTTGTGAAAGCTTGACCAACCTTAGTCTCACTATTCGGTGCCCAATCCAAGTAGTAGAGGTTGACCCGCCTAGTACCACAACCAATTGTCTTCACCGTGAAGATGTCCTGAAAAACACAATGATGATTCGGCTAAAATGTTACAGTACACTCCAAAGTAGTAGTAAGTTGGGCAACAAACAACAAGTTATAGTCCAAGGATGGAACAATCAATACTGAACCCAGATGTATGGAGTTTGAGAGAGATAGAAAATCCTCCCCAACCACAAAGGAATGGGTACCATTAGCATTAGACACCACAGACTGAGTAGTTAGTTTGCGACTAAAAAGTTAACTAGGATAAAATGTTATGTGATTCATAGCACTCGAGTCAATAATCCATATTGACTTTGGAGAAGACGTATGAAAAGTAGAACTTTTGGTGGCGATTTAAAAAGAAAATATTCAAGTGTTTAGAAAAGAAAATATTTAGCCTTGATAACTACATTCAAATATTTAGCCTTGTATCATGCGGTGTCGAATATTAGGGCCGGTGGCAGACAAGGCGTGGACATGCGAAATATTTAGTTTAATTTGACCAAGTGTGATGTAGGCACACGCCACAACCATGACGGTGTGGATGATGACGACAGATTTATTATAGTCAACTTGGGAACAAACAATTGATTGAGGCAGGTCGATTATTGCTGTCAAGATGATATATGTAAGACCCGAAAAGTAATGAGCTTTATTTAATATTTGTTTTGTACAATGTTTGCAGTCATATGATATTTTCGTGCAACCAGATCAGAATATATTGGCTCAACTCCAAGGTTGGGGCCGTGGAGACAGAGAGTGCAGCCTACCATCGGATCACAATTACAGGTACCTGGAAGCATACTGATAATACGAACCATGACTTGAAACTCTGACTAAACATTCGCAGAACTGAACAGGAAAAGATTTTCATAAAATGAAATATACCAACTCTAGATCCATGCGACACGGGAGGCTGTCGAGAAAACGTGGATCTTTCCCGGAAAACTAATTCCATATGGCAAATTGGCAATATAATAAGGAGGTGCATGTTACCCTTCTTATAAGTAACTGTCCAATAAGGTGCCCAAGTTGAAGCAGGTTACGATATAAATAGAGCACTAAGCAGGCACTGAACACAGCACTAATTTCAACCTAATTAAGCTCTAACTATAATCAGCCATCCAAATTTTCTGTTCTAATCTCTCGTCATGCAAGGGACAATCCAGAGTGAGCAGAGCCTGTTTACCAGGTCTGAAGATGAAATCTTGGAGGTCATTTCTGGGAACCATGTTCCTGAATATGATACCAGCCTTGATGTTCCTTCTCTTTTCTCCACCGCTCGAAACATCATTTCTGCTTCATTCCAGACCATTGACAATCTTGTGCAGGTATATACGGTGCTTTACTATGTACTTTTGTTCTTCTTTGTTTTTTTTTGGTTAACATTTTATTCTTCATTTTGAAGTCAAGGAGTTTTACTCATCAGCTGAGCAAACTTCTTTTGCTTGACTTGAATCTTGTGTGTGTTATATATGGTCCTCTATTTCTGTTAGAGGAGAAATTCTAAGACGTGACTATCACACAATCATGTGATAATATACTTTTCTCCAACAATATATATTGTCTGATTAAATGATCATTAACGTACGTATGAGCTTCTGAGTGTATTGCTAATTAGGGTAACTCTAACTGATGCCTACTTGTGCATATGTCTCGTTGCAGGGCATTCAAGGACTAGATATGGAAACCATAAATGAGAAGTCCCCCGAACCCTACAGCTCCTCATTTTGCCCTCCTATTGAGTCCATTCGTTGTCAGGTTATATTAATATATCTACATTTTTATTCTGAAAAAAAAAAACCCGACAGATTGCATTCATAATGCAAGTTTAAAAGGCCGATAGCCACAAGAGTCGATACAAATAGGAATAACCAAACATATAAAGTTAATACCAGTAACCACAAAAGTTCTTATATTAATATCTTTGTTCTTCTTGGGTTGAGAAAATAACATTTGCTCCTTTGTTTATATACTTTTTTATTTTAAAGGAATTGAATTTTACTGTTGAGACCTTTCAAAATGTATTTAGTTTTGTCTTTAGTACTTTTGTAGTGCGGATAATTAAGGCATTTCATCAGATTTAGCCTTAAGCCAAACTATTATTAAATTTACCTTTCTTGCATAATTAACCAGAGTATAAAAATGGATGAAATTTCAGATGGCATATTATAGGGTTCCAAGTGATACTTCCATAGAAGCTTGTACCCTTGAAATACTTAAGAAGTTGTCAAAGTATTCATGGGAAACAAAGGCAGTGCTCGCCCTGGCGGCTTTTGCTTTGGAATACGAAGAATTTGATCAACTTGCCAAGTCAGTGGGGATCAAACGACATGACGTAGTGGTTGAGTTGAACAATCTGATCAAGGCCACATTGGAAGTCATTGATTATCTCCTCAAGTTGGAGTGGCTTTTTCGTAATTATGATGTACCATCATCGGCAAGTTCAACGAAGGATATCCCAGTAATTGTCTACTGGTCGATCCTAACTATTGTAGCTTGTGCGATGACTAAGGTCACTGTTCTTACTAGCTATGAGGAGTAAGTTATTCTTCCTGCGTGCATTTGGTCAATTTGAGGCAACTTATTGCTCCTTACTATACGTTGCTTTAATTTCTTCATATTTCAGGGACATGCAATACAACCTATCCAAGTTTCTTCAAAAAATCCAGTTTATCCTTGCCAACCTTAGAGGACAGCTTGCAGTCTGCGAAAGAGAAATAGGTATTGGCTAACTTCTTGATGATATCATAATTCTAAAATGAGGACGTGGGCACTCTAGTTTTTTAAATAGCGGGAGTGCACTTTGTGGGATTCCTCGAGTAACCTAATTCGAGGAGGACACATTATGGGATTTACTATGCATCATATTTCAATGATACCCAAATCGTTTAGTGTCTAAGACGTCACTCAAAAATCATCCTTCTAAAAATTAAATAAATTGGAATATACTAAATTATGTGGTGCCAATCAATAAAAATATACGAATACAGTCTTCAAAGAAAACACCAAAATGACTGGATTTTTTTTTTTTTTTTTCGAAAAAATGACTTCAGATTTGAGTGTTTCTTTTTGCAATGGTTTTTGAGGAATATTTGAAAACTAGACAGTTTGAATCTACAGACTACAGCAGTCAAATTCGAAAGCACTTCAGCACTTCAGCACATAGGCAGCTTCAATTAATCTTCCAGTGCAATGTTGAATATTCTTTTTCCTTCCATTTTCTTGCTTTTATACAGAGGATCAAGGAAAGACCACATCCGAGGGAAAAGAAGAATATTTGACAACGGAATTGATGAAATATACAGAGTTTCACTGGCAAGTCCCTGAAAGCATGCGTAACTTCATACCTTACAGCGCCGAAGTGACCCTTGAGAGCGCCGAAGTGACCCTTGCTGAAGTTATGCATGCTTTCAAGGACTTGGTTTTCCCCGATGATAATGTGCAGCCCCTCATTGATGGATCTACAAAGGAGCAGGTTTTCTCTCAATAATTGTTTAACTCCTCTTTCCACTTTATCCTTCATATATACAATAAGATTTGTTTTTGCTTGCACCTTTCGTCTTTCAAAATCCTGAATGTATTTCCTTACCAACTTAAATGAATCTAAAAGGGGACCGAAAGCCCATTTCTATTCATGGGAAGGGAGTGAATGCCCGAGTTACAGGCCCCACAACTTTTTCTTTAGTTTGTTTATTTATTCATTTATTTTTGACTTATTATCACAAAACGTCTCAAAGGTTTACAAAATTATCAGATTGCATTCTTAATATTTTTTTGTGTCATTCGTGGTCCTCTAGGTTGTATGATCACAAATGGTTCCTACCGTTATGTTCCGTCAAAAACTCTGTTAGATTGCTAATGTGGCATATATATATATATATATATATATATATATCACAAAACATCCTTGAAGTTCACGCACCTATCGCAAATGGTCCTTGCGAAATTTTTTAATTTTTTAATTTAAAAATTTCATAAAAGTTTGGTTTTCTTTTAAAATTTAATTATATTTTAAGTACATGTGACACATATAATTGTACATGTTGGCTCTATATATATGCCATATCAACAAACTAATGGAGTTTTTAAAAAATAATTTAAAATTCATAAAATTTAAAAATGAAAAAACTAAGGGTTAGGGTTCATAAATGGTCCTCAAAATTAAAATCCTTTTATAAATGGTTTTTTCATTTATAAATAAAAGAAAACCAAAATTTTATGAATTTTAAATTAAAAAATTAAAAAAATTCATAGGGACCATTTATGATAAGTGAGTGAACCTGAGGAATGTTTTGTGATATATATATATATATATATATATATGTCACGTTAGCAAACTAACAGAGTTTTTGACGAAACCTAACAGTAAAGATCATTTGTATCGCACATACTAACCTTAAGGACCACGAGTGACAAAAAAAAAAAAAAGATTCAGTTTGGTAGTTTCGTAAACCTTAGGAACTTTTTGTGATATTAAGCCTTTATTTTTTGGCAACTAGTATTTTGCCATTAAAACTCTCTCTCTCTCTCTCTCTCTCTCTCTCTCTCTCTCTCTCTCTCTCTCTCTCTCTCTCTCTCTCTCATTTTGCCATTTTAATCCTCCTTTTCAATACAGGTAGACATCGGAGTGCTCAGTTGGAACAGTTTGTTCATTTTGTTTTCGAGCCTAGACATTCCGAAGCTGATATTTCAATTCTCAAACGGGGTTATGAGGAAACGAAAAAAGAGGACAACAATTATAAGATTGTGTGGATCCCCATTGTGGACAAGTGGACTGATGCCCTCCGGGAGAAGTTTGTCGTGTTGATGTCTAAGATGCCATGGTACACATTGCAGTATTTTGAACCTGATGCAGCATGCGTCAGTAAAATCAAGGAGGAGTGGCACTTCAAGGATAAGCCTATGGTGGTCGTGATGGACTCAGAAGGCGAGATTAAAAACACTAATGCACTTCCCTTGATTCAAAAATATGGAATCGAGGCCTTTCCTTTCCATGAGGATGACGAGCACCATGAAAAGAAAGGTCTTTTAGCACGTATTTTTCATAAAGGTGTACGTCGTTAATCACACACTACATAGAATAAGGCACATAAGCTCAAATGTTGGAAGATACAAGAATGCCAGCTTGAAGTAGAAGTAATGCCACAAAATGCGACGGATGCGTGTTTCTCTCTTTTTTCTCCACGTTTTTTGGTCATCATTAGTGATGTGTATGTTTTTCTCGTAATGCAATATTATGTCCATGTTTATGGAGTTTTGCACAAATACCACTCATAAGGGTAGAGAAACTCTCATGCAGTAAGGATAGCACTATTTTGCTATTCCCGATCAATAACACAATGACACATGGGACTGTGTTATTAGTCAGGGATGGCAAAATAGTATTATCCCCGTTACAAGAGAGTTTTTTTTTCCTATAAGGGTCTCTACAACAAAACTGTCTTTTGATCATGACACAGATTTAATGATGCATTTAAAATATGCATCATCAAATTTCATTATCTATGACATGTTTGAAGCTTGCGTCATTAAAGTTGGTTTACAATACTGTTATTAAGGCAGTCAGGTGGACGCGTCATTAAAACGATCACTACTAGAAAAATAGGTATTTGCTGTAAATCATTATTTACAACGCACATACTTGTGCCACAACAGGCCTAGTCGTAAAAAGTATATATCATGCATTGCGCGCTATAAATGATTCAAGGCCGTAAAAGACTTATTATGGCACACATTGCAAGCCCTAAAAGAGTAATTTAACTCCCTTTTAAGGCTGGTGTTTGATTTATTTATTTTATTAAAAGAAAATTATTAATTCCCTGCATGCTGTTGTTTCATATTAACAATATACTTATATCATCTATTATTATCCTTAACACTTGATGTCACAAAACCAAAAGTAGTATTGCAACCAAACTTGAAAGACAGAACTATTTCATTGACAATTATACCAATCATAATCAATTCCAAATACCAACTCTTTAGAATATAAAAGATAACAACAAAATTTAATCTCTAACACCCCATGACAAGACCCGACCCAAATTCCACTTTGGAATCCGAGTCGAACCCTGTGCTTGTCCGACACCTGGCGATTGCCGTACACAATTGACCAAATTACCCTTCTAACCAAAATTCAATGAAATTCAAGTATGACTTCTGCCGAAAATTCAGCAGAGTCTCCTCTGTAAATTGAACATTTTCTAAAAATTCCCACATGTAAGACAAGCATATATGTTTATATATAACCCAACTGCTAGCATGTATCGAATTATATCCAAAAATCAAGCATCATATTATTCTGGCCTCCGGCCTCAATAAATCGAATAAATCATTCTGCTAACAACATTCAATTCAATTTCTTATAACATCCCCAGAACAATGTTAGATTTCATAATAACTTAACTAGACTACCTTTCATTACTAGACCTCGTGGCTGCACCTAGAATTCTAGGTTGCCTACGTACCATTAACAAGGGATCAAGCCACACGTAGTTCTTTTCCTTTAATAATGTAATTGAACATCTTGTTCACAACTCTAAAACAATACTTTGCAACTTCCCAATGCTTATAACAGTCATATACTGAACTATCTCTATTTTAGTTTAAGAACATCTCAAAACTGCCTAGGCGTATCCCCATTCCTGATCCGTCAATTCCATCCTTGTAGGCCTCGGAAACCCCAAGTCTACTCAAACTATAATCCTCATAGTCCTCGGAGACACCACTTCTATCCGAGCCACAATCCTTGCAGGCCGAGCTACAACCCTCGCAGGCTTCAGAGACACCACTTCTATCAGAGCTGCACTCCTCGTAGGACTCAGAGATACCACTTCTATCCAAGCCGCAATCCTCACAGGCCAAGCCGCAATGCTGGCAGATACCACTTCTATCCGAGCCACAATCCTCGCAGGTCAAGCCGCATTCCTCGCTTTGCACGGTTTAAGGGTTCCCAATACACGTGGGGCATTATTTATAAATGACACTATTGCAAAGCAACTAGGGGTACCCTTGTGGTGGGTTTGAAAAAACATATCCCAAACTTATATCAATACCTTCCTTTTATTTCACAATCTATTTTCTGACCTTTATATCAACTTTCTGATAGATTGATTCTCTACTATACTTAAAATATATATGCACAATTTAACAATCTATAATTAACTATCTACTCTCAATCTGAAACATAACTTAGATAACTCATTCTCGGTCAGGACTCGTTTACATGGTCACTTTATCACTTCTCAATGGGTATAACTGCCTCGGAAGACTCACGGTCAACCAAGGGGTCAAACTGCTTATATTTGGTCAATCGGGCCCACGACCTCCTATCACAAATCTGGGAGTCCCTAAAAGTTCCAATATGCCTTGGACCCATGTCCTGAGAGTTTGGTCTCAATCGGACAGTCAGATTAATCACGATCGCACGATCAGACGGTTACTGTAAACCTAGCCCTAGAGTTGGCATTTTCGAAGTATCCGGAACTTCATTTTACGATCCGTCGAATCCTATACGATCCAGAAATTACCTAGATCAACATACAAGAATTTGGGTTTGATCCAACATTCCGAACCGATCGATCCCGAAAATTGCACACTAGGCGAAATCCATTCGACACTAAAACGGTATCCAAAATAGAATCTGAGCACACCTACGCCCCGTGACAACTAGGGATCATTGTAGGACAATATGTAGCTCAACTACTCTGTCCATGCACCGCCACACTCGCCAGCAGCGCGTGGGTATCCAAAGCGATACCACACGTTGAAAAATCTCAAAATCAAGGGCCAAGCTTCCTACCCTAGGTTCAGGACATCAATTGGAGCCACTTTGGTTCTTAGACATACCCCGAAAAATGGCCGGAAGTTGCCGGAATCTCATCCCTAAATTCGGCCAAACTTTGGATCCAAAATTGAACGTTAACACTAGAAATTGATCAAATCCTACCCAACCATCAACTAGATTATGAAAAATAAGCCAGAAATCATACCTCACACGCCAAGATTGGAGGCCAGAGGACGGAGAACGAGTCGTGAGGGTTTTCTGTCAAAACTGGCTGATTTCGGGGTGTTTATAGTAGGATTCGTTGGTTCCAGGGGCGGGGGCTGGCCGGAAAAGAAAGAGTGAGGGACGGCGGCTCAATCCGGTCTGTTCCCATGGCCGGCCGTGAGCTCAGGCGGCGATGATGGAGGTTGGGAGGAGCGGCTGGAAGAGATAGTCCGGGGGCTAATTTTGATCATATTTTGTTCAATACTACTCGGATTTGAGTCCACCACATGTCTACGGACTCATTTTGATGTGTTCTACGCAACGGTACAAATTGAACTTCTAAATTTCTCCCCGATCAAAAAGTCAACTTTTAAACTATTAAAATATTACGGAGGTAAAATTATCTTTTACTTGAATAAATAAATAATTAAGTATTAATTTAGGATCGGGTTGTTACACCCCATGCAAAAACTTCATGCTTGTAGCAGTAGACATATCACCTAAAAAAACAAAAATCTGCAACAAGAATATCATGTACTTCTGTACGTAATGGATGCTCTAAGATTAGTTAATGAGAAGAACCCATGCCGTAAGGTGGGAAGGGCTTTAGCTGCAACAAAATAAGTGTCATTGGCCCCCAAGATAGGACCTGCAAAATAACTGAAAGTTTGAATTCCATCATAGCAGAAATACTGATGATAATAGGTAAAGCTCTCTTTATAGCATAAAAAGTAGTAGAATTTGTCAAAGTTATAGACATAAATTTTTTCTTATGAGAAATCTAATAACTTTTGTTTCCATTATGAATCAAAAAATTTGTGCACATGGATGCAGAAAAATAGAATTTGTTCCAAAATCAAAATAGGAAGAATACCAAGAAAGCAAAACCAAGCAAGGAAAAAAATAAAAACAACACAAAGAAGAAGGGGATATGATCACAACAGACCAAAATTTGTTTATGTCCTGAAACATACAACCTCAAAGAATCATACCATCTACATGTTAAAGAAGAATGAAAAGTATACCTCAAAGATACAATTCTAATACAATTTGATGTACTTTATCGGCTATGCAATCGTAGTTCTATGTTTTTATCCATAGATCCAAACATCATCTCTTGAAATTGCATCAGGCATCTAGAAAGGTATCACTGCCACTAGAGAAGTAGTATTAATTAATAATAAAAAACAATATTGTTAAGTAAAAGACACACCCTGCCACATGCAAACACACAATCAACTATGTGTATATGTGTAAGCTTTATTTTAAATGTCCATCAAACTCTCTTTGTAATGTTCTCTAATAAGGAGGAATGCTTAGGTTGGTGCTAGCATAAAACTTCGTCACTCATTTTGGGTGAAAACTGAATTATGAAAACTACACATAATCTGTGAAATATACTAGAACATCTTCCTAGCTGCAGGAGGGAAAAGTATTTCAAAGACATTTTCACCTCAGGAGGGACTCGTGATTGGGGGGACATTCTCAACTGTGTTCTTCCAATGGTAAGTAATGAAGCAAATGTGGACTTATGTTCACAAATTACTGATCAAGAAGTTAAAGATGCTGTGTTTCAAATGGGAGTAACAAAGGCGCCCGGGCCTGATGGTTTTCCTGGTATTTTCTACCATTCTTATTGGAGAACAATCTGCAATGATGTTCAGGGGATTGCTGCCGATTTCTTGAGGGGAAATACCTCCCCTATTCCTTTAAACCTCACCCACATTGCCTTGATTCCTAAGATTCCCAACCCTGAGTCTGTTTCTCAGGCCTATTGGCTTATGTAATTTCTCTTATAAAATCTTGTCCAAAATCATGGCAAAGAGACTTCAACCCCACATGTCTAACATCATTTCCTCTAGCCAAAATGCATTTATACCAGGGAGACAAATACATGACAACCTCATTATTGCCCATGAGATTTTCCATTATCTGAAACTTAAAAGGTCAAAGAAGCATTTCAACTTGGGGGTGAAATTAGACATGAATAAAGCACACGACAAGGTGGAATGGGACTTCCTTGAAGCAGTGATGCTAGAAATGGGTTTTGCGGAATCTTGGGTCAATCTTATCATGAGTTGTGTGAGATCAGTTGAGCTCTCTGTGCTCATTAATGGGCAGCCAGGCCGCAAATTCAAACCATCCAAGGGTCTGAGGCAGGGAGATCCAATCTTGCCTTATCTCTTTTTGATTGTAAGTGATGTTCTTTCCTTATTGATACAAAGTGCTGTTTCAAATGAGCTCTTGCAGGGTATTAAGATGGGCAATAGGGCCCCCACTCTATCCCACCTCATGTTTGCGGATGATACATTGATTTTCCTAAAGGCCTCCACACAGAATTGCAGAAATTTGGTCATGCTCCTCAACGCCTATTGTTATGCATCCAGACATCAAGTGAATTTCTCCAAATCCACCCTTTTTTTCAGTCCCCATACTCCTATGCAATTGCGTGAGAGCTTGTGTAATATCTTTGGTATGCCCGAGGTTGAGGATCCTAGAAACTACCTTGGCTTGCCAACCGTTTTGGGGAGAGCCAAGAAAAATACTTTATCCTACATAAAAGAGCGGATTCTTTGCAAAGTTGATGGGTGGAAGCAACAACTCCTCTCACAAGCGGGTTGAGAAGTCTTAATAAAAGCTGTGGCACAGGCTGTCCCTGCTAAAATATGAAAATTATGAGAGAATATTTGTTTGTGGGAATTTTCTGTGTATTCTTCTCCTTGTAGGAGGTCATATTTATAATACAACGAAACCTGAATGGGTAAGTAAATAATAAATTCCTAAATCTATTTACAGTAGGAAATCAGGAATTAAAGTAAATCAATTACAATTATAATATGAATTCTTGGTGTGTAAGGAAAGTAAGTCAATATCCACAAGTCACGCCAACACTCCCCCTCACGTTGGTGCATAGATGTCGCCAATGCCCAACTGATCCAGTGAATTGTGGAATGCTTTACTGGAAATCGCCTTTGTCAAAATATCCGCCAATTGATCCTCGGATTTCACAAAAGGAAACTGAAACACTTTAGCCTCAAGCTTCTGTTTGATGAAGTGTCGATCTACCTCAACATGTTTAGTACGATCATGCTAAACCGGATTCTGTGCAATGGCTATAGCAGCCTTGTTGTCACAAAAGAGATTCATTGTGGATGTAGGTTTATACCTGAGTTCAATAAGCAACTTTCTTAACCAAAGAAGTTCACAAATCCCTTTAGTCATGCCTCTGAACTCGGCTTCTGCACTGGATAAAGCTACTACATTTTGTTTCTTGCTCCTCCATGTCACCAAATTACCTCCCACGAATGTGAAGTAACCCGATGTGGATTTTCTATCTGTTACATTACCTGCCCAATCTGCATCTGAATAACCATCAATATTTAGATGACCATGCTTTGAGAACATAAGTCCTTTTCCAGGTGCAGACTTCAAATATCTAAGTATCCGAAGAACTGCATTCATGTGGTCTTCACTTGGAGAGTGCATAAATTGACTGACAACGCTCACCGCATAAGCAATGTCTGGTCGAGTATGTGACAAATAGATCAATCTTCCCACTAACCTTTGGTATCTTTCTTTGTTAGTTGGAACTTGATCCGGATATTCTCCAAGATGATGATTCTGAACAATAGGAGTGTCCGCAGGTTTACAATCTAGCATTCCTGTGTCTGTCAACAAGTCTAAGACATATTTCCTTTGAGAGAGAAATATGCCTTGCTGCGATCGAGCCACCTCAATTCCCAAGAAATACTTGAGTCCACCTAGATCCTTCATCTCAAACTCCGTAGCCAGATAGTCTTGTAGCTGTGATATTTCCTGTTTATCATTCCCAGCAATAATCATATCATCAACATAGATTATTAATGCTGTTACCTTCCCTTTTTGATGTTTCAAGAACAGAGTATGATCTGAGTTGCACTGTTTGAAACCATTGTTCTTCATTGCTATGGTGAACCGTCCAAACCATGCACGTGGTGACTGTTTCAATCCATACAATGCTTTTCGTAACCTGCAAACTGTTCCAGTCTGAGTAGTATTATATCCAGGAGGAATATCCATGTACACCTCCTCTGTGAGTTCACCATGTAGAAAAGCATTCTTTACATCAAACTGGTGTAGTGGCCAATCCAAATTAGCTGCAAGGGACAATAAGACTCTGACGGTGTTTAACTTTGCAACTGGTGCAAAAGTTTCTTCATAGTCTATACCATAGTTCTGTGTGTACCCTTTTGCCACAAGTCTTGCCTTGTATCGCTCGATAGATCCATCTGCATTGTGTTTTATAGTAAACACCCATCTACATCCGATAGTCTTTTTTCCTCGTGGTATAGTCTCTAATGTCCAAGTCTGATTTTTCTCAAGAGCTTTCATCTCCTCTTTTATAGCTTGGACCCACTTAGGATCTTTCAATGCTTCAGAGACCTTGGTTGGAATATGGATAGCAGACAACTGATGCACAAAAGCCTTGAGTGGTTCAGACAGCTTCTCAGTGGATACATGATTTGCAATTGGATACTTGGATGTCTTGCCAATATCCGGTGAATAACGGTTTGGTGGCTTCCCACGATTTTGCCTGAAAGGTAATTGATATCCAATAGTTTTATCATCTAAATGCACAAGTCTAGTAGGAGTAGTTACCTCAAGGATATTCTCAGGAGATTGGTCTGTTGGTACTGTTGAGTTAGAAGGGGGGTCTTCATCTTGTTGTTCTGTATTGTCTGTAGGTGTGGGACTCGGATCAGAAATATCTTCGCATGGATCAAGTGGGTCAGGCAATTGATCGCTATGAATGGGCGATTGGTCACTTTTCAACAGAGAGTAATCTCGTGCCCCAGACTCGGGATGATCAATCATTTCTGTACATGGAAGAATTTCTTTGTTTGCCATGTTGCTCCAATTCTGTTCTTCACTTCGTATCTCCCCCTGAAGCGCAGAATTGGATGATGGGTCATGAAAGAACAGCTCAGATTCCAGAAAAGTCACATCCAAAGTGACATAGGTTCGTTGGGTAGGAGGGTGATAACAGCGGTAACCTTTCTGATGAGTGGCATAACCCACAAAAACACAACGAAGCGCAAGGATCAAGTTTGCTACGTTGATTTTTGTGGAGATGAACGAAAGCCACGCATCCAAAGATTCGGGGTGTGAGTACCAAAACAGAGGGTAGAGGTCTGTGTTGCGCAAGCACCTGTAAAGGAGTTTTAAAGGTCAATACACCAGAAGGCATGCGGTTGATCAGGTGAACTGCAGTGACAATAGCATCATCTCAGTGATGGCGAGGAACATGAGCGCCAATCAGAAGTGCTCGGGCGGTTTCAAGAAGATGTCGGTTCTTTCGTTCAGCAACACCATTTTGTTGCGGTGTCTGAGGACAAGTCGTCTCATGGATAATTCCATGTTGTTGGAAGTAAGTCTGAAAGTCATGATTGACAAATTCTCCACCATTGTCGGAGCGAAGAATCTGGATTTGAGCATTAAATTGAGTTTTCATCTGTTTATGGAAGGACTGAAAACGGAAAAACACCTCGTTTTTATTCTTCAGCAAATAAAGCCATGTCATCCGTGTACAATCATCGATGAATGTGACAAACCATCGAACACCAGAAGGAGCAGTGATAGGCGAAGGTCCCCAGACATCAGAGTGAATTAATGTAAATGGAGTAGTACACTTGTTCGTACTCAACGGGTAGGGCACACGGTGACTCTTGGCCAAAATACAAGTATCACATGTGAAGTCGGAGTCTTTGAAACCTGAGAATAAATCTGGTATAAGATGCTTCATATAACTAAAAGATGGATGTCCCAATCGACGATGCCACAACCAAATTTGCTTTTGTTTGCTATCAAAGGAATGTGTCACACTGTTAGCCACGTCGGGACTGAAGTCATCGACATAATATAGCCCCCCTCTCTTAGTACCACGACCAAGAATCTCCTTAGTGTGAATATCCTGAAGCAAACAAAAACTCGGGTAAATGAGTACACAACAATTCAGTTGTTCAGTAAGCTGACTAACTGACAACAATTTAGTGGATAAAGATGGAACAAGTAAAGTATTAGACAGTGTGAGAGAGGATGAGAGTGCAACAGTGCCAGCCCCTGTCACAGGATAAGTAACACCATTGGCATTTGCAATACAGGTTCGTCGAGGTTGTGTAGTATTCAGAAAATCATCAGGATCAAACGTCATATGATCAGTTGCACCAGAATCAATTATCGAGCTCTTGGAATCAATCTTATCGGAAGTATGGAATCCATAACCAGTACCATTACTGGTCATATTGCATTGTCCTCGATCTGTAAGAGTAGCCCACCAATCGGGGTAGCCATGCGATGTAAAACAAGTCTCACAAGTGTGTCTCGGATCACCACAATATGCGCAATTTGGTCCATGTGTCGGGGTCGTTAGTCTAGAAGTCATAAGCTGTGCAGCGGAAGAAGCATAGGATACAGGTTGAGTAGGAATTTGGATCGGAATCTGAGCATGAGTCGGGGCCGGAGTCGGAGTCGAAATCGAAATCGGGGTCTGAATCATAGACAAATTCGAGGTTGGGGTCATCATCGGAGTAGGGGTCGTGGTCGTCTTCGGAGTCGGGGTCAGGGTCGTCGTCGTCATAGTCGGGGTCGGGGTCGGGGTCGGGGTCGTCAAAAGAGGATCCTGATTCTGGATCGGGGTCTGAATCATAGACAAATTCGGGGTTGGGGTCATCATCGGAGTGCGGGTCGGGGTCGTCTTCGGAGTCGGGGTCGGGGTCGTCGTCGTCATAGTCGGGGTCGGGGTCGAGGTCGTCAAAAAAGGATCCTGATTCTGGATCGGGTTCGGGGTCAAAGTCTGCATCTGTAGGGGCGGAGCCATCTGGGCACTCAACTCAACGATGGTTGGTTGAGAATGAGAGAAGGAGTCGGTGGTGCTACCTCCATGAGGGTTGAAAAAATCATCAACCCTCATAGCGGCGGCGGAGTTTTGAAACTAGAGTCAGCAATTCCAAGATCGCCGCTCTGATACCATGCTAAAATATGAAAATTATGAGAGAATATTTGTTTGTGGGAATTTTCTGTGTATTCTTCTCCTTGTAGGAGGTCATATTTATAATACAACGAAACCTGAATGGGCAAGTAAATAATAAATTCCTAAATCTATTTACAGTAGGAAATCAGGAATTAAAGTAAATCAATTACAATTATAATATGAATTCTTGGTGTGTAAGGAAAGTAAGTCAATATCCACAAGTCACGCCAACAGTCCCTACTTATCCGATGAATATCTTCTTGTTCCCTCTCACTTTCTGCAAGGAGATTGATTCAATTCTTACAAGATTTTGGTGGGGTCAAACTGGTGACAGACGACGGGCGAACTGGATGAGTTGGGAATCTTTTGGTAATTCAAGAAGGGATGGCGGCTTGGGATTCAGAAATACTTATGAGTTCAACCTAGCCCTGATAGCAAAACAATGTTGGAGATTAGTGCATGATCCTGATTCTTTGTGGGCTCAAACTCTTAAAGCTCGATATTTTCCTAATACAACTTTTCTTGAAGCTAAAAAAGGGGGACGTGCCTCTTAGGCTTGGGCAAGCTTATTGCAAGGGAGAGATTTGATAAAGAACGAGGCTCTCTGGCAGGTTTCGAATGGCGGTTTTATTAAGATTTGGGAAGATAGATGGATCCCATCTACTCTTAATATGCGTCTCACTCCAAGAACTAATACTCTGGTGGATGCTAATCAGTGGGTACAACATATCATCAACCCCCAAACAAACAATTGGGACCTGAGGCTGATCCGACATTTAATCACTGACAATGAAGCACATGCTATTCAAAGGATTCGCCTTACTCCTTCTGGTAAAGGTGATCGCTTGGTCTAGCCTAAAACAAATACAGGGGATTATATAGTAAAATCTGTGTACCACACGCTTCATGAAAATTCTTGTAGAAGGCGACCTCGAAATCCTTCTTCTTCTTTGTCATGTGATAAATAGGTTTGGAAGCTAGTTTGGAATTTAATTGCTCCCCCAAAAATCAAAAAATTTCTTTGGCCAGCCTTGAGGAACTGTCTTGCTACTAAGGCTAATCTCTTCCGAAGGAAAATTGGGAATTCTCCATGGTGCCCCATATGTGGTGACGAAAGCGAATCTGTTGAACATATGCTGCTTCTTTGTCACTGGGTAGTGCCTATCTGGTTTGCCAGCTATCTTAATTCGCGGATTGACAAAAGAACTATCACCACATTTGATAAATGGCTTTTATCTCTCTCCTTGAGTTTGAAGGGAAATTCGGGTGACAAGGACAACATCATGACTAGTATTGGTTACATTTGCTGGTACATTTGGAAAATGCGATGCAAGACGACTATCGAATCTCACCCACTATCACCAATGGTGGTAATATGTGAATCTATTGCTGCTTGTAGGAGCTACCTTAATGCTCAAACCTCGAAGAATGCAACTCGCAGACCCCCTGTACTTGTGGCCCAAACCCCCCAATTTTGGTCCCCTCCTACTAATGGTGTAGTAAAAATTAATGTGGATGCTTCTTGGAAACCGGAGCTCCATAAGGCAAGTATTGGAGTGATATTACGTGGTTCTAGTGGAGCTTTTGCTGCTGGCCTTGCTTGCTCTTTTGCTCTGTCGAATCAGACTGTACCATCGAAGCTGAGAGTCTGGCTATCTTGGAAAGATGTAATTTTGCTACCCAACAAGGGCACACTAGAGTAGTCATTGTATCTGATTCCAAAGAGGCCATATCATGCCTTAATCGTTCAATCCCACGAGGTAGGTGGCAGCTCTATCCAATCCTTCGTAGCATCAAGATCTCTTGCTCAACCTTTCGGGATTGTAACTGGTCATGGGTCCCTAGGACCACAAACTTGGCAGCCGATCACTTAGCCAAGTTAGCTATGTCGAGGATGAGCCTATCTATTTGGGTCAACCTACCCCCATCCTCTTTGATTGGAATCTTGGACAAAGATGGTCTTTCTTTCCCCCTAATTCACAGCGCTTGAGGAATGCTAGATCAGATTTCGAAATCCTCTGCCCATCTATGGCACCGTCTGTTTCTTTTCTTTATCTGGCATTTCTACTTTAACTTGTATCTTGTTTGGTATTTGGCTGTGATGTATGCGTGCTTGTAGTCCCCTCTTAATTGGACTCCTGCTTCTGTATTTTGCATGCGCTATTTGCGCCTTGGTATTGATTTCCAGATTCCACCCAAAAAAAAAAAAAAAAAATCTTTCTAGCTGCAGCTAGAGTAGCTAGAGTAGCTACACATAATCTTTGTGACGGACTAAGAATTCAAGTGGAGCAAGGCAAAGAGAGTTGTATGCTAGTACCTTTCTTGACAACTGAGTAAGCTTCCTTGCAGCAGCAACCTGTACCAAATCAGAAAAATTTAATAGAAATTTTTAACAGAATCTAATGGAGGGAATAAATTGATGTGTGAGGTGATTATGTCACAAAAAAACATAAACGACCAATGGTGATAATTTCTCAAACCTCAGGGACCATTTGTGATAAAAACCATTTTTTAAAAAGCAACATCAATCCCAAACTGGCCCTAATTAGTTTGGTTTAGAAAGTCAAGAAAGAATCGTAACCATGATACAACTTACAAGGAGAATTTTGTGAAGATTTATTGAAACCAAAAAAGGGACTAGGACTCCCTTTGTAAGTCCTCAAAAAGACCTTGCTATGCCATGGCCCTAGAATGAGGTAGCCTCCCCTCTCCTTAAATTTTTTGTAACAAAAAAAAAAAGAAAAAAAAAAGAAAAAAGAATTGATTGAAAACTAATTATCTGTTGTAAAGTATAAAGTAGTGGAGCCCACTTACTATTTGTTTGTAGACTTTGGTGCATGAGTTTATTCACGGGTGAATAGTGAATAGTGAAGATGATTGGATAGAAACATCACGGGTGCCATTTATCATGCCTATAAATAGGCAATCCTCCTGCCTGCAAAGAAAAAAAGAAAAACGGAAAGAAACAAAGAAAAGGAAAGAGAGAAGAGAGGAAAGAGAGAAGAGGAAACAAAGAAGAGGAAAAAGAGAAAAGAGGAAAGAGAGAAAAGGAAAGAGACAAGAGGAAGAGAAGGAAGAAAGAGGAAAGAGAGAGCAGAGAGAAATTCTGCTAGAGAGAAAATTCAGTGAGCCACACATGTTGTAAACACTAAAGTTGTAGCCATATTATTTTATATAGTGAAAAGTTACTGCTGCTGCTCTCCGAGGACGTAGGCATAGCCGAACCTCGTTAAATGTTGTGTCTCATCTACTTTACGTGCAGCTCAATATTCGTACATATTCCAGGTTATTTTTATAACACGTTATCAGCACGATAGTCTCTCCTTTTATTTCTGAAATTTTTCCAACTCAACACTATGTGGTTACTTCTCTGTCTCCTCTCTGTCATATGTCTACTCTTACTTTACTACTACAACGACATGCAAACTTTCTTTTTTGTGTTCTCATAATTTCTATGTTGTTTAATCCATGCTTGTTTAATTTACTTCTTTGTAACGTAATTTGTAATTTCTATGTTGTTTAATCTGTCCTGTTATTTTATGGTGGTGTAATTTTTACCCATCGCGTTGTAACACAAATTATTGTAATAAAATGATGGTGTGATCTTAAAACCCATACGGCAATATTTAAAGGGTGGTGCGGGTTTATCGTCCACGCCTTTGCTTTTATGTATGGAGCAGAATTAGTGCCCATACAAGCACGTTCGCAAATTATTACTTTACTGTACATTATTTACTGTATGGTGTAGTTTTATTACCCATACAACAGTATCTATTTAAAAAGGGTGGTGCGGGTTTATCGTCCACGCCTTTACTTTTATTTAAATGTATGAAGCAGAATTAGTGCCCATACAAGCACGTTTACTTTACCGCACATTTAATTTTATTTAAGGTATGGTGCGGGATTAACGTCCATACAGCAAGCAATTTAATTTATGAATTTATTTTACCGCACATTTACATTTATTTAAAGTATGGTGCGGGTTTATCGTCCATACCAGTAATTTATTTATCAGCAATTTATTTTATGGATTAATTGTGCTGTATGATGAGTTTTTACAGTATGCAGATCAGGACCAGAAGTTCTTTGATCCTCATCATACAATTACATCAGGACTTGAAGATCCTTGATGATGATATTAATATGAGAGCTGGCAGTCTCTCCGGTACTGTATTTGTAAACATGTGATTGGACTTAAGGGTCCTTGATTCCTGACATGTAAATAAGGACCTAGAGTTCCTTAATGATGTAACAGTACCGTATTGGTTCATAGTGCCGTACACATGGATGATAACTGTACTGGCAGATGTACTGTACACATGAATAGATACGTATTCATGACTTGATGAATAGTACTATTCACATGAATAGTGACGTATGCATAAATATTAACCATTTTGGGTAAACCGTCACTATATACAAAAGGGAACCTGCAGTTCCTTAAACTCATGGATGAGCAATTAAATGAGATGCCAGAAGTTCCTCAAAATATGGACAATTATGTAAGGGCTTGAAGTCCCGAAATATGTACAGAAAATTGTAAAAATGTCCATACCATGAGAATATGTGGCTTTGGCCTGAAGTTCAAAATTTAACAGTGTTGAGAACCTGAAGTTCCAACAATTAAATGGACAACCCTTGAGGTATTATTGCAAATTGTGGTATGCTACATATTTCTTTGGCATAAGAAGATGATGAATTTAATAAAGTTCGATTTTGTTATAATCGACACCTCAAGGAAGAAATATATTTTGTGAATTCCGGTTGTTAAGAATACACCGCGAAATGGATAATATTAATATAAACCTCAAATAATGAATTGAGGCTCCCCACATATTTTGTTATATCTGGCCCGGAAGCCCATGGATCCAAATATATGAGAGATCCTGAACTTGAAGTTGTGGGTATATAGTAGTTAATGCTCTTTACTACTATATTGCGATATTATCGTGGCTTTTACTCAATTCATATTTCATGTCCATTTGAAAAGGGCAAATAAATTTTGAGTTTGTGTTTAGCCCAGGCCAAAAATTCCATACGTTAAAATATGAAATTTGGGAGAGACAATGTGGTTATTTAAACCTATAAGGCACAAGGTTCCAAACCGTCATTTTGAAAAGACGTAAAAACCACAGGTGTAAGTTTAAGAATGTGCGCAATTATTATAATAGGAAAGGAGCATATAACAGATAGATTTTTTCCACCTGCAATGAAGGTGCAGGCCCTGTAAAATCTATAAAATTACATTATGTTCTGGAAGCCTCTGAAGGAAGAGGACGGCGCCTCTTAAGCTTAGCCATGAGCTTCTCGTGGTCTCCCAAAATTCTTTCATTGGAGACCTGCAGCATGTCTAGCCTTCTCAGTGTATCAACAGAGTACGAACTCACCAGTTTCAACAAGGAATTATTCTCTCCTTTAAGTTTCTCAACCTCCTGTTGAGACTCATGAATCATTCTTTGAATAGACGAATTTTCAGTTGTTAGCCTCTGAACCTCGTTTGCTCTAGCACGCAAACGATCAGCCATGTTAGAAACAGAAGCAGCACTCTGAATGCTAAAAGCCATTGAGTTATCAATAGCCTCTTCCTCAGACCTCCCTGCTAACAGCATTTCATCCATTGGAGTAATGAAATTCCTAGCTACTATGACAGCAGTAGCATCATTCATCATCACAGAATCATTAACTGTGAGATGACGATTTTGGGATACAAAGGATGGACGCCAAACTTTGGCGTCACTGGTTGTTGTGGGAGCATCATTTAAATTGAAATAATTTGGGCAGGAAGAAGAGGAAGCCATTTTTAAGAAGGTTTCGAAGAAAGCCTTAGGAAAACTAAAGTTTCAGAAAATGAAGGAAGTTAAGTTGAAACGCAATTGCTCCAATCAAGTTTTGCAAAGGCAATATCTATAGACGAAAATATGGCAATATCTTCAGGATTCCAATACCTTCTCGAATCCCCATATTATCTTTTTCTTTCCCAGAGTCCAAAACTTCACGTGGCCTCTAATAATGCCTGTCGGCACTTTCGACGTTTTCAAGTATTATTTTCGTCAAAGCCGATCTTGCTTTACGGATTTCACGGAGCTACTTTTTCAAAAGTATCCCGAGAATCTCGCAATTTTCCTATGGTTAATTTGAAATTCACCGGTTCTACCTATTCATTGTATTTGTGTATAAATGTGTTACTAACGAAATTTTCTTTGCAGAAGACATCTAGTTTACTCCATACCTAGTGATGCGATATCTACTTATTTTTCTTATCAGTGAGCACTCAATATGCCCGAGAAGCAAGACTATCTCTGATCATCCATTCAGGAAGCAAGACTATCCCTGATCATGTTTCCGCTACATTAGGAAACTGTGAAGGCGATCTTATGCTCTAATCTCCGGAAGTCCTTCTAGACTAGGAGAAATGAGAGCTTATTGTCTGCTCCCACCAGCTTCCTTCCTTGATTGCTTACCTTCTCTTGCAATCAATATCACATTATTTTTGCATTTTTTCTCTTTTTATAACTCTCTGTTCATAAGAGATTTTATTTCTTTAGAATGAACATCTGAAGAATGAATCCATGAAGTAATCCTAACTATGAGGGTTATTTGTTTTGACAGAGGCAAAAGAGTTATGATTTTTGCTCTTGCAGGATATAACTAGATCATCAAGCGCTACATTATATTTACTGGGCCGATATGAGCTTGAATGATATTTGAGAAAAGTTTCTCCCACCTAAGGATGTAAGCAATACTTGTGTTGTTTTATGCTTATATACTTATTTGATATTTTATCTTGAAAGGTAACCAAATGGGAAGATAAGTCCGTTCCAAAAGAATGGCTTGTATGTATCCATGAATTATTAATGCAAATTTTACAGATTGTAAGTTGGATACATTGATAATACACTGCACAGATTAAAGTCCCATAAGAACAGAATATGGGTATAGCAGTGATCAATATGATGCACGCCTGTCGCGTAGCAAATGATGTGGATTGAAGTCTCGAAATGACAATCCGAAAGGACAATCCTTTGACATGTCAATATTGATATTATGCACACCTAATGCGTAGCAAATTATATGGGTTAAAGTCCCATAATATGGGTTAAGGTCCCATAAATTAATTGACATGTATGTATTAATATGTGGCATGCCTGCAGCATGACAGATATATGGGTTCTAAATGTTCCAACTCCCTAAATGGAGATTATCCACGCCCTACTATAAAATAACACTCCATTGGAGGTTATAATCCACATTCTCACATAATAAAAGCCCCCTGCAGTGGCTTGGGTACCCAAAAGCAAAGAAATGCTTATAATTGATGTATGCGCATGCAAATGAGAATGGTGGGATCATAAATTGATGAATGACAAATTTTGATTTTGGAGTAGCTACTCAAATCATTAATGGGCTGTGTTGATTGGAACCACGTTCAATTATTAAATGTCGACAATATCATTGGCCAAAATGGAATGAGGTAATTCCATTATAGATAAGAATGAACGTGAAGGAACAACCCACAGTACGAACCCCAAAATTTGTTAATACTGAATGTTATACTTGGGTGTTCGGAATAAAAAGGAATATACCTACTTTGTATGACACAATGTTTCTGGCAGAAACAAGGAATGTTGGGTTTTCTCCATATTTATAGATTCAATTGTGCCCCTTTATTGCACATTTACGGAGACCAACATGTTATCTTTAAGGGTTATTAAATGCACAGAGCATATCACCTGAAGTAATTCCCTAAAGATGTATAAATAGCTGGGTTAAAGCTATATAATGTGTCATAAAGTTTAATCCCTTTAAACAAAATCCTTGAAAGGATTGAAATTGCATGAAGCAAGTCCCTGAATGACATGTGCCTGAAGCACAAAATTTGAACTCAATATTAATGTACATAAATTACATCAGTGAGTATATTGATTATAATGTGTTTGCAACACATTAAAGCTTCTCAAGAGTTCAAGAAATATTTGTCTCGACTTAAGGATCGAGCATTATGCCAATGAGATTCTTGCTTATACTAAGAAAGTATTGAAGCATTTTTATGAGGATTATCCGTTGGACACTTTAATGATTTTCCGGAAGTATATTCGACCGGACATCATATTTTCCAGATAGGGCTCAACTCCATCACCATCATTTTGGAATGATGTGAGGTATATTTGATGCTATCTTCGCATAACACCTTGTACGGGCATATTCTTTCATGTGAACCTACAAATAGCCCAAGTTTCGTTAGAAACGCGGACTCTGAAAATTTCTATGATTTACATAGAGATAGCTCACTGGAAATATATTTACTTACTCAACTACGAGAATTGTTAATGGCTACATCCTCTACTCACTCCGAAAGATTCTCACTCCAAAAGATAGTCATGAAGACATCAGGGGGAGATATTAATCAGGGGGAGCATCCAGAAGTATGCTATACAGATTGTTGTACTCTTCTTTCTTCCTTCCATCAGTTCTCTACCTTACTAGGTTTTCTCCAAGCAAGATTTTAATGAGGCAACCAATCTAGGGACATGTGGTCTCCAAGGGGAAGTGTTGTAAAGTATAAAGTAGTGGAGCCCACTTACTATTTGTTTGTAGACTTTGGTGCATGAGTTTATTCACGGGTGAATAGTGAATAGTGAAGATGATTGGATAGAAACATCACGGGTGCCATTTATCATGCCTATAAATAGGCAATCCTCCTGCCTGCAAAGAAAAAAAGAAAAACGGAAAGAAACAAAGAAGAGGAAAGAGAGAAGAGAGGAAAGAGAGAAGAGGAAACAAAGAAGAGGAAAAAGAGAAAAGAGGAAAGAGAGAAAAGGAAAGAGACAAGAGGAAGAGAAGGAAGAAAGAGGAAAGAGAGAGCAGAGAGAAATTCTCCTAGAGAGAAAATTCAGTGAGCCACACATGTTGTAAACACTAAAGTTGTAGCCATATTATTTTATATAGTAAAAAGTTACTGCTGCTGCTCTCCGAGGACGTAGGCATAGCCGAACCTCGTTAAATGCTGTGTCTCATCTACTTTACGTGCATACATATTCCAGGTTATTTTTATAACATTATCAGCATTTACCTTGTATAAGGAAAGGAGCTTATTTACTTTGATTTGCATTACTGTCTTTTCTTTCATGTTCTATATGTAATTTACTTTATGTTGATTTTTTTGGAGATTCTTTCCTTCAAATAATTTCCTTGGACATAAGTTCTTGTCTTTTACTGACTACTACGTAATTGTATACTTCTTGTACAGAGATCGACACAGAAAATCATTTCACCCCAATCGTTATGTCTTGATTCAAGGCAATAAATATTAATACCACGCACTCCTATTTCTCTTCTTCCATCCGAATTGTTCAGAATTTTTTTTTTTTGGGGCAAAGACTGGTGGTGGTGGTCATTTCCAGTAGTGAGGGTGGTGGTCTTAAGGCAAAGGTTATGGTTGGATTGGTTCATATTATGAGAAGAAGAAAAAACTGTCTTACAAAAATCACGGTGGAAGCATGGATTTGTACAAATTATTATATATACTAAAGCTCAATCCACCCTACACTGTTCTTAAGCACAGTACAATGACGGGAATGCCCCTCTTTTTTAATGTTGTTTTCAGTTTTGTTTTCTCTAGTCAGCACAGTGAATTGCCGAAAATGCCCTCCACTAAACCTTTTCTACTCTTCCCTTTTTGCCCCTCCTCCTTTTCTGCTCTTCCCTTATTTAATTTGTTTCATTCACTTTGTTATGTTTCTATTTTGAAAGATAACAAGCAACATATAAAATATGTTATTAGTCTTTATTTTGTAACTTAAACTTGCTACATATTTTTATAACTTTATATATATTTCAGATGGTTTTAAAACCCGCAGCATCGCGCGGGCACCTTTGCTAGTCTATTCTAGACTTCATTAAAATTCATAACTTTTTTATTTCCTTAATGACAATGACTTTGTGAATGACGTTATAGTAAGGTCTAAATCTGATACCACATAAACTAGAGAAATTTTATACAATGGTAGTGTAAAACCACTTTAGCTGGTGATACTTTCATTCAAAATTTACCATGTGTAAAGCTTTTTGACAACTGAATTTAGTATTCATTCTTACCCTTAAAAATAAATTTAAAAATTTAGAAATTAAAAAGAAGGAAAAAAAAAACCCAAAAACCATCTTCTTCATCGACGGCGATGAAGCCACCTACCATGAATATCTATCTCTCTATCTATGAATATGATGACAGCCCCTGGCAAATGAATTCTTCCAGTTTCACAATCGAGAGAAAAACTTTGATTTTTCTCTTGATATATGTTGAAAGCTTGGATTCCTCAAAGACCATAAACTCACTCCCAAGAAAGTTTCAATCTAAATTCCTTGAACCCTACCCGTAATAAAGAGGAGAGGGGAAAAGGGAGGGGAAGCGAGAAGACACAAAGACACATGAAAAGCCGACTTTCTAGTGACCTGTGTGTTGTGCCCACCCGTGTTCTAGCCCCATTTTTTTCTACCTGTGCCGTGTGTGCCTTCTGGGTTTGTATGTCGTGTTGTAGTGTTCGTGCTTCTACTATGTTCATGCCATTCCTATCTTCCTACATCTTCTGTATTTATGCCTCTACTGTGTTCCGCTTTGTACTTGGCCGTGTTCGTGCCTCTACTGTGTTTGTGCATATGTCGTATTTGTGCCTCTGCTGTGTTCCAATGTGTACTCTGTCGTGATCTGTTGAGTTTCTTCTGCAATCATGGGTGATAACTCCATTGTTGGTGCTGTTGCTACTACTTTTGCAAATATGTGTGATTCTCACAATATTTCAGGTACTGGCTCCAATACTTGGATAATTGACACTGGTGCTTATGATGCCAAATTTTTAGATGAGTTTTCTAGTAACACCCATGACCCATACATAACTAGTGCTTATGGCTTGCCCTCTCCACTTACTAGCGATGGCATAATCTTTCTCACTCTTACTCTGTCCTTGTCTCGTGCATTACTAGTTCCCAATATCCATTATAACTTGTTATCTGTTGGTTGATTACTTAATACACTTAATGGTTTTGCTACTTTCTATCCTACGCATTGTTTTTTTCAGGATCTCAAGACTTATGAGACGATTGGGCATGGTAAACGGATAAGGGGTTATATTATTTGACATTGCCTTCTACACCAGTTTATGATCGTGTCGTTAATCCTGTTCAAAGTTATGGTGTCAAATACAAACAACAAATTTGATTATGACATCGTCGCTTGGGACAGCCGTCATTTGGCTACTTTAAGCATCTGTTTCTATCTTTATTCCGCTCTTTTGATGAGTCCAGTTTTAAGTGTGAGACATGTATTTTGGCCAAGAGTCATTGCACCGTGTTTCCTTTGAGTGACAGTAAAGATAAGAAGCCTTTTGATTTAGTGCATTCTAATCTATGGGGTCCCGCTCGAGTTATTTCGAAAGGATTTCGTTGGTTTGTCACATTTATTAATGATTGTACTCGACTCACTTGGGTTTTCTTGCTGAAAAATAAATATGATGTTGCTTTCATCCTTCCAGAGTTTTGTACTGTAGTGTCTACTCAATTTCAGGCTCGGGTCAAAGTATTCTGGACTGATAATGGAGGAGAATATTTGAATAATACTTTGGCTTATTTCTTCCGTGCTCAAGGTATTATTCACCAAACGACAACACTTTTTACCTTTCACCAAAATGGTGCGTTTGAAAGGAAGAATCAATAATTACTTGAAGTTTCCTGCACACTCATATTGGATATGTTTGTTCCCCATTATCTTTGGGGATATGTTGTTCTGTCTGCAGCCTATTTGATTAATCATACTCCTAGTCGGGTTTTTGATGTCAAGACTCTACATGATGTGTTTGGTGAACATGTTTCCCATGTCTCCGTCTCCAACTTGCTCCCTAAAGTTTTTAGGTGTGTTGCCTATGTTCATGTCTACTCTCATCAATGGAGTAAAATTGATCCTTGTGCGCAGCGTTGTGTATTTATTGACTACTCTTTTACTCAGAAGGGTTATAAATGCTATCATCCACCTACCTAGAAGGTGCATGTTACTTTGGAAGTGACTTTCCATGAAGAAGTGTCTTATTATGTTTCTCCCTCCTCTCTAATTCAGGGGGAGAAGGGAATTGAATTGGAGAATCTTGGTCTTGAATTGGAGAATGATGTGTTTGAAGATACTGCTCTCAGGAAAGAAACGGTCAGTCGCACTAAGCAAGCGATCAGTCTCCCATATTTGAAGATGAAACATGTGGTCTCTATGAAGAAATGACAGGCCGCCCTTTAGTACTCGACCAGTCGCCCATATCTGAAGATGAAGCAAATGCTCTTGGTGCCGAAACGACAGGTCGCATTGAAGAAAGTGACCAATCTCCTGTATCTGAAATTGATGACAGTGATTCTTGTATGGATGAGCTCGATGCAATACCCCCATCTGCCTTGCCAGTGCCCCAATCTACTCATGATAGTGGATTAAGTGAGGTAATTTTCGATGATCTATCTGTGTCAACGTATCAGTTACCCTCACGAACCACTCGTGGGAAACCTAAAGTACAATATTCTCCTGATATACCTGTGAAATCTAAATATTTCATTAGCCATTATGTGTCAACTCATCATTTGTCTATGTCACATGCATCATATTTGTGTCAATTCTCTAGTATATGTGTTCCAACTAAGCTACAGGATGCTCTTTCTGACCCCAAATGGGTGGATGCTATGAATGTTGAAATGGAAGCTCTGAACAAGAATGAAACTTGGGATTTGGTCCATTTACCAAGAGGGAAGAAAGTTGTTGGGTGCAGATGAGTGTTTAGTTTGGAGCATAAAACTGACGGTTTTATTGACTGTTACAAGGCTAGGTTGGTAGTAAAGGGTTATACTCAGACCTATAGAGTGAATTATTTGGAGACCTTTGCTCCAATAGCAAAGCTCAATACTGTACTTGTGCTCTTGTCCCTGGCTGCTAATCATGACTGGCCCTTATTACAATTTGATGTAAAAAATGCGTTCCTACATGGTAACCCCAAGGAAGAAATATACATGGATCTCCCTCCTGGTATTCATGTGACCTCTAAAGAGAGGGTTGTGTGTAAGCTACGGAAGTCTTTGTATTGGTTGAAGCAGTCTCCAAGAGCGTGGTTTGGAAGATTTGCAACATCTATGAAGAAATTTGGGTATGTGCAGAGTAACTCAGATCATACTTTGTTTCTAAAGCGTCATAAAGGTAAATTGAAAGCTTTAATTATTTATGTTGATGATATGATTGTAAATGAAGATGATCAAGTAGAAATGCAAAATCTTCAGAAGTATCTGGCTTCCGAGTTTGAGATGAAATCATTGGGTTATTTGAAGTTTCCAGATCTAAACATGGTATCTTTCTATCCTAAAGAAATTATGTTTTGGATTTACGTGCAGAAACTAGAATGTCGGATTGTAAACCAATTAATACCCATAGTGAACATAATCATAAGTTGGGGTTGTATCATGATCAAGTCCCTACTAATAAAGAGCATTATCAACGCCTTGTGGGGAAATTGATTTATTTAGCTCATACACATCCTGATATTGTATATGCAGTGAGTGTAGTGAGTTAATTTATGCATTCTCCTAGTGAAGATCATATGGCTGCTGTGATGCGTATTTTGAGATATCTAAAAATAACTCCTAACAAGGGGTTAACGTTTCTAAATATGGTCATACAGATGTGGAAGAGTATACGAATGTTGATTAGGCTAGTTCAGTAACTAATTGATGTTCTACGTCTAGGTATTTCACATTTGTTGGTTGTAATATTATTACTTGGAGGAGTAAAAAGCAAAAAGTTATGTCTCGATCTAGTGCAGAAGCTGAGTATCGTGGGATGGCTCAAGGTGTGTGTGAGTTACTATGGTTGAGGAGATTGTTGAGAAATCTTGGGTTTGTACCCCATAAACCCATGAATTTGTATTATGATAACAAAGCTGCAATTGCGATTGCTCATAACCCTGTGCAACATGATCATACAAAGCACGTGGAGGTTGATCGACATTTTATTAAAGAAAAGGTGGATGTGGAGATTGTTTCTTTTCTGTTTATATCATCCAAGTATCAACTAGCAGATGTACTTACGAAATCTATGTCTACTACTGTCTTTCTCAACTCGCTTGACAAGTTTGGCATGCGTGACATCTTTGCTTTAAATTGAGAGGGAGTGTTAGCTAGATCCTAGTTTAATTAGGAGATTTATTTCCTAGTCAATTAGGACTCTATTTCTTTTCCCTTTTGTACAGATATTGTGTAATTAGGATTTTGTCTTTTTTCCTTGTATAACCCTACTAGGGTTACAACCTTGTATTATAAATACCTTATTTTGGAGAATGAAATATATCTGAAAATATTCTACTCATATTGTTTGACTTGGTATCAGAGCGGGTTGATTGATTGGGCCTGAATTGAGACTTTACTCTTACTCAATATGTGGTGTTCACATGTTGGGCTTGAATGTTTATCCATACTCTTTACCTAATACGTGGTGTTCACGTGTTGAGCTTGAATGATTGACTCCGATGTGGACTTGGCTCTACCTGTGGCCTACTATGTGGTGGTCCTACGTGAAGGGGCATGTTGAAGAATATAAGTCCCACATCGGAAACTTGACTAAATAAAATATAATATATAACGAATGGTTCCACTACTAATATCATCGAGGCCTTTTATGATAAAAATCCTATGTGCCCTAATCTTGGATACCGTATACCACGGCATCTCAGCCCTCAGGATCTCAAACTTATCTTGCAGCTCCAAAGTCCACTCCTCCACAATAGGGATTCATAGAATCTTATAGTCGTCCTTTTTCTTTGTAAAATAATAAATAGATGTGAGAAGAGAAATGTATTTATCAGAGATGTCTAGGTCTGAAAGGAGCAATAACACATTCATCTTCGTTTAGGATGTCAACTTCAACCTGTTTAAATAATTAGGAACACAATAATTAAGGTTCATGCCAAAAATCAAATTACAGAGTAACCTATTGTTTAAACATATACGAGAGAGAGCAAACCAGTTCCCCAGTAGAACCATCAAATATGGTAGTCTCTCCACATCATCCTTGGGAAAAAAAAAAATCAGGGTTTTGATAACCTCCACAATTTCGGTCGTGCTAATTAGTGGCTTCTAGAACACATAATCAAATATAAGAATATTAGTTGTCGGCATCAAATCATCAAAGCCAAAGTTGAAATTAGGATGGAACAAATGGAGCTGTTCTATAATTTCTCCACTTAAGGCTCTCTCAACCATTCTATAATTTCTCCACAAACTATTATATACCCATTTAAAATCTTGACATAAATACACCTAGACTCCAAATCTTGATTTTTTATTATTTATAATCCAAATCTAGAGATTTAGATGACAATATAAGATTAAATTATTTGTGGAGACTAGCACAATATATTTATGTTAAGATGTGAACAATAAGGAAACGAAGAAAATATTTGGATTCTAAATGACTCGTTGCATATAGTCATTTCAATTTCATTCTAAATGTACTGCAAACAGCTAGTTATTTCAAATACATTCAATTTAATATTTTTTAATTTCTTTTAAAACAAATTTAGTATAGTTTTCAAGTCCAAATATTATTATTATTATTTTTTCAAATATCTCCATCCTAATGAATATACACGTTTTAAGGTTTCAAAACTAATTTGATAAATAAGGTCCCTCTCCAAGCACCTGAGAGTTTCTTTTACAGAAAAGGCTTTCCAATCTTTCTTCTCACACATGCAAACTCAATGCCCTTCTCTTCTACTTTGAGACTTGGGAGAATCAGTACCTGGAGATGTTCTACTGCAGAGAGCTGTTCATAATTAAAGACCAAATGGGAAAACCACTGGCCAGAAAGTGCGCTCAAGAAGTCGGGTTTGGCTTACTGGTCTCTTTTATTTTGTGCCTTGTATTGCATAGCTTAGTTTATTCAAGTTTACTGGGTGTTAACAATGGGGTCAATCTTCTGGTAAACAAACAAGTTCACCCGATTCGTATTGTGAAGATTAACCGCACGGAACATCCATGCTCTGATCGTTACATTTACATCCATGAAGGTCTTCCTAGCAGATTCAACTATGACTTCCTCAACAACTGTGAGTCTCTTACTGCAGGGGCTATGACTGTTAGCAACATTTCAAATATGTGTCCTTACTTTGTTAATTTGGGTCTTGGTCCAGTAATTGAAAGCTCCGAAGGGGTTTTAGCCAATGAGAGTTGGTTTTCCACAAACCAGTTCTTGTTAGAAGTCATATTCCACAACAGGATGAGGCAGTATGAGTGTTTGACAGAAAACTCCACTCTGGCTTCAGCCATTTATGTCCCATTCTATGCTGGCATAGATGCCAGTGTCCATCTGCGGGATCCTAACCTCACAGCCAGAGACTCTTCGGCGAAAGATCTTGTTCGATGGCTTTCGAGCAAACCCGAATGGAAGAAAATGTGGGGAAGTGACCATTTCTTTGTTGCTGGGAGGGTTTCCTGGGACTTCAGGAGGCGAAGAGACAATAGTTCTAATTGGGGTAGTAAACTCAGGTTCTTGCCTGAGTCTATGAACATGAGCATGTTATCAATTGAAGGAAGCGCATGGAAAAATGACCTTGCTATACCATACCCTACAAGCTTTCATCCTAAAGAGGACAGTGAGGTGGTTCAGTGGCAGAACAGAGTTAGAAAACAAGAAAGGCCTCACTTGTTTGCTTTTGTTGGTGCACCGAGGGCTCGCCAGAAAAATTCTATCCGGGGCAAACTTATTGATCAGTGCCAAGCTTCAACTAATTGCAAGTTTCTACATTGCCGTAAAAACAATTGTGACAACCCGGTTACTATTATGAAGGTGTTTCAGAGCTCAGTTTATTGCTTGCAGCCTCCCGGCGATACGAGCACCAGGAGATCCACTTTTGACTCTTTTGTAGCTGGTTGCATTCCAGTATTCTTTCAACCGGCATCGGCTTACACTCAATACTTATGGCATTTACCAAAAAATCATACCAAGTATTCAGTGTTTATTCCGGTGAGGAGTGCTGAAGATTTGAAAGAAGGCGACATTGAGAAAGTCTTGCTTGGAATTTCAAAGGACAGGGAATTGGCCATGAGAGAGGAGGTTATAAGGCTAATACCAAAGCTGGTGTATGCAGATCCCAGGTCAAGATTGAAGACTCAAGATGCATTTGATTTAGCTGTGCAGGGAATTCTTGAGAGAATAGGAAATGTTAGGAAGGAAGGTGATTAGGGAGGGGAAGGATCCTAGTATTGGTTTTGCAGATTCTGATAATGGTAAGTTCACATTTCCCAAGACTAATACCAATAGACTTTATTGAATGCAAATAGATACTTCGTTCTGAGAGCAACCCAAGATGGAAGAACTGGATGGTGTGTAGTTATGTAAAACAAAAATAAAGAAATTGTGTTGTTGTGTTTTTAATTATGATTTTAAAAAGGGAGATTGATGTTCACTGAAGAAGCTTATGTGCAATTTACAGATTATGATCAATACACGATTCAAGATTATATACACTGCAAGCTATAGATATAAATTTGATATTGGCTAACGCTTATATATGAAGAATTATTGTGATATCCCTAGCTCAAAAATCGCATAAACAATGAAGAGAATAAAACGAAGAAAACAATCAATCAAACAATACACAAGATTAACGAGGTTCGTCACAAATTAGGCTGTCCCCGGCCAATGATGATACCGACGATTAGCAAAGTTACAGCAAAGAGGACATAGCTTATTCCCTCACACACTGGCAAGTAATTTCACTTCTTTCAACCCTTCTCAATAGAGACCCCGTCCCAACAAACTCCCTCTCACACTGCTTGAAACGTTTGATAATTATTTTAGTTTTTCAATTTTGTTCTCACTTTTCACTTTTGAATTTTGAATTTTCAGTTTTCATTCTAAAAAAACTGAAATATAACTGTTTTCAGTTTCCAAATAAATAAAAACTATTTTAAAAAAAATGAAAAACTATTTAAAAGTTGTTTGGTACTATTTCAGTTTTTGTTTTTCTCTGTGTCATGTGCACGAGTTTGACACAAATTGCAGGATCCTCGATCCAATTTATTTATTACTAGGTGGTAAATCAACCGATCCTCAAGTGTTATTTTGCGTAATGAATTCTCATGCTGGTCCATGACTCAATCATCGACATGTCATGCCATTGTTTCAAACATTTAAATGCATATTTGATTGTTGGGTTAATAAATGCAAGAAGGCAGTGTGTTTGGTTCAATAAATATTGTCAAAATAAATTGCACATATATAGCAATGTTATTGGGCCACGTGAAGATGTAAGGATGAGAAGATCCTTACTCGTGAGTGAGGTCCCAAGTACTGTCCTTTTAATTCTCACTCTCTTTGTCTTCTCTCTAACCCGTGTTGTAAATGCATGAGTTGGTGGATGACCACCATACCTCTTAATATTTCACCGTTGGATTTTATGTAACCTATGCACTAAGTATTTGTAATTAATGCTTGTAACTTATAGGTATATTGTAAATGATGGTATTCAATCTCCTATCTTGTAAGCCTATAAATAGGTGGTTCTATCAAAGATTTAGTGAAGAACAAACATGGTGAAACTTTGTCTTTAGCATATCACTTCTCTTTACATTTTCTCCCTCTAGTTTTATAACACGTTATCAGCACGACATTGCTCTTGGTATGTTTTCTTTCTCTGAATTTTCTTTCTTCTTATATGAGCTAGAGTCATCACATGGTATAGAGTTTCTTTGTACTCACCATCAGACTTCATCATGCTTGTTTAAGAAAAAAATTCTTATTCTTATTACACATGAATATAATGCCATGTTTTTGTTTTTATTTGTTTGTTTATTTAATTTTAAGTATGATCTTAATTATTATGATGAGTTTGAATTATACAAAAGATCAGGGGCACGAAGTTCCGTGATCCTCATCATATAACTAGATTAGGATATAGAGTCCTTTTGATTGAATCATAACCTGAAGTTCTTTGATTCCAAATAATTGAGGGCGTGAAGTTCCGCGAATTTAAAGAGCACATAAGGACATAAAACTCCTCGATTTTGTATTAATCAAAATCAGAATTCCATGAGGCCTACATATGTCAAGAACTTGAACCAGAAGTTTCGAGTGCATATACATCAATTTGAGTATGAAGTTCAAAGCACAACTATTAATTCAATTTATTTAGATCTACGTATTCGTACCTGAAGTTTCGAATATATATTAATATGAACCTGAAGTTCATAGGTTTTCATGGATCTTAATACTATATATGAACTTGAAGTTCATTACTTATTTGAGCCTATATGAACCTGAATTGGTTGGAAATCCAATTCTTAAACTTGTAGTTTTATCTACATATTGAATCCACATTAATATTGGATTATCTTGGAATTTCATAATCTTTAATTGATTTATTTTATTCCTTGTTTATACCACTTTACTTATTTTATTATATTTTATTTTATTTATGTTAGGTTATTAATTAATTTCGTTTTACAATGGTAATGTTTTGTATTACCGCCCCAATATTGATAGCCAGAGGCGTCTATTGGAGAAACTTTCTACTTTCTTTTGTGGGTAGGAAGTTTATGATGTTATGAACCAAAAGTTCTTGAGGCCCCAATATTACACAACTATTATAGTTGAAGATTATGATGTCATGAACTAGAAGTTCATTGACCGAATAACTTTTATGTTGTGACATGACTATCTTGGCAATCCATGTCCCACAATGATGCATAAGATTTTTATAAATTTGTAAGGACATCGTTTAAAGACTCGAATTATTGTCTTGTCCAACAATATCATTACAAAGAACGCTCACAAATAAAAGCTGTCATAAGATCATCTCAGTCAAAAATTGACTTTGAGCTTTCCTGAAATAATTCAAGGGGATATTTGTGAGCCTATACAACATCTAATTATGGATCACTTCACCAGTTTTACTGAATGTGCCTACTAAAATGGTCACATATTTGATAACGACTGTGAGTTTATTTTCCTACATTTTGAGACAATTTTCCCGCCGTTAGGGGGAGAAATGACAATTCCTAAAGAACGTCGTGAAATAGTGTTGAATCAATCCGCTTTTGTCTCATCAAGATAATGCATATATAAGTTGTACATATGCTAACATGGATTGATATTCTCGTATCACAATCCATTAACATGGTGACTATATATATAATGCATGCCTGAAGCATGTCAGGAATATAGGTTCTAAAGACTTAACTCCTCAGAAATGGAGATTATTTGAAAAATTCAAGTCCTATAAAAAATAACGCTCTATAGGAGGTTATGATCCACATATTCTAAATAATTCATTGTAAAAGAGATGTTTGTCCCATAAGTGACAACATAAGCCCCTGAAGAGGCATTGGTACCCCAAAGCAATGAGATGATTATAAATTATGCATGTGCATGCACATAAGAATTGTGGGATCACAAATTGATGATACATTTGGTTTATTAGTAGCTACTACAATCATCAAGGGCTATGATTATATTAAATCACGTTTCATGAATGTCGACAAGTTAAGTGATTGGCCAAAAATGGAAATAGGCAATTCCATTTATCACTAAATAAGAAGAGTTGGATATTGAACCTATAACTCAAACACCAAATTACAAATGTTCAGTATGAAGGTTACGAATTGGTGTTTGTGAAGTGAAATAAGATCACTAATATGACATAAGGTTTCCTGGGAGAGACATGTGGTTTTAGTCTCCAATCTCATCGTAAATGCATCCACATTTCTATAAGTGCGGTTGTTACTTTAACTCAAAACTTATAGTATGTGTTAAATGCATATTTATTAAGACTATATGGTACATGGAAATCCTCAAAGCTCATGAAATATTTGAGATATATCGGATGAAGCAACCTCTTGAAAGATATAAAGTACCACAATATTCTTAATTAAGAGTTAACACTAAGAGTTTGAGTATTTTGAATTCAAATTTGATATTGTTGTAACATATTCTAACTACTAAATTAGTTGTTGATACTCCTAAAGATTTCAATCATTTGAAAAGTGAAAAGCAGGTTGAATAGTGTGATAGATGATCATGTATGAAGACAATGTTGCTTGTATTGCTCAAATCATAGAAGGAGAGATATTAATCAGGGGGAGATATCAATCAGGGGGAGCATCCCAATTCTACTACATTCAAGGCAGATGCGCGTTGTACTCTTTTTCTTTTCGACTAGGTTTTTGTCCCACTGGGTTTTTCCTAGCAAGGTTTTAACGAGGCAATATAAGCTCATCCATCACCATATCAATAATTCAGAAGAAAGTTTCACTCTTTTTCCCTTCGCTTTGGTTTTGTCCCACTGGGTTTTCCAAGCAAGGTTTTTAATGAGGAAACAATGTCATTGTATGGTGAACATCCAAAGGGTAGTGTTGTAAATGCATGAGTTGGTGGATGACCACCATACCTGTTAATATTCCACCGTTGGATTTTATGTAACCTATGCACTAAGTATTTGTAATTAATGCTTGTAACCTATAGGTATATTGTAAATGATGGTATTCAATCTCCTATCTTGTAAGCCTATAAATAGGTGGTTCTACCAAAGATTTAGTGAAGAATAAACATGGTGAAACTTTGTCTTTAGCATATCACTTCTCTCTACATTTTCTCCCTCTAGTTTTATAACAACCCGGACATTCTTAAAAAAATAAAAAATTGGAATATGAGCGATATCTAAACTACAAGGGGGAGAGCCCAATCCCTCACTTTGAAGGAAGGGGGTGAGGGGAGAAGTGGAGAGACCACTGTTCTTCCGCTCCTATCCCGTCATTTCTTCCTCCCTTCTCCTCTCTTACCCCATTTTCAGTGGCAAAAAGTTTTCCCTTTTGTTTTGATTTTGTTATGCTTTTCCTCCACTCATCATAAGCGATTGCGTCTCGACGTCAGATCTCCACCACCACCACCATCCTCTGCTAATTGGTTCCACGGGTAGCTCTTTCGTCGTTTATCCTCGGTGGCACTCTCTAGTATGAGGTTGCTTTCAAAGTGCATTTGGCACTTATAGCTTGGATAAGGTAGCTCTTCATGCGTTGGTGGCTTGCCCACCACCAATTTCTGTTATTTTGTCTTGCATTTGTTTGAACTCTATGAGTTCACTATATGATGTAACTAGCTTTGGCTTTCTATTAATAAACTTGTTATAAGGGGAAGGGGATTTCTCACACACACACACACTACCAAGGTGTCATGAGGATTCTGATGTAGAACAGATGGCAGATTTTATCGCGGTTGAGCTAGAAAAAGGACGTAGCGGGAATATGCGGTTTTGTCGTCCAAGCTCCGATTAGGACGCAGAATACCTTTTCGGAAAGGGAACGAAGCCACGAGTGTAACTCACAGCTTTGCTGTGACATAAGGTGGATTTTGGCATTCTGAGGTCGTTTAGCCTTCCAAAACTGCAGTTAAAGTTTGGTAGTTAATTTTCCAATAAATTCTGTTTTGGACAGTTTAGGAGTTACGTTATTAAGACTCCAAATTAATCCTGTTTTTTCAGTTTTATGTAATAACTCCCCTAGTAGTTGAAGGGTTGAGGGTTGTTGAGAAATGTGTATTTAGACAGGTTTGTCTAATGTATCTGGAACTCAACTTTTTAATCATATTATTCCAAGAGAGCTTCTCTTAATTTTCTGGTGGAATCCAGTTTTATTGCTACTCACGGTTTCGCTTGAAACCTTTGTTTCTTGTGCTGCGTCAGATTCGAACCTAATACCACTTGTCTACAAGTCAAAAACATTTTCAACTAGCTAGACCTCGCACATTCGTCAATTCTTTATCTTCCACAATTCACATAAATGCCATTCTAAAACATCCTCAACCAGCATGAAACATGAGATAGGAAATTCTGATGCAATTCAACTGTTGATCAGTTCACATATATGCATGTACTTAGGAAGTCAATACAATGGGTGATATATATAGGTTATTGATTTTATGAAAGGTAGATTTGCTTTGGGTAGTTTTATCTTCTTAAGCAGATCACAACCACTCGGCTTTCAAAAGTGGAAAGATAACAAACTACACCAAAAATTAGTCTTAAACAAATTAATGAAAGGAAGTTCCTTACAAGAAAATGCTATGGTGCATATTGCATATATACTAACACAATTTGGTGCACTAGTACAGGTGGTTTTCTTTTGCAACTGATTTTGACCATTAGATGAAATATCAGCTTACAGCTTTTTGGGAAGACAAAATATCTGCTTACAGTTTCATAGAGATTTAGAGTAAATTGACAAAGATGGTTGAAGCCACGTGGTCTATGCACTTGGACATAACAAGCGGTGAGTTCGGCTGAAGAAGAAAGATTGAGACAAAAACAAAAATGAGCAGAAACGTTGAATGGACTAGAGAACAGAAAGAGCAATCGGCTGAAGTTGACATGTTTGTCGGTCGTCTAATCTCAATCAAAATTGCCGGGACTTAATTTGCAGAGAATAGTTGTGGCATCAAACTGATGCATCATGATTGATTTGTGAAAAATCAGTAAAATTAACACAATAATATTTCAAAGCCTCTTGCGTATTCAATTCAGTTTAGTTTTAGGCTTCATTTACAAACCAAGTTCTCTCATTTTTCTCCTCACACAGTCTCTGTCCATACACCGAATGGGGAAACCACCGCCCGGAAAGTGCTTTCAAGAACTCTGGTTTGGCCTACTAGTGTCTTTTCTTTTGTGCCTTGTATTGCTTTGCTTGAACTATTCAACTTCATCGGGTGCCAACAATGGGATCGATCTTTCGATGAGCAAACAAGTTCGTCCAATTGGTGATATGAAGATTAACGACACCGAAGATTCATGCTCCGATCGCTACATTTATATCCATGATGATCTTCCTTCCAAATTCAACAGTGACTTCCTCATCAACTGCAAGTCTATTTCTGCAGGGATTAGTAGTAGCAGCATACCAAGTATGTGTCCTGACCTTTTGAATTTGGGTCTTGGTCCTCAAATTGAAAACTCTGACGGGGTTTTAGCCAACGAGAGTTGGTTTGTCACAAATCCTTACTTGTTAGAAGTCATATTCCACAACAAGATGAAGAAGTATGAGTGTTTGACAAGCAACTCCACTCTGGCTTCTGCCATTTATGTGCCATTCTACACTGGCATGGATGCCAGTGTTCATTTGTGGGATTCTAACCTCACTATCAGAGACTCTTCAGCTAAGAATTTGGTCAAGTGGCTTTCAGGGCAACCCGAATGGAAGAAAATGTGGGGCAGAGACCATTTCTTTGTTTCTGGGAGGACTTCTTGGGATTTTAGGAGGGTAAGAGACAATAGTTCTGAGTGGGGTAGTAAACTCAGGTTCTTGCCAGAGTCCATGAACATGACTATGTTATCAATGGAAGGAAGCCTTTGGAAAAATGACATTGCTATACCATACCCCACAAGCTTTCATCCTGCAAAGGACATTGAGGTGGTTCAATGGCAGAACAGAGTGAGGCAACAAGAAAGGCCTTACTTGTTTGCTTTTGTTGGTGCACCAAGGCCTCACCTGCAAGGTTCCATCCGGGGCAAAATTATTGATCATTGCCAAGCATCAACTACTTGCAAGTTTTTGCATTGCGGTGAAAACAATTGTCACAACCCGGTTAATATTATTAGGGTGTTTCAGAGCTCAGTCTATTGCCTGCAGCCTCGAGGGGATTCAGACACTAGGAGGTCAGCTTTCGACGCTATTCTGGCTGGTTGTATTCCAGTCTTTTTTCATCCCGCCACCGCGTTTTCTCAATATTTGTGGTATTTACCAAAGAATCATACCAAGTATTCCGTGTTTATTCCGGTGAGGGATGTAAAAGATTTGAAAGAAGAAGGCATCATTGAGAAAGTCTTGCAGGGAATTTCAAAGGATAGGGAATTGGCCATGAGAGAGGAGGTTATAAGGATAATAGCAAAGCTGGTATATGCAGATCCCGGGTCAAGATTAGACACTCCAGATGCATTTGATATAGCTGTGCAGGGAATTCTTGAGAGAATAGAGAATGTTAGAAAGGTGATTAGAGAGGGGAGGGATCCTAGTATTGGTTTTGCAGAGGTTGATGGTACAAAGTTCACATTTCCTGATACAATTGACTAACTATAGACTTGGTTGAATGCAGTATATACTTTCTGAGTGGAGATACAGAAATTGGGGGGGAGAGGAAGAACAGCTTATGTAGAGAAATAAAATATAAAGAAAAGATCTGATGTTCTATTGTTTTTAAACTTTAAATTTATAGATCATAAATTTGTATTCCACTATGCGATTATTCTCCATTGTTTGATGTCGATTGCACAAGCTTTCCAGAAAGTTACAGATATAACTCTGTAGTGTGAGTATGTTTTGAGAGTTTGCACCATTGTTGCTCACTCATTTGCAAAAGTTTCTTGGAACTGTGATTAACTTACTGACTGAGGCCTCAATTCCGAGACGATGTATTCGTTGCTTAGTCGAATGAAATTGCTTTAGCTATTAAAAAAAGATAGTACATTAACAAATCATATATGAAATGAAAGCTGAATATGGTAGCTTGCTTAGATGAATATCATGTATACCTTGCTTAGCTCAATGAAAGCTGATATGGTGGTTTGCGTTTATACCAATTTCAAATTCCAAAGGATTTGCCTAAACTATACCTAGAGTAGCTCATACTCTCAATTATTCTCAATAAATTCATATTGAATTCAGAATTAACTAAGTTAGAGGCATATATGTGAACCTTCAACACTTAAATGTATATATATATATATATATACTTGAATAAACTTATTTGAGGGACACTCTTGTAGGGCCCACTCCATATCGTATTTCACTAATCCAAACCGTCTATTTTGTAGATACTCATTCAAAGATCATTTATACAAAAAAATTACTTGAATCTGATATCATTTGACCACTCAATTGAATTATTGAAATTTTAGTACTTTTTTGAAACACACTGTTCGTTGATTTTGTAGGACACAATTGGATATCGAAACGGTTTCGAATTTGTTTAATTTTTTGCAAGGATGATCTATGAATGAAGACCTAAAAAACAGATGGTTTGGATCGTTAAAAAAAATTTGTAGGGTACCCTAAAGGGCATCTCTCAAATAAAATTATATATATGTTGTACACCCCCCGAACTAGGACCCCAATCGAACTTAACCCACTGAACTAAAAAGTCAGCCAATTTAACACCTGAATTAATTAAAATAACCAATTTAACTCATGCCATTAGATTTTATCACATTTCATCCATAAGTCCATCAGAAGTGGACCTTCATGAACGACACCATGAGCAGCAAGAACCGATCATGAACACGAGCAACCCAGAGAAGGAGTCGGAGATTTGAATCAAGAGCTGGTCGTGAGGTGTGGACCCGAGCAGCTTCTTCGTAGTCTCAATCCCAACCTAGACAATCGAATCGAATGTAAGCAAAATTGCTAAATTGCCCAAAATTGCCCCGATTTTTTACTAAAGGTTTTTGGGTTTATGGTAAGGTCGAAATTGCCCTCTAATTTTGTTCCATGTGCGCCTCATGTGACATTTTGCACGGAATTATGGATGAAATCCAATGAAAACTAACAGTAAAGATGAAATTGACGATATTTATTAATTCATAAACTAAATTGGCTAATTTTTTAATTTATGAGGTTAAGTTGGATGGAGGTCATAGTTGAAGTGTAAAACGGCTGAAAATAATAAGTTTTCTTGTTTGCTACAAATAATAAGTTGATTGAGTACAGTCTGTCACCGTAACTCGACCGAGATATTCAAAGTCATGGTTTTGTATTGCTGCTTTGATCAGCCAATAGAAAGAATTCACTTTACTTGGTCAGCAAATTAATTGGAAAAATATCCTGTTTATAATAAAAATTACATAAAAGGGTAGAATTAAACAGAAACAAAAAAATAAAAATAAAAAATAAAAAACTTTGGTAAACCTTTAAGAATATGAACAGTTTTTTCCTTGCACGTGTCCACAAGCCCAGAAGGACCAAATCATCAAGGCTACTAGAAGCACCCGATGGATACGGTCTAGGCTGATTTGCAGGAAAAAGAGAAAACCACCCCCATGGACTCCTTCCTAATGTGACAATGTCCCAAAACACTAGTTTTCTTAATGCAAATTTTCATTCTGAAAATTAAATTAAATTATTTTAAAAAAAGAAAAAAGGAAAAAAGAGAAACAAAAGAAACGAAAGAACAAAGGAAAATGTCATTCTTCTTCCTTTTCTTCATCTCCTTTCTGTACGAGTCCTTCTTCTCCTCCTACCGCTTTCATGAAGCGGGCACGCCACGGCCGTGACACCAGCATCATCGTCCTTAAAAACACCAGCACCCCCAACATGCCTCCTCAGATACCATACCAGGTATTTTCTGTCTAGAAGATTAAGGTTGTGGTGGTTTTAGAGAGAGAACTGTGATTCATGTGAAAGGCTGTTTTTTGTTAGTGGCAGACTTGTATATACCTGGAGTTGAAAGGTTGTTTATTGTCTTGTACCTGTTGGCCACCTAACAGGGACTTGTTATTTGGAGGTGGCAATAGAGAGTCGCTCTGTCAAAAAAAAAAAACAAACAAAAAAAACAATTCAGATTCTTTTAGTGATTCATAGTTTTGAGGTAAGTCCCTTTTGATTGGTTTTCTTTATCTATTTTGATAGCTTGCCTCATTTGTCCTCTTCATATCCCTTTTCCCTTTTCTCCTTCATCTTCCTGATCTTATTGGATTGATTGGCTTTTCCTCTTTTTGACCACTTACCATGCATATCCCATCTCCCTTTCTTTCCCCATTCCAAATCCCATATCAATCTTAAATAAATTTCCCATTTCCTTCAACTTTCCCTATATATTCCACTGATCATGCTAGAGACATAATTCGAATTCAAACAGTGGTTTACCATATATATATATATATATATATTTTCCATGCCTCTCTCTTCTGCCTTGTTACTAATTCGGTGAACCGGTGATCGGAGACATTCTAGTCCGGCTGAGAGAGCCTGCTCATGATTGATTGAAGATCAAATGGAGAAACCAGTTGCCGGAAAGTGCCACAAAGAAGTCTGGTTTGGCATACTAGTCTCCTTTGTTTTGTGCTTTACCATTCTTTGCTTTGATTATTCAACTTCAATGTTGGGCGTCTACAATGGGGTCAATCTCTTAGTCAGACGTGTTCATCCATACATCACCAGAGATTCGTGTTACGGACGTTACATTTATGTTCATGATGATCTTCCTGCCAAATTCAACGATGATCTCCTCAAAAACTGCCAGAATCTTACTACAGGGAGCAAGCCTAAGAATAGTGACACACAAAATATGTGTCGTTACATCGTGAATTTGGGGCTTGGTCCTGAGATTGAGGAACCAGAAGGGGTTTTAGCCAACGAGAGTTGGTTCATCACAAATCCTTACTTGTTGGAAGTCATATTCCACAACAAGATGAAGCAGTACAAGTGTTTGACAAACAACTCCAATCAGGCTTCAGCCATTTATGTACCATCCTATGTTGGCCTTGATGCCAGCCTCCATCTGTGGGATTTTAACCTCACGGTCAGAGACTATTCAGGGAAAGATCTCGTGGGATGGCTTTCGGGCAAGCCCGAATGGAAGAAAATGTGGGGGAGAGATCATTTCATGGTTGCTGGGAGGACTTCTTGGGACTTCAGGAGGCAAAAGGAGAATAGTTCTGATTGGGGTACTAATCTCAGGGTTTTGCCAGAGTCCATGAACATGAGTATGTTATCTGTTGAAGGAAGCCTTTGGAAAAATGACTTCGCCATACCATACCCTACAAATTTCCATCCTGCAAATGACAGTGATGTGGTTCAATGGCAGAACAGAGTCAGAAGCCAAAAGAGGCCTTTCCTGTTCACTTTTGTTGGTGCGCCGAGGCCTGACATGAAAGATTCAATCCGGGGCAAGCTTATTGATCAGTGCCAAGCTTCAAGCAACTGCAAGTTCTTACATTGTGGTTCTTCTGGGATTAATTGTAACAACCCGGTTACTGTTATGAGGGTGTTTGAGAGCTCTGTTTTTTGCTTGCAGCCTCCAGGGGATTCACACACTAGAAGATCAACTTTCGACTCGTTTCTGGCAGGCTGCATTCCGGTTTTCTTTCATCCTGCGACTGCGTATACGCAGTATTTGTGGCATTTACCGGAGAATCATACCAAGTATTCGGTCTTTATTCCGGTGAAAGAAGTTGAAGATTTGAAAGAAGGCATCATTGAGAAAACTTTGCTTGGAATTTCAAAGCATGAGGAATTGGCCATGAGAGAGGAGGTTATAAGGCTAATACCAAATCTGGTATATGCAGATCCCAGGTCAAGATTAGAGACCGAAGACGCATTCGATTTAGCTGTACAGGGAATTCTTGGGAGGATAGAGAATGTTAGGGAGGTTATTAGAGAGAGGAAGGATCCTAGTATTGGTTTTGGAGATGAGGATAATTTTAAGTTTACATTTCCTGAGACACCAGAATAAACTTGGTAGATTGTGTTTAGAGAACAAAAAGAGATAGAAGAATATTGCAGGATATTGAAATTCATCAAACTATAATTATTTCCGTTTGGTTGTAGAAATATTATATGAGACAATGCCAGTTTTCACCTCTGTGTTTCTTACACTAGCAACTAAAGAATTCATATTTAGTCATTTTTTTCAGATAGTAAACAAGAGAAGGAAAAAAAATAGAAAGGTTATTATATAAAGTACATTGTAAGTTTCAATAAATAAAAGAAGATACATTTTGTGTAGAGGTCCCGTGTAATCTTTCTTCTTGCTTTCTGGGCTTCAGCCCCCACATCAACAACCAAAAAAGTAAAAGTAAAAAGGAGAAATATTTTTGGGGCCCGTTTAATTGTCATTTCGATTTTAGTTTTTAGTTTTTAGTTTTTATGTTAGAGTATAAAGGAACATGAGAGAACGAGAGAAAGAGAGAGAGAGAGAGAGAGAGAGAGAGAGAGTGATGAGAGGGATGAGTAATAAAAGTGAAAAAAAATTCAGATATATTTCAGTTTTTAGTTTTTGTATTCACTTTTGTTGCTCATTCATCCCATCCTCCCCTCTCATCTTCTCTCTCAATCCCATCTTTATTGTCATTCTCACTAAAATTTTAATACTCTAGCAAAAAAATATGAAAGCTAAAACCTAAAGTTGAAATGGTTATCAAACGGGCCTTTATATTCTCATAAACACGTGAGTGATTATTAGTCGATGAATGTCACGAATCACTTGAAAATTTAAAAAATAATTGAATAAGTACTTGGAAGCATATTCATGGAGGAGGATTATGAACTAATTCCCCCAAGCCTAATTGTTTAAACAAGCTTATTGCCCTAAACAGTCACTGAATCATCATGTAAGCTACTTCCTAGCCGTCTGGACATTGAAGTCAATAGTTTACTCTGTAGACCGGTTTGCCATTAAACCCATCACATTAGTCACCATTACAGCCCACTGCTCGGTGGTTTTGTTGTCCCAACCTTACTGGTTGATGGGCTTAGATTAATGTCTCTAAGCTTTTTATACATCTTGGTGCAATGCATGTATTATGAAGGCCAATAAACAAAAAAAGTTCGAAACACATCTCGCTCTCAACCGTACTTCGTGGCCTAATCAAATGAGAAATCAATGCCGAAATTAAAGGATCAAATTTTGGAGTGAAGCATGGTTGGCCGCCTCCTTTCATACAAGGTTTGTCAATTTTATTTTGTATTTAAATTTTTTTGCATTTAATTATTTTATTTTCATTATTTCAAAATAAAAATAAAAATACCAACGGAGTCTAGCCCATACTTAAAAAAAGCTATTAACTTGTAAACAAGCAAATTCAAATCCTATTGTGCCTTGGTAATGTGAGTGAGAAACCTCCTCTCTGCAATTTTAAATTACCTTTTGTATTTAAAAAAAAAATACAAAAATACAAACAAGACAATTTAACAAACAACGAAAGTGATAGTACGTTTGCTTTGTCGGTTTTTGGCTTTTGAGGAAACGTAGTGGTCGCCTCTTTCTAATTAAAAGACGTGCGAATTTTTATTTTATTAATTATTCTCACGCTGATTTTATTTTTCAGAGGCCAACACGTGGCTTACTTTTTACCAAAAATAACGTGTCTTTTTTTTTTCTTTCCATAATTATGTTTTTCTTCAATACTAACCTCTCTGCACACGCGAAAAGACTTTTTTTTAATCACACGTGTTATGTGTGACTTACAAAGTTTCATAAATATATTTTTCGCAATTGTATTTATATAGACAGTTTCAACGGTGAGTGAATCGTTGAATTTATATCCAACGGTGAGTGACCACAAATCTCTTGGACCCCTGTAGTTCAAGAGATCAGGATTCTTTATATAGATATCTGTTTCAACAGTTTCATATTTTAATCGTGCGCGTGTGATAAATTGTCGTCTTAAAAATTTTCCTTTATCGCCCGTATTTTTCTAGACGTCCATCTTAGCAATTTTTTTTTTTCTTTTATAGCATGTAAACTGCTAAGATGGACGTCTAGAAAAATACGGGCGATACAGGAAAACTCTTAAGACGACGATATATCACACGCGCGCGATTAAAATATGAAACTATTGAAACGGACATCTATATAGATACAATTGCGAAAAAATATTTACGAAACTTTGTAAGTCGCGCATAGCTTGTGTGATTAAAAAATACCTCTCGCACACGCAGAAGCGTGTGTAGAGAGGCTAGTATTAATAAGGCCTATGAGATATCCATTTCTCAATTATTTATATTATCTGACAAACTTTGCTTCTTTAGTGCTCTGCCTACTCTTTTTAACTCATTCAGTTGGTTTCAATTTGATTGATTTTAAACCTACATTTCTCAACTTTAACCAGTGGTCTTCACCACCCAAATAAAAATGTCCAATTGGTTACATGTTTTTAATTTTGGGTTTTGTTTTTATTTGTTTTTGCTGAATTGAAATTACCCCCATTTTGATGTTGCTCCTAATTTCATGTTGCAGGATTCTCTTCCAACGATCTATCCATTGCTAGGTATGGGTATACGCTTACATTCACCTACCTTTACATTACTTTCTTTGTTTGCTAATTGTACTCTTTTTTTTTCTTTTATATGTAAACTGCTAAGATGGGTGTCTAGAAAAATAAGGTCAATAAAAGAAAATACTTGAGACGGTCATCTAAAAAAATCATAATTACAAAAATAAAAAAAATTAGAAAAATTGTAAGTCGCACGTAGCGCATGATCAAAAAAGAATCTCCCGCACATGCGTGGGAGGCTAGTGGTATTATAAATAAAGAGGATATAAGCAACATTACAATAACAGATTCAATACTAATAATATATAGTTTGACAAAAAAAAAAACTAATATTATACAGAAAAGTTTAATTAATAAGTTAATATATATAAAATAAAAAAAAACTAATAATATATAGTTTAATTAAGATTTTGCATGCCCCAGTCTTGGAGAGGCTTGGACATAAAGCCCCCTTTTAAAATGGAGGGTGAGCATGGTCTTGTTCTTGTAACGGAGATATTGCATTTTCTCAAGGGTCTCTTCGGTAAGGTTGTCTGAAAGCTCATCAATGCTTGAATTATCTTTCAGATTTGTAGCTTCTCTAACTTCCTGTGAAATCTTTTCTTGTATATGAAGATGCTTGCAGAGCATATAAATAAACCATGTAAGAGTGCTAGCCGTTGTGTCTTTTCCGGCTGCAATGAGGCTGAGGACCATGTCTCGCAAGTACTTTGGATCAGTCTCTTCCGATGCCAAAAGCCTTTAAACAATGTCTACTTTCTTCAACTCTATATTCAATTATATTAATCAATAATAACATGAAATTAATTCAATCCAGGACAAACATGACCTAGAAGGTAACTCACAGCTCGTAGCTTATCTTCTGAATTATGAATTGTTTCAATCTTGTCTTTGATTAATTTATAAACAAATTGATCTACGATTTTCATATTCTTCCTTAATGCTGCTTCTGATTCAATGTTTAAGAACCTTCTGATCTTCCAGGAGAAATCAACCTAACCATATACTACTACAAAAAGTGAAAAAGACGACCAGAAAACAACGACGGTCTAAGTGAAAACCGTCGTGGTTTATAAAAAGACGACGGTTCTAAAAACACCGTCGTGTAATACAACCTTAGACAACTAAAAAATGGAGTTTCAAATGGCTGTTCAAAAACAACGACGTACATAATTAAACAACCGACGTCTATTTGAAACAGATTTCCTCAGTGTAAAATCAATGCCAACAAAGAACGGCAGAAGTTATGAATCGACCGACGTAGAAAGTAAAGACGACGATTTCAATAAAAACTGCCGTTTTTACTCATAAAATAACACGACGAGGTTTTCGTATAAGACGCCGTATAATTACAAACAAATCCACGGCTTTAAAATACAAAATATCGCCGTATTAAATTAATTTACAACGACGGAAAATATAAATATATCGACGTCATTCTCGTATAGTTCTACTACGTTATCTTTAAATCGTACAATAAAATTTATCGTCGTATTTATTCATTTTATACGTCGTACCTTTAATTTTAACGGTCGTCTTAATAAGAATTTTTGTTAACAATTTTTTTCTTTGATTTTCTTATCCTACGTCGGTAGATCTACTTAATGACAAGAATTGAAATAACCACGACGGTTTATATAGAACACCGCCGACATAATCAGTTTTGTCTGAGATCCCAAGGGTTACGAAATCTTACCAGATGGAACTCTGTTCCACATCATAATCTTAACAGATGACACAGATTTGCAAATATTGCGTCGTGTTAGTTTACAAATTCTAGAACATTAATTTCCCTCATTTTAAATTTCCTCGGGAAAGAAAAATCTATTTATCACGCTTTGGAATTGAAAACTAAAACTGAAAGAATACGGGAAAAAAAACTCCATTTATAATTTAAAATTAAAATCCACGTCGGTTGTAGTACACTTAACGACGTTTAACAAAATAATCTACGTCGGTAATTATAAATCTACCGCCATCGTAACTTAATATAGACGACGAGAAAAGACGACGGTAGAACAGAAAACCGCCGTTGTTTCAGTTTCTTTAACATATCTTTCTGCAGGACTTGTGTAGTTCAAAGCATTGACAATGTCTTCATCATATCTCCCAGAAACTACTGATTCAATTGCTCATGCTTTAGAGGCCATCTGAAGCCATTTCTATTCTTTATCGCATTCTTGAAACCCATCTTCTTCTTCTGAAGCTCTACGGATAAAGGAAGAGGCTATCACAATAAATCCGACGGATCTTCTTAGGCAAGAAAATCAAGCAGAGGATCAGGCACATCTGATCTTCAGATTTCCCTGAGAAGCGAACTTTCCTTCGACAGCGAGTGGAGGCCAGGCTTGCATCTCTTTTGATGGAAAGCAAGGAGTATTCAGAAGCACTAAGTGTCCTATCAGGCTTGATCAAGGAAGTGAGAAGGCTAGTTGACAAGCTTCTTCTTGTGGACATATATTTGATGCGAGTAAGCTCAATTTCTCTTTGAGAAAACATCCAAATTATTATCTTTGAGACATGAGAGACTGAGAGAGGAAGAACTTGGAACCTTAAATGTAAACCGAAAATGAATGAAAGCGACAAATTTATAGAATAAATTTTTAAAACCAACGGCGGTCCTTACAAACAAACCGCCGTTTAAATTGTAAAATCAACGTCGGTATGATCGACGTATATTACAGAAATCCACGTCGGTAAATTAATAAAAACGACGTGTTAAATAATATACCATGACGCGAGTTATTACTTATGTACTTTAATTTTTGAGTTTACTACGACGGTACCTACAAACTACTGTCGTATTTATTTACCACGTCCGAAGTTAAATGTACCGTCGTATTTTGTAATTTATACGTCGTAGTTATATGTAACCGCCATATTATTTTTTTGAAATGGTTTTATATGTAAGCAACTTTTCGTCTACTTGACTTACACATTTGTTGTTTTTATATTCTTATTTTATTTAAATCTGTCATCCAAAAAAGAAACTTTACATATTGCAGAATATTAATTTCCTTCGTTTTAAATTTCCTCCGGAAAAAAAACTCTATTTATAACGCACTGTAATTGAAAAATAAACTGAAAGGTCACGGGAAAAAAAATTCTATTCATAATTTAAAAATTAAAATCCACGTCGGTTATATTAAACCTAACGACGTTAAATGAAATGATTCCACGTCGAATGAAAAATATTGCGTCGTTTTAGTTAAAAACGACGTAGTTAAATGTAACCGCCGTATTATTTTTTTGAAATGGTTTTATATGTAAGCAACTTTTCGACTTACACATGCACTGTTTCCAAACCCGATTAAAAATTTCAATCTCCTAGAGAAACCTTTTCGTCTTTTTTCCTTGTCAGAGCATTGTCAGAGTTTCTCATCGTCTTCCTCTCGTCTTCTTCGTCGTCTCTGAACTTAAACATCGATCATCTTCCTCTTGCTTTCATTGCACGCAAAAGGTAAGCTTTCATTTTCACTATTTTGGTTACTGTTTTGCATGCTCATACGTTTTTTGTTTGAAAAATCTTTTTACCTTTTTTCTGGCCAAAATCATTTTACTTCTTTCCAAGTTTGATAAAATATACAGACAAAGAGAGAAAGTTTCCAACTTTGAAGACAACTACATCAACTAAATAAGACGACGGTAGACCACGACGGTTCGTCAGTTGTTCTAGCGTCGTCTGAAAATTGACAAAGTTGTTTTTAAAATAATAGTCTTTTTTTATATGCTTGTTTAATTGCAGGTTTGATTTCGCTGAACAATGGTTTTTGTTTTTCCCTTATTTGATAAAATATAAAGAAAAAGAAACTAGGGTTGGTATCTAATATAGACGATAAAATATAAATAATAGTTTACCACGACGGTGTATTACTATTGACGTCGTGTGAACATATATACCACGACGTTATATAAATAATGGTTTTAAACATTTATTACGTCTGAGATTATTTCATTGCGTCGTCTAAAATCATATCATACGTCGTATTTTTTTAATACCGTCGTTTGTGTTCTTAATGTTTTCCTGAAATATTTTCACTTGCAGTTTTGTCTGTTAAAATGGTTTCTCAACAACAAACTAAGGATTCTGGCTCCAAGAAGCTTGGAATGGTAGCTCCTCAAGATAAGTCTTCGAAGGAGATGAAGTCTTCGAAGAAGATGAAGTTTGCTTCATCATCTGCTGAGACAGAACAAACCAGCCAGACAACAATCTCAGATGATTCAAAGACTGGTCGAGGTATGAGCACAATGCCTCGTGTTGTGAAGAGAAAGCTTCAGAAACTGAGGCCAATTGTTGAGTACAATAAAAGGGGGAAAGGTGTTGGCCAAGCACATATTGAGATGCAGTCGTATATTGGTGTGTTGGCACGCTCCAGGATCCCACTTGTGGACAAGAAATGGTCCCAAATCCCCAAGGATATAAAGGAGCAGATTTGGGAAGCAGTTGACATGGCTTTTGTCGTAGGCCAAGGGGGCAAGACCTCTGTTTTAGCTTCTGCTTCCAAGAAATGGAAGGATTTCAAGTCTACACTAACGAGGCATTATATCCTTCCATACACCAATGACAGGGAGAAATTAAGCCAACCCCCTGAAACATATAAATTCATAGAGAAAGCACAATGGGATGCCTTTGTAGCTTCAAGGCTATCCAAAGATTTTGAGTCTGTGCATTCTCAACATGCACAGATTAGGGAGAAACTCGAGTACAATCATCGATTGTCTCGAAAAGGATATGCTGGATTGGAGGATCAATTGGAGGAAACCATGCCTGGGGTAGAAATTGATCGATCTACCTTATGGAAGAGAGCTAGACAGGACAAACATGGTAACATCCCTGATCCAAAGGTGGCAGAGAAAGCAAAATTAATTGTAAGCCTACTATCACTCTGTTTTAAATTTTTATTAAACTGTGAATTATTCTTATTACGTCGTATGTTATATTTTTCGTCGTGTGAATGATATTACCACGTCGAAAAGTTTTTAAAAACGTCGTTAAAGGTCTAAATAGGAATCACTACTATGTTTTCTGTAATTACAGCATAAGACGTCGGTGGTTCATTTTCGCGTCGTGTGAATGATATTACCACGTCGAAAATTTTTAAAAAACGTCGTTAACGGTCTAATAGGAATCACTACTCTGTTATCTTTAATTATAGCATAAGACGTCGGTTGTTTATTCATTTCGTCGTTTTAAATAAATAACCACGTCGGTATAACTACCGTCGTGATAAGTTATAATAACGTCGGTTTATACGTTATTGCGTCGTGTGAAATTATATAATACGTCGTTTGTACATAAATAACCGTCGTGTGTTTTTTTGTTTATCTTTGTTTTAGGATGAATTGCAGAAACAAGTCTCGGAAGGCAAAGTCAGAGTAGATGGCAGCAATGATGTGCTGACCATGGCTTTGGGCCCCGAGCATCCAGGCAGGGTGAGGGGAGTTGGTGCTGGTGTTTCCCCAAGGCAATATTTCAATTTGCCCAAACCACAGAGGGTGAGCTTTGACGACCGTTTGAAGGAGAGTTTAAGAGTTCTCCTTCAAGAAGAGACTAAAAAGATGGAGGCTAAGGCAAGGGAAGAGGCCTTAAGGATGGAGGCTAGGACAAAACAATTGGTAGAGGCTGAGAGGGAGCATTTCCTGAGTCAGCTTTCCCAATTAATTCCCAATTTTGATCCAAGCATGCTTAAACCAAGAATTAGCCAAAGCCCCAAAAATCCAATGTCTGACAAAGCTAGCTGCTCTGGAGGTGATGTGAGATCCCTACATTTGGAGGATGATACTGCCAAAATGGGGAAACATCAGCCAGATGAAGAGAAGGAAGAAGAAAAAAGAGATGAAGAGAAGGAAGAAGAAAAGGAGAAAGAAGATGAAGAAAAGCATGACGACAAGGTATGTTCACATAACTTTGCCTTTTTTATTTGTTTTTCAAAATTTCAGACGTCGATATTTTTATTTAATCCGTCGTTTGTTTAAAACTTAGACGGCGGAATTTTTTTAAGACGTAATAAAATATTTAAACGACGGTTTTTGCACCGTCGTTTAAATGGTTTCAGACGACGCTTTATTCATAAAACCGTCGTCTTTATTGAATTACCACGACAGTTTTTTCACCGTCGTTTAAATACTTTTAAGACGACGTTTTATTACTTAAACCGTCGTCTTTATTGAATTACCACGTCATTTTTTTTATTTCTTTAAACAGGTTATTGAAGTTGGTGCTTATTCAAAAATGGAGGCGCCATCTTCTTTAAAAACCCTTTGTCGTTTTGTGGAAACGACACTCCTGCCTGAGGATAAGACAGTCCAATTTACAATTGATAAGGAGGTGTTTGGTGGTGAGCGCGATACCTTCCTCCTGCCTGAAGATATTACACAATTTGCAGGCATGGAAGAAATTGGAGCTACTGTATTGGCTGTATATATGAGGTTTGTACTTCTAAAATAATAACTCGTTGGTTTATATATTGCGTCGTCTTAACTAACTAACCACGTCGTCTTAACTAACAACCGTCGTGATAAATATATTATAACGTCCTCATCTATTTCAGTACGTCGTGTGAAATATTATAATACGTCGTTTTTTTATACATAACCGTCGTGTTTTGTGTGCTGACTTGTTTATATTATTTTATTTGTTTAGGTACTTACACGATGTTTTGAAAAAAGCCAATATGTGCAGTATGGTTGGCTTTATCGACCCTGCTACAGTTAGTGCCAACTCTGGT